>NC_051410.1:22607702-22607820 GCF_015228065.2 Penaeus monodon
GAATACAAAGAATGAGACTTGTATTTAAAGATTGAGCATATATCTGAAGAACAGAAAATGGATGCAACAATACAAATCGATAAAAAAAATGGCACTTGCAACGGCTAAGAGAGCAGTC
>NC_051410.1:22607865-22608753 GCF_015228065.2 Penaeus monodon
CTCTCACAATGGTCAGTTTGATATGTATGACGCGTACTTTGCAAAGATACTGCCAGGGGAGTGAGGCTCTAGCAAGTATGAAAAGAGGGCACCAATGCTGTAAGTCTTCGAGATCATATGTCAAGAATGACGACAGAGGTAGAGGCAGCCACGGCACAAAAGGTTAGAAATTCCATGCATTGGTGGAATCGGGTTCAGATGCTGACCGTAAACATGGGGGGAAATTTCGATGTTACTGTGAAAAGGCGGATGAAATGTTTCAAAAGTCTGTATAAAATTTCGTTAATAATTCTCTTTACCGTTGCATTAGAGGTTGGTCTTGACGGAGATATATATGGACTGTGAATATGTAAAATAAAGATGAATACAAATTAACAAAAGAGAGTATTGATAAAAGTTTAAGTAGATCTATTAATTAGAGGGAAAGAAGGCAACCAAAAACCTTCACAGAAAGAGAAAGGAGAAACACAACGGGGAACACGGAAAATGTGCAATAATAAATCAAGTTTGTTTTAATTGTTGATTTCATAAAAGAAATGTTTTTGCACACAACACAGACTGACTAAATACCATACTTTTGCCATATGAAATTCTACTCCTACCTACAGACGGGCCCCGGAATCCCCCAACCTCTTCCCCGAGAAAACAAGATCCTGAGGAGGTGACTTTGATCCTTAGCTTCCTCCGGCGCCTCCTCGCGGGTCACTTCCCTCGCCCCCGCGGTAATTACACCTTCCCCTCCCGCCCCACCGGGGAAATTACCCGCGCTCAGGAATTGCTCCCCAGGATTATCTGGAGACTCGGCCGCTCCTTCATCATCATAGAGAAAAAGGCAGAAAATGAAGTAAATATAACTGAAGCAATGAAACGAACTTACATTCGCGCCTG
>NC_051410.1:22610537-22610772 GCF_015228065.2 Penaeus monodon
TCACAAAGCTCTGCAGCACTGAGGCAAAACCTAAAGGCCCGAAAGGACGTGCAAAGCCAAAGCATACCCTCAATGTGATTTGTTCACAGTCCCCAGATCATCAACACAGCTCTGGAGAGAACAGAGAACAAGCTACATCCAAAGACTGGAAATGGGCTCGCGACCTTTGCCAAATCCTTCACCGACTATTCAAGTCAAAATCGCCAGTGGTGAGGTGTCAGGCTCCATCCATGCT
>NC_051410.1:22611044-22611156 GCF_015228065.2 Penaeus monodon
CTTGTGGTACCACCAACAGGGTTCGTAGTTGACAGAGTGGTGGGGTCACTCTTCACACCTCTGAGGTTCCTAGTAACCCTGTTCCAGCACTAGCCAAGTCATCAGCACTGCC
>NC_051410.1:22619870-22620206 GCF_015228065.2 Penaeus monodon
ACATACCTTCCCCACCTCGCCTCGTCGCTCGGAGCGTCTGAAAGCTGGGGGAACCGCTCAAGACCTCTAAGGGCTGCGAGCATAAAGGGGGGAAGATGTGTGATATTCAAATAGTACGACATTGTTAGGTTGCATGCCTGGCAGTGCGTGGACTCTGCCGAGAGGACAGTCGGAGGCTGGTTGAGCAACACCAGTGACATTCCCTTTATTTTGTCATGCTGTCCTGTATTTCTCCTTAGGAAATAATAAACTGATAGTGTGCCCATTGTGTTTCCTTTCTTCACCAAGTCTGGAAGGCACACAGACACTGAGGGCACAAATCTACACAACATAAGA
>NC_051410.1:22622586-22623490 GCF_015228065.2 Penaeus monodon
AAGAAATTCAAACAGCCGGGCATCCTCAGGGCTGATCCGGCCAGCCCATTCCGACCAAGTGAGCCTCGAGTTCTGCCTCGTTCAGCCTCCACTGGAAGGGGAGCAACGAAATCAGAAAATGAACAGAATACGAATATTTTGCTGTTTTCCTGGCTGGAGTTCCGAAATTCACGTAATTCATGTAACATAGAAAATAATGTAAAAAAATAGGCAGGGATTTACTAGATATAATATTGGAGACAAGTTTTAAATCATATGATTAAAATATTACCGCGAGAATAGAATAAAAAGGCAATAGATAAAAGTACAGCTATGTAATCGCCTTGAGATGAAACTGTAAAATCCTTGAAGTAAGGCTTTTTCTGGGTAGATGTCACATTGTGTCTCGTATAAAACCTTAAAATACTTCTTGAAGTTTCGGTGCGCCAAAGCGGATCATCGGTTAAAAATCATCAGTAACTAATTCAAATAAGACTAGAGGGCATCATTACTTGATGTGCAATAAATTTAATATACCGACTGAAATTCCAGAAAGTCGTTTAGAGACATTACTAAACAGGGGTCAAGTATGTCTTTCATTTTCGTAATAAAATCAAATGGTGTTAGGCGAATGAAAGTGTGTGGGTTTACACAGCATCGAAACGTCCCGAGTGTTTAGGGATGTGTATCATTCACGTGATAAGCTGATGTTTGACACTCCTCTGTAAAGATAAGCTTAGGGGTACCTGTAATCACACACACACCACAACCACCACATCATCCCTTTTTCATAACAATAATATTTTTGCTCTTAATAAATTTGGTTATGGATTCATGTATTAAATACATTCCAGAAATGTCATATATGTATCACAAAAACAATTTATTAAAAAGATTGCTTTGATTTTTTTTTTCTCTCACACAC
>NC_051410.1:22623850-22624033 GCF_015228065.2 Penaeus monodon
ACTACCTTGCCTTAAACTCGCCCCACCAAAAAAACTACAGAAAAAAAATCCGCCAAATAAAAGCATTTCCTTACAAAATTTCTCCTTTCCATCCCGTCCTTAATATCCTCCGGGACCCCTAACTTAGGAGATCTGGGAGCAACAGGGATTAGAAACTTTTTATCCTTTCAGTATTCTTCCGCG
>NC_051410.1:22624061-22624197 GCF_015228065.2 Penaeus monodon
TGGCTTACCCTGTTTTTTCCCTTTACTTATTTCGCGCTGCATCTAGGCTTTTCTTTTATTTGTCATTTCACTTTCGTCATTTCTCCAGATTCATTGTCACTGTATGTAGTTCTTGTCACCAACGGTGTGAGATATC
>NC_051410.1:22626321-22626658 GCF_015228065.2 Penaeus monodon
TCCAAAGCAAAAACAGTAAGATGGCCTTTTACTGATTGTGACAAGAAGATATAAACATCATAATACTTGTCATAAGCAACATTTATCCAGATATGTAATACTGAAAATCTAGCCAGTGAGTTCAGGCACTAAAATATGTTGCATAATGGTACTTCCAGCATTATAATTCCTGTTGGAAATTGGATTTACGGGGGACAGACTTCCTCTCGCGTGATTTGGGAGAATTATCAGACTAGGAATGCGATAATCTACGTCTGACACAATTCCCGGCGAGATATCCAACTAAAGCTGCAATTTTACATTTCCTAAATGCTCTTTTTTCAGCTCCGCCCCTGCG
>NC_051410.1:22629206-22629606 GCF_015228065.2 Penaeus monodon
GAAGTATTCAAGCCTTAACCATGATCTAGGGCTCGGGAGTGGCGGCTTCTGGAGAGCCTCTCATATATCTTGGGTTACTTAAGAGGCTTCATGTTATGTCTTACTTTTGGTCAAGAGAGGCTTTCGTAGACAAGATAATATGTTTGGACATAAATAACACAGTAGGTGGCGGAGGAACATATTGTTCTTTCCATGCTGACTAGGTAATATTATATGTTAAAGTCATGAGGTGTTATATAATATTATCAGTATACATACGTTCCCGTTTACATATTTCTTGCTAATTTTATCTGACATTGGTTATTTCATATGTCTATTTTCAGAAGATCTCTTCTTCCAGAATCAGAATACAGTAATCCGGTGCACATTTCAGCAGAAGAACCTGTAACCTCTTGCCCCC
>NC_051410.1:22630253-22631684 GCF_015228065.2 Penaeus monodon
GGATCTAGTATTTTGAGTCATATCCTTCTTAGAATAAGATTAGGAGTGTATGAGAATACAGAGGGGAGGAAAGGGAAGAATCCTCGTGGTCTTCGACAGGTGAAAGGAGAGGTAAGATTGCTAGGAACTTCGTATGACTCGCCGATGTTTCAGCACCAACTTTGTTTTTTTTGTAAATGACAAGGCAACATATGCAATGTCACCATGGACATCAATGAAGTGATTGATATTAAAAAATAAGTATGGTATTTGATGAAAATTGTATCATGATTTACGCTATGTTACATTATCTGTTTTTATGCAGTTACTGTGTTGTATTGAATTATGTAGGTCAACTTCTTGTACTGATTCTAGCAATTGTTGATAGTGCGATATAAAATAACTATAATGTGCCGACTGCCTCAGCCCGAGAGTAGCAGATCTTGGCAGTTTCAGGTGCTACTACGTGTAGAGAATATCTGCAGGGCGTTTACTCCTCATTTTGCGCGGCTATACTTCAACCAGTCCACCATTCTTTGGTACCTCACTCTTTTGGTTTGCATTATCCAAATAGTTAAATTGTAATTTATCATTATATCTTCTCCCATAAAAAACACATGTTAAACCACATATTCAGTTGATTTGTCTGAATATGTCTAATGGATAAAAGTCAATAAAAATCCGTTTCTCTGCAAAGATATGTGGACTGCGAATAAAAGGTTTCTGTAATAGGTACAGTAAATTAACAGATTCAGTAGTCGATGAATACTTACATCCCGATTTTTTTTCTTTTTTTTACTATTAAGAATTATATTTAGACTTAATGTTTTTCAACCCGCCTTCATTCCTTAATTTTGTAACTGTACTGTTTTTCCTAAAAGAAGGTCTTGTAACATATTTGCCCTTGTCTAGCTTTTCGCTGTATCTTAACAAATCCCATTGTGCCCTTCCCCTTCCTTTCCTTCCTCGGGTCCTTTTGTGGCGCTCTTTGCCCTTTTCCGCGTCGAGAACACAAAACGTAAAGGATCATCCGGTATCTTCGCCAATTTAGAATTTTGTGCAGGTGAAGCAGGCTGTCAACAATGCCCGCCAACAATGCCCTGGAAATGTGTCTGTGTGTTACGGAGACACAGGAGGCGTGGGCGCTCAGGCGTGACGATGCTGTCGAAGAATTTTTCGTCAACAAAATCTGATACAAGATAGAGAAAGGACCTGCCATGTTCTTGCGAGTGTGTCTTTTGTGGTTGCCGAGATTGCTTATTTCCCCGGCTTTTCATGTGCCGTCTCCGTTTCAATTTGGTTCGCGGGCTGTGGTTGAGGGGCGTCCGCTTTCAGTGATCATTTATATTTAGGGGATCAAGGACGGCTGGATGAATACTCTAACGCACAAGCTTGCGCATTCAGCCACGACCTGCCGAGCAGAACCACAATAATACACACAGAACAAAAATT
>NC_051410.1:22635106-22635265 GCF_015228065.2 Penaeus monodon
GCGCGCGCACGCGCGCGCTCATATAAACAAATATTTACTGTATTAGTAAATGGACGTACACTCTTCGTGTAGTTTAGAAAAATGCGTATAGGGCAGGTGCTATGATTTATTTCTAAAGCGTGAATACATTTATCTTATCATCTAAGAATATATCGAAGC
>NC_051410.1:22636958-22637767 GCF_015228065.2 Penaeus monodon
ACAAAGGCGGATTTTGAGTGTGATGGGCTTTCGGCCGATGGTAAGACGAGGCCTCCAATAAAATTTCTTTTATTGGCCTTACATTGCATTTTGATTAAAACGTCTTGCTCTTTGTAAAGTGCTACGTTAACATTAAAAACAAGATTTTTTTCATATAATTAATATAGCTTCAATTACATGCTTCGTGTATGTTATGTAAATTCACATTATAAGATAGACATACTAGCAAAAATAAATCCGCATTTAGCTCATTGCCCCAAGTTGGTATTTTTTCGAAATTATGCGTAATACATGAGGCTATTTGGATATATCTAAGGGGAAAATAAAAAGATTATTCAAATTTAAATATGAAAATTAAGAAAAAAAATATTTAGCGAAGCATTTTGAAAGAACAATTGACAAATAGTTCATTTCGTGTTTGCTTTTAAAAGTTAACATCGAAAAAGGAGGAGGGAGAAAGGAGAAGGGGAAGAGAGGAAGGTGGATCGAGGGAAGGAGTGAAGAGATGAGGTAATCTGGGAATGGAGGAAAGGAAGAGGAAGGAGGGTTGGCTGGGAGGATGGGACACGGGGAAACGTATGTAAAATACCTGCAGTCCTCTCCTGATAATTAGGTACCTTCACAATTCACTACTAACTAGGCTAGTCTTAATAGAATGGGTAATCAGTCTGGTGGAGATCTTAATTATCTATACCTCTCGATGGCTTTTACTGCACGTAGAGATCGAACAAACATTAACAGGTTAATGCTATGAAATCCATAATCTGATAGCCTACTCCAGACTAAAGCCGTAAACTATGCCACTTGCC
>NC_051410.1:22638613-22638865 GCF_015228065.2 Penaeus monodon
TTGAAAGTTGTGATGTTAGATAATAAAAAAAAAAGTAATTAAGGACAGATCGAATTAAACAACAAAAAGAAACACTGAAATGTAGAGTGAAATAAATCATTTCTAATAAGCCGATGCCAATGCCTTATCAGTTCATATCCTCTGATATATATCCCGCCTTAATTCTGGCGTTTCGTAGAGTAAGAGACTCGGTGATAAGCCATCTCTGTCAGGAATAGCACGCAGCCAATGCCAATTCCTGCGAAAATGTTG
>NC_051410.1:22639072-22639348 GCF_015228065.2 Penaeus monodon
AATTTCATTGTTCTGCCGTTTGTATATCTAAATACTTCTAAATACTTTCATATGCTTCACCAGTGCTATGATAAAGTATCATTTCATTTTACACACTTGTAAATGACGCAAGCCTTCTGTGCACCTACCGACGGCATAGAGGCAGAAGACTCCGTAGAAGTCGCCGAGCGCCAAAGGCCGAAGGTCGGAAGTCTTCTCGCTCCCCGGGTACTTGAGGCACTGAGTGGCGTTGCTCGTGTCCTCCTTCAGGAATTTGTCGATCAGACCGAACTCCTT
>NC_051410.1:22640039-22640286 GCF_015228065.2 Penaeus monodon
ATTACTGAAGTCAATTGGCAAAAGAAACTCACAGAGGGTCGATGTGTTTTTTCAGCGGCGAGCCTTTGGGGAATCCAAAGCTGTAAGTGACGGGCATGAAGCCTTTGCGGGTCGTCGTCAGGAGGCACTTTCCCGTCTGAAGAAAGGTGGACTTAGCCTAAGTGCTCGTATCGTCATCATGGTCGTTATTATCTACCATTACTTACTATTGCTATTGCAGCTCTGAGTATTGTCATACCAGATTTGG
>NC_051410.1:22640439-22640623 GCF_015228065.2 Penaeus monodon
ACAACTTTCATAATTTACCTCGTCAAAATCTTGCGACATTCGATAAATGGCAGAGTAGCGCACGAACAGACCTGTCGAATAAAATGTCTTTTAGGAGTTCCACCGACTACTCTAGGATTCAGATATGCCCCTTGTGGGAGCTTTACCTTATACGGCATTGTAGTTGCTTGCCCTGCATGTATGT
>NC_051410.1:22640809-22641648 GCF_015228065.2 Penaeus monodon
TCATTTATGTATCTATGTATGTGTTTTAAAATTTTACCTGCATATCCATTGTGCATATCGTCCACGTGGGCGGCAGGATCTGTTACCATCCCTTGGTTTCTCGCCCACGCTCTGCCCATCACTGAAGTCGGGTCTTCCTTGTGAGCAGCCTGTTATGCAGAGAGATGTTTTATATAGGAATCATATGCTTGATATAACACTTAAGTATCAAAATAAAGGATTTAACGCTATTATATAGGTCTACTAAGTTATGTAGGTTTACTAAATCGTCAAACCGAAAAAATGGTTGTATGATAAACGGAATCCGTTTGGGTTATATTAGGTTCTTCTCTGTCACTGTATTATCACTCATTGTCATTCTGCGATTATTAGCAATAAAAGACACATTTCCTTACCTCAAAGAAACTGTGAACTATGGAACCTTTTACAATTTTCCACTGAATTTCATGCTGCTCCACCATCTCCTCCAGTGAATCAAAAGGGACGTGAACCTGTTGATTTCAAAGTATAACGATTAAGCACATTCGACAAAGCAATTTAAATGTTAGTTAAAATACACAGCTAATCACACTTCAGATTTGATTACAAAACCTTAGGGACAATCAGCATGGCCTTCAGATTGCTTTTGTAGACGGCTGCTATGATGAACGATGTAAGCATCCACAGAGCAAACACAGTACGCATGGTTACTTTGTCGAGTCGATCTGCCAACAGAACTTGTAATCATGTATACACACACATATGCGTACTTACTCATTCATTCATGCGTTTGTTTTTATATTTCTATAATTGATTATATATGGTTTGTGTACAATTCACCACTCAATGACAATTTACAT
>NC_051410.1:22643957-22644326 GCF_015228065.2 Penaeus monodon
TAATCGACGGAGAAGTAAAGCATTGTCTCTTGGAACCATAGATTTACCTTGTCCAAGCAAAACCATGAAGCCCCACAACCATGATTCTTCGTTTTTAGTCGCGTCAGAAATGCTTCGTTGTCGCTCGAACCTGCATATGGAAAAGATATTTGGTTCCTGAATGAGGAATATTTTGATGTTGTTATACCATGACTCTAAAAGCAGAAAATGAACCTTAGCAACTTTTTTCAGGTCCAAGTGATATATTGAATAAAGATTTCACCTGTTTCCGACAAGGCCTTGCAGCACAAGATCAGCTGCTGTCACTACCAGCATGGATGACAAGACAGCAAACCATACCTGCATTTGGCAGAGAATAAAACAGTCAGT
>NC_051410.1:22644603-22644886 GCF_015228065.2 Penaeus monodon
GAGAAGCAACAATCCACGTAGCAAAAGAAACACAACTGACATACTGGAAGCGTGAAGGGTTTGACGAAGCCGAAGAGGTCGGGCTCGATCTTCGGGCGAAGGAAGAAAGGGACGTATTCGTCTACTAAAATCGGGGCGCTGAAGTCGGCCACAGCGGCCCTCGCCCCCGTGATGGCGAAGGGCCCCACCGCCGCGTCCACCTCCTGGAGGAGGTCGTGTCCTTTATATATTTATTTTCATATACACATAAATGAACTTAATATATAGACATGCATTTATGTGA
>NC_051410.1:22645198-22645626 GCF_015228065.2 Penaeus monodon
TCTGCCTATCTATCTATTCACGATACAAACCTTTCGCTGAAGCATCCCCATCATGCCGAACCAGGACCCATTAGGGAAAGGGGAACCCCACAATCCGTCTGGAGGAACGGCGAACTCATAGCTGTGTGCGACATGATAGTAAGGCCCTAATGAGAAGAATATGCACTGTACAAGAAGTGTGTGTGTGCGTATGTGCATACATCCGATTACAGATACCTAAGAATTTTTTTTTTAATTACTTACCAGAAATTGAGCTTTCCCAAGATGATTTTCATGATCTCAACAGCAGGGCCTCTTGGAGGGTTCAATCGAGCGTACGAAGGCCACTTTAACACAGGGACATTGGTAATTAGACGTTTCGGCAGATGGTAGATACATTTTTCCTTCTATCTCTGTCTGTTTCTACATCTTATATCTTCTCCTCCCCT
>NC_051410.1:22650798-22653414 GCF_015228065.2 Penaeus monodon
ACATTTTGAGAGGATTTACCTATTCTCAGAAAACTCTTTATGGATATTGCTTTAATACATATATTGCTTTAATACATATATTTAATACATATATTGCTTTAATACATATATGTAATACATACATACGTCTACTTCAAGACCGGCCTTATATTCTATAGAGTACCATTATCATTTGACAAATGTAACATTTTCCAAGATAAAGAAAGGAAGATGTAATGGCGACGGTGGAACGACAGTGAACGATGTAGTAAAGAGAACGAGTGAGCGACGAAATCGGCTGACCAGGTTAGTCTAATAAAGAGTACTTTGGTGCTCACGCCGCGGTTCCACCACAAGCAGCCACTTCTTTAGCATGTGAGTGTCCTGGACTACGGCGCTACTCAGCTTGCTGCCAGGAAACCTAATTGGTTACCTTTATTTGCTACCTTAAGACGACTATAAGCCGCCTGGATACACACACAAAAAAATCAATCAGTCGCATGTATCGATCCTTACATGACAATATTGAAATATAATCTCACGTTTAGTCACGAAAGGATTAAGTTTAATGGAGTGGGTGCTAATGAATACATGTAGTTGAATAAGTGGGTGTAATTACCCAAGTAGAAGGAGCAATTTGTAGATATTCAATGTTCTGAAAGTTGAAACGATGGAATAACATGCAAAACTACCACTATGACTGAATATCGAAAGAGAGCATCTGCCCTGTATAAGTGAACATTGATAACAACCACCGCAACGGTCATTGCACCAGCGATAGATTTGGTAATCACATATGTGCTGCCCAGGAATATTTTCAGTCGTTGGGCTCGAGGAGGAGGAGACGTCGGTATTGTCTAGAACAACACACATTCCTGAAATAAGTTCTTTTGCTTCTTGGTTTGGTTCAAGCTGATTTCCATCCATTCTAACAAATAAAGTGTTTACAGTGCTCTCTGCTCCCTACCATACTAAATATTGTCGTATAATGTTGATAAGACATTCTTTTAAAAATATGTAAAACTAATTATAAGCATGCTAAGCATTTGACCTATGATAGATTATTTAGATCAGAGATCTAAATAATTATGAACATTTTCATTTGCATATGATGGACAAATTTAGATGCTAAAATTTCAAAAACAGTAACCAGGGGTCTATGCAGACCCCATCATTACTTATCCAAACTAAAGCATCTATGAAGCGCAATATCCCCCATAATTCATAAACATTCAGAAAATGGCATTACACTCACGTAGGCCGATATTCAGTGGTTACACCTCGCCCTGGTCGGTGCTAACCCATTGCGTTTTTCGCGTTAACGGTCATATCTTATTTCACGTTCAGTTTATCATGTATTTATTCTCTTTTGGACTACGTTTTTGTTACAAGTATTCTTAGCACTTTACCAACTCCTTGCGCTCGTTGCGCCTTCCTTTCGCACAGATATATGCTCTAGCTTATGGCTGGGTTTCATCGAGAGGTACGTTTATTGGGGGGCCATTTACACGGCAACCGAATGCTTCGGTTTGAAATCGTCGGAACCCGACTGGACAAAGTTATCCCACCGTGGCAATGCAAGCAAGCGACCCTGCTGATGCAGGAAGCAGCGATTCCTCCTCAATCGGGCTGACATCAACATCCCCCTTTAAACCTTAAAACAGTCTCATCAACAACAGACAAGACGAATAATAAAGAAAAACAAGTAATGCCCACACAATCACACCATAATAACAAGAGGAGGATTAAGCGAAACAAGAGGAGAAACGACAAGACGGCACAGTCTCCCTTCCAAGAATCTCACCAAACCACTTTTGGAGTAATGCAAAGTATCACAACGTGCCTAAGGTTCCCTGCCTAACGGTGGCATCACGACACCAGTTGTGATAATTAACTACAGTCATATCATACAAAGACAGGAAACGACTAACCCAAATCATAAGGAAGATAAGTTCACCCTCGCAAAGAGTAAAAGAGAACAAAGATCCAATGTCAACTCCAACAGGAGCTTGGCAAAACCAGGAGAGTACCTATATACAGCAAATTGCCTTACAAGCACAGACGGTGCAGATATCTAGATTCATCTGCTCGTTAACTTCCCTGATGTGGACGATGTAAATACATTCAAAACAAAAATGAGTCATTCATAGCACTCTAATTTCATTGATTTTTAAGGCAAGACGTTTGCAGCTGACGATTTTTTTTAACTTAAACTTAAATTTACATTAATTTCTAAGCAAGTTGTGACCATCCCCCCACGTGGTAAAAATATTAAGGATAAAATCATAACAACTTTTTTCATGAAAATCTAATATCCCTCCCACCTTTAGGCAAAAGTGATCTCTGTCGCTGCTCTAGGTACCAGAGAAATACCAAGCATTCACACAATCAAATATAACAAAATTACCTGATTTTCTGATGCTACAACACGTGAGTGCGGATCATGTATAACACATGACTGGCGCGAGGTCTTCAATAGTGATACAACAAAGTACCTAGCAAAAAATATAATACAAGAAATAAAATGGTCTGAGAAGAATGATCATAAATAAATAACTGTTGGAATCAGTGAAGCGAACCTGAAATCGTGGTATAGCCACATTAGGGAACAGAATTGGCGACAAGAGAAGTGACAGT
>NC_051410.1:22653527-22653908 GCF_015228065.2 Penaeus monodon
GCCAGCTTACTTACCCTTCCGCTTTCTCCAAGCGACTGTTAGCGAATACGAAGCATATCGTTTAAAAGGATAGCAACAAGTAAATCCCCTGGCCCTGATAACATCTCGCCAAGAGTATTGCGCAAATTCGCTGCCGAGCTCGCTATCCTTCTATGCAACATCTTTAATTATCCTATATCATATGTGCCATGGAAGCAAGCCATCACAGTCCCAATTCTCAAAACAAATCCTCTTAATTCTCTCGATGATCTACATTGGTAACTTCTAATCCATGCTAAGGAATTATGGAAAGCATTAAGCCCCAAATTAGATTATCGCCACTTCGGAAGCATCATAGGAAGCCCAGACCACTACCTGGTTGGCCTTATTAATTACACCATC
>NC_051410.1:22654159-22654769 GCF_015228065.2 Penaeus monodon
TTACATCACACTAAGAACTGAACGGAAATAAGATTTAAATTCAGTAAATTAGCCGACTGTGACATAATTCTGATGATAGGCAACACTTATCTCGCGCCTCTGAGATGAATCTGATAGTAATGAGTGAATACCTGTAGTAGCTCAGTAACACTAAAAAAGTGATTTGAGATTTTTTTTTTTTTTTTACATGCTATCCAAACTAAAATGACGTAGTCGTATGTGGATAACCTTCATACGAGCCGTTTGTGAATATGCACCGCCACTCGCATTCGTCCATAACTACGAGTAACTATGGAAAAAATATATCAAAACCTAAGAAAAGACCATTGCGTAACATAATTGGACCAAACTACACCTCTTATTCTGATGCGCTAATCCAGTCGAAAGTCCCCTCCATTGAAGATCGGAGAAAGTTTTAGTAGAAATTTTCGCCTACATCACCAGAGCCACGCGAGGCATCGGGATCTGCTGCCGTACTATAGGACGCATTCGTGAACACGGAATCGACAAAATACGTGTACGGAAGTGTCATACAACCAGATATTAAGTGCCAACTGTATTTGACACCTAAAGGCCAATACTGTGACAAGAACTTAATTAAATAAACGAT
>NC_051410.1:22655028-22655306 GCF_015228065.2 Penaeus monodon
CGCGCACGCAAATAATGACTCTGGGAGTGTGACCCACTGGTTAGTTTCAGTTGTACTTATATCATTTCAGTTTGTCCTGACACATACAATATTTATAAAATGATAAAATAAGTGATGGTCCAAAGCAGGCGGCGCGAACTCACCCAGCCGGTGGCCACAGTGAGGCACTCGCCGGGCTGAGAGAGCGCGCCCATTCCCTCGATGTGGCGGAACGTTGGATTTGGGCCGATCCGGATTTATTACTGATGAATACTGTTGGGGTAATATAAGTAGAATGC
>NC_051410.1:22656860-22656930 GCF_015228065.2 Penaeus monodon
CGGTGTTTACCCCAACCACACACACGCGCGCGCGTGTTAATATTTTATGATATGCATATTATGTGTGGTG
>NC_051410.1:22657771-22658620 GCF_015228065.2 Penaeus monodon
CCATATGAAACAAGTTGCTTCTTCAGGCGTCAAAAATATTTAAACATTGATACACATATAAACCGTTAGAGTTCTAAAACAGAACTGAAACGTAACATTTCTTACCTTCTACAGGTTAGAGTGTCAGCACAGCGCGTGGCAAAGTAACTGACTGACTAATCCTACGTTGCATTTATATACCAACTGTTCTTCTCATGTTTTGATGAATTTCTAAGGCTGAGGTAACACGATTTCGATTGTTGATAATACTGTTTGGTTAAGCGTAATGAATTCTGACATTTCACGATTTATAAGATGAGTTAGAGTGGCCTTATGCATCTTTAACGCGTGCATCTACCATGTTTACGGTCGAGATTCGGTAAGGTTTTACAATGTGCTCTAATAACTAACAGCATACTCATTCCCGGGGTCATAGAAAAAGGTTGAGCTGCGGTTCTAATATCCAGACTTTGTCCTTGCCCCTGTGCCTCCCCCGGGCGAACCTGCTCCCAGGCTGGCTGGCTTCCAGGCGTAATCAGAAACATGAAGTGGGGCCAATTGCACTTTATTTTTCCCTGATTTCTTTCGGGCTTTTGTGGCCTATTGGTTCAGTAAGAAAAAGAGTTGTCCTTCACGATTCTGGGTCAAGACAGAGAGCAAAAGAAGACCTGAGTACTTTAAGCTGCTTGCATTTTCTTCAGTCCAGTTTAACACTTCAAGAAAAATACAAATATTCGGTATTAACAACTCAAGCTCCCGAAATTCACAGATTGCGGTGTTCGACAAAATTGAAGGACAAGTTCCACCCCGTGTCAGTATACAAATCAAATAAATGTATATCAGGACGTTCATTCTAAGGCTTTTAAGGTG
>NC_051410.1:22659113-22659340 GCF_015228065.2 Penaeus monodon
AATCGCTGAAACGAACTCTGTTTGACAAGATATGTGTAGAGCTATCCTCAACTTGAAGTTACAACAGGTAAGAAAAACATTATTTGGTGTATCAATTTATTTTAACTTTAGTATAATGAATTTTCCATAATATGCACGGAATTATGCTATTATTCATGCAAAGTATTTGTTAATTGCTATTGGAGTTTGTAGAAAATGCTAGGTAAAATATGATCAGAGACTGACAA
>NC_051410.1:22659450-22660790 GCF_015228065.2 Penaeus monodon
GTGCAAACTGCTTTCCAGAGAATAAGCTCACTGGTATTCTGACTAATTTTATAATATTCAAATAGCCGTGACTACATTGGAAAATGTGCAATGCCTGAAGGGCTAGCCCAGTTGTCGCAACTTGTAATCTAACAATACACTCACAAGATTGTTTGGTAATATTTTAAGGACTTTGAATTTGATAAATTATCAATTAATAAAATCTCAAAATCCAAAATAGATATTTAGTTTAAAATGTGGAGCATGATAACCAGAATCATGTATAAACAACAAATAAAAAAACTCCAATGTATCCCTTTGCCTTTGTAAAACAGATGTATAGGAATAATATTAAATGCAAAAAAGCAGGACTTATATTATTTATGATGTTATGTTATTATTTACGCATGAATATAAGTTTTAATCTCCCTATTTTCTCTGTTATTTGCAGTTGAAGTAATGGACAAATTCAAGTACTTCGCGGCCAATACCAGAATTTTTTACGGAAAATTAGGAATGCTCCAAGTGGTTCCGCGGCAACAACTCCTATTAAGTGGGAGCATTATAAGACATGCTCATTCATGCAATCTGCGTATGATTTGGGCCCTACAGAATCCAGTTTCATACACCCTGATGACTTGGTAAGCTTGGCTAAATGTTTATAAACTACAATTATATTCTAATAAATACAACACTTACTGTAACATAACAGTATGGCTAAGAAATTATGTTTAAATATTACAAAATTTTATTCAAGGTTCATTAACTAAAATCATTCTAAGTTTTAAATACAAAAATTAAAAGTGTTTTGCTTAACTTTCAGGAACCACAACAGAAGGAAGTGGTGTTGTATGAGGGACCTATAGAGGATCTTGAGGATTATGATATATCGGTATCACCAACTTCAATACCGTCAAATCCAACAGCTTCCCCTCTGCCTGATATTAATGAAGAGATCATCAGAGAAATACCTGATCAGCCCAATACCAGTTATACAAAAAACTCACAAGTGGTAAAAAAGAAGAGGAAAATGAACAAGAGTGATGCAGTGGAAGAAGGAATGTTGAAGACTATTGACAACTTGCAGGCAGTTTGTGCAGAGCAGGCCATGAAAAATACACGCCATGACATGGTCTGTGATGGCCGCCATGAAGTTTTTCAGCAGTTATGAAGAGGTTAATGAAGAGGTTACAGTACAAGTGATGGAGCTTATTGCAGCAAAAACCAGAGAGTGTCAAGCCATAGAAAAGAAAAGGCAAGGCAATAATTATGATCACTGAAATATCATGAAGTGCAATAAATGTTTTCAAACTGTGATTTATGCCAATGATTTAATTTGTATATAGTCATATTAAGTCCTC
>NC_051410.1:22660858-22661339 GCF_015228065.2 Penaeus monodon
AGTATTAGTTAAGATATAGTTTAAGATCTATAGTATTTCTAGATATATATTTAAAAATGGAGAAATAAATTTAAAATGTAAGATGTTCTTTTCATATCCTTTTAATTGTTTAGATGATTATTATTTTGCTTTATTATACATAACTTGATACATTTTATAAAGAAAATTCAGTAATTAAAAAAAACTAATGAATAATTAAAAAATTTTTTTTCCTTCACATAGTTTTAAATCAATATTAGAAAATGTGTTTGTATGCTGGTCAACTTTTCATAATTCTGTTCTTGTTTATGTAATATATATTTAGTTTACATGATCATAGTTACCAGAAAGACTTTTATTTATCATTTGAGATTAGGGTGTAATAGAAGAAAAAAAACATATATTGCAATATATTATAAGCAAAAAATGTACAACAAATATAAAAATACTATACTATTTACGTAAAAACTAGATGAAACATGAAAATTATTCTACTGTACAT
>NC_051410.1:22661565-22662859 GCF_015228065.2 Penaeus monodon
AAAAAACACAATATTGATTTTTTCACTGTAATGATAATCTCAAATCATCAGTGCCAACTTTTTTAATCAAAGTGCTGCATCTTCTTTGCATCTCCCACGACCTTACTTGAGTAGTCCTAAAAAATCTTTTGCAAGCATCTTAAGGTTTTCCAACATCATCCAGCTTGAAGGCCATGTTTTAACCATTACAATATTCATTCCAGCTGCCCTTGAATTATTCTAGAAATATTTGGAGAACACTGTTGCAAAATATTTCTAGTTTTGCCGGATGAGGAATAGGTTTTCAACACTAATTTGGAACAAGGATACCAAGGGATTTCAGAATACGACGACTCTTGATAGTCTGTAATGATATCCTTTGTTCGAACTTAAGTTTTGTCCGAATAGGTTTCATCATAATTTTGAGGGAATGCATTCTCCAAATCATATGGAACTTCTGATCTGAATGGGAGTATCCAGGTGGTGGACTTAGCTTTCATTTCTAGTATCTCTTAATTTAACGTCCAAACCTGCTACTCGAGCGTCCGAGCTCTACGTCAACATACATGATTTAATTGCTCAACAAAGCTACGATCATACTATGGCGACTCTTGTAATCATAATACTCTGATCCTGTATTTTCTGGTTTCCTCATAAAAAAGCGTTTTCCATCCATAGCTCCAATACACATTGGAAAATTCCAGCTGTTATAAAAGTCGCTTGCCACTTGCTTCCATTCCTCTGATGTTCATGGAAGTTTCAGATACATATCCTTTAAGACGGAATATATTGCACTGCAAACTTCTGGTATTATGTAGGTGATCAAACTATGACTTATCCTATATTGGAATGCTAGAGAGCGACGAGTTTCACCTGTATTAAAGAAATTGTATACTTAATTGATATGTTCAATACTTGAATAAGGATATAGCATTTTCTTTCATGGCAACTTCTTTATCCCAGTATCATACCTATATGGTAAAATTATATATTCATTATTAATTCTGTCTATATTGTTTATATATCCTATTGTGTTTACAATTCAAATAAAAACAGGTGATATTTGTTTAAAGTGTAAGATGGTGATAGTGTAATATTGTTGTTTTGAGCCAATAGGTAGCATAGTCTGCATTTTCTGCAGAATACCATAAATCAATTACGCACTGTCTACTGATACGGCAGCCGTAATCCGTCCCGAGCACTCTAGCGTTACGGCAGCGACTTTGGACATGCGCATTAATTCTGCACTTCTGGATACGGCAATTCAAATAATTTCAACATTCGACTCGCACTGAGCCGCCAACACTCAAATTAT
>NC_051410.1:22663019-22663564 GCF_015228065.2 Penaeus monodon
CGCAGTAATGCTACCGTAACGCTAGAAAATACACATGAATTTACGGCTGCCGTAACACTATCCTGTGCCAATCAATTATTGTGTATAAGCATACCCAATATTGATTTTTTAAGAATTACAGTTGCAATATTATTTTATTATAATATTAGCCTTAGGTTATGTAAATAAATATTCAATTAAATTAATAAAAAATGCCAAAAATTATTTTAAATAAAGGTCTAAATATGTAGAAAACATGAAATTTGTCCTTAACCTGTGGCTAAATAACGCAAAGTCAGAGAGAGTCGTTCTGGTGCAGATATAGTGTCCCTTAACTGTGTGGTTTCTTTCTGGATGAGGGGTGCCACCAAATTTAACAAACATCAAAAATTTGCCTGGAAATCATAAAACACACTGCCATCATCCACTGGCGTTTCTTCAATTAACTTGTGATACACACTTCGGTCTTTTTTCTGTAGCCATGGTTTCATCCATAGTCTCTTTCTACTTTTCTAGGTCTTTTTATATTCCCTGTACTTTTGGAAACAAGCAAGTGTCGTAAGAGT
>NC_051410.1:22663931-22664225 GCF_015228065.2 Penaeus monodon
GTCCAGATATGTATACAATTGTAAGTTGCTTATTTTTACTGGTATCTTGTTAATCTGACCATTCAATGGAGGAATTTAATATGCGTGAAAATGAGATTCATAAAATCAAATCTTTGATTGCCATCAGGGGGAGGGTAAAAGTGACGGAATGAACCCAATATTTACAGCTAGTGTATTGCTACAAAGTCGCTTTTGTATTTACAAGTTCATGGTTTCGTTGTAATTGTAAGTAGACTTACTTAAAGAGATCAGAGGCATAGATGTTTTCTGTTTTTAATTACTATTTAGTCAGAA
>NC_051410.1:22664391-22664726 GCF_015228065.2 Penaeus monodon
ATATCGATTAATATAAAAGAATAAAATTGTTCACAGAATAATACATTGCAAAAGGGAAAAGGCTTTGTAGTTGCACAAAACCGATACACCAGTCAATACACGGCTTAGATACTCAATTTGGCGTGACTGATCATTAAAACTGGAGGCAAACATACTGAGCCACACCGTCTCAGACCTAAAGCGGGGCTTCCATAGTGTCGTGACCGATATTGCAGTTGCAATGATGTTTACTACTTTATTTCTGCGGGGATTTTATCGAAATCATATGGAATGACTTACCATGTCTACAATGTGCATGGATGCATTTAGGAAGATTTACAAGAACAATTACAATT
>NC_051410.1:22664805-22665780 GCF_015228065.2 Penaeus monodon
TTGTATCAAATATAACTAAAAGATAACCAACTTCAACCTTATCCCATAGGAAATGCCGTACCCGTTTTAGCCCTCTGGTGGCAATATTAGTGACGTCATTGTGACGTCACAGAATGTTACCATGACATGGAAACACGTGGTAAACAATATGTCGTCTGCTTAAGCACTATGTCTGATGTTACATAAAAAGTGTCAAATAGTGTCATAAAAAACACATCAAGACCCTTGACGGAACTGACGGAATATTTAACTAGATACTTTCTAATTAATTAGCGTACCAATGTTCCCTCCAAACTTTCTGACTATGTTTTCTTTTGAACACATAAGATTTTAAGATTTTACTATTGTCCGAGAATTTTAAATCTCATTACAATCAAATTCAAATAAACAGCCAAAACCTGGAGATTATGCGACAGTACTAGCATTTGATTCCTTTATATGTGGGTGACAAACTTATCATGGTATAGTGTTGTGTTATTAGAGGACATAAATGTAATTATTTTCTCACACATATTCAGTTGCATCTACAGCAGAATTCTCCAATAATCTGATGCAACTATCACATTAAGTCTTGCACAATTGATCTACTCGATGGTTGTGCAGCCAAAAGCACACATATCTCCGGAAATAGCAATTTCTGCAGATTTTGGGCAATTATGACAAACCCAGAAACCTTGAGGAATAACGTCAATTTGCACATTTTGACACTGACTCTAATGTGAAAATTAGGAATTATTACCAACTGTCTTCGAGATGTAAAACACCGTACAAAATGTACGGTGTTTTACATCATTATGTTTAAAATATGGATTTTGTACAGGCATACCTGAATGTTTCACTTCAAGAATGGCTTCTCTTATCATGCATAGAAATTCCACCATCACATAAAAAGAAACACTTCTGTAGCAGTTGGCTTAGAATATCCATAAAAGTCACAATGTTTTACACCGATGCCATCCATTTTGATCATTACAC
>NC_051410.1:22665957-22666042 GCF_015228065.2 Penaeus monodon
GATCATTGAATGTGACATGTAAAGGATTAACATAGGCTCTTATATCTGGTACACTGGTGATTTGAGCATTTACCAGATACTGTTT
>NC_051410.1:22666300-22666367 GCF_015228065.2 Penaeus monodon
ACTAAGTTTTTTCTTAAAGTAATGAATTCAAAACATTAAAATTACTCGACACAACTAAAATTAACAT
>NC_051410.1:22666695-22666968 GCF_015228065.2 Penaeus monodon
TAGTACACGAAGTTGGTACTCACCACACGAAGGCACCAAGAGAACGCATATCAGGTATATTTAGGGCTGCCGAATATATTACGCATGGAGATGTGGGATTCATATATAACCCGACCTTAAAATGCCTAAACATACATTGTAGGTGTTACTTAGTTGCTGACAGGTCTTCCTAATCAAATCTGTTAACAATTTCCCACAATTCTTGGGATCTGTAAAACAAATTCTTTTGTATATTTCCACAGGACTACTTATTAATGTGAGCGGCACCTGATC
>NC_051410.1:22667067-22667522 GCF_015228065.2 Penaeus monodon
AATCAAAAAGGACTATACAGACTACCAACCCCGTTATTAGACATAAGAAACGACCCACAGTCTTAGCAGTTTTCAGTGTATATGACCAAAACACCTGAATGATCCTCTGAGAGCAGGAGACAAAGACTATATTATAAGGAATTAAATGGACATAAATATCCATAGAGAGCATTTTAAGTAAAAATTCAATTGTAATATATTACTTAACGTTTGCCAAGTCAAGAGATGTAGCATCCCCACAGCAACAGTACTGTTGTCATCATTATTGCTGATAAGTTTTCTTAATGCAGGTGTCAACATTAAACTTTATGTGGTCTGTCTCTTTATTTCTTCTACAGTATTACAAAATTATAATGGACTTCAAAATTAAATTGATATAAGTTGCTGCTTACCTGTTATTCTAGGTTCTACATCATTTGAAACAGAGGATACATCTATTATGCAATAAAATTATT
>NC_051410.1:22667665-22667971 GCF_015228065.2 Penaeus monodon
ACTCACGGCATTCAGATTGCTGTTAAGTAGAGTACGATAAACAAAGGCAGTCATTATAGGAAGTATTCGTTTTATATATTTGTTACAAATGTCTATTGCAGGATACATAATAACTAATTATAACTATTAAAGCACTTCAGTTGAGATAAATATAAAGTCAGTTCAGTATTACATAAATTAGTTATGGAATCCATATATAGAATAATGCCATGAATTAGAAACTATTATGGGCCTATCCAGTTAAGCTATGTTAGATAAACAGTTACTGTAGGAAGACTCTCTTATAATCCACAGGGTACTATATGT
>NC_051410.1:22668477-22668585 GCF_015228065.2 Penaeus monodon
GGCAGAATACGAATATAACAAATCACAAACCCTGTTGTTTACAACACGGTTAATACATACGATCTATATACCTCCAGATTGTGTCACACTACGACGTATGACGTCTAG
>NC_051410.1:22668816-22669116 GCF_015228065.2 Penaeus monodon
TATATCCCTGTCGCCCGCTTCTCTGATACATTCCGTCAATGCCAGACCACTCCACTGCTGTATGCCATCCGTCCATGTTTTTCTTGGCCGTCCTCTTCCCCTTTCTCCTTCAATTAAACCATGCATCACTGTGTGCATAAGGGACCCTGGTCTTCTTGTGACCATGGCCACACAATTATATTTTCCCCTTCTCATGGTTTCCACCAATGGTTCATCTCTCCGATAATTGCAGTTATATTTTCTACTACTTCCATGCAATTCCTAGCAAGCATCAAAAGCATCTTATTTTGAATGCTGCTA
>NC_051410.1:22669142-22669426 GCF_015228065.2 Penaeus monodon
CAGTGTCCATTATTCACATGCATACAGACAGCGTGATGTAATCAGGGCTTTTAACAGCTTTACTTTGGCGTTCATGTTGATGTTTGTCGATTTCCATAATCTATTCAATTTTGCAAGCTGTGATGTTGACATGGCTATTCTTTTCTTAATCTCACTCTCAGAAGCTATATCCTCATTGATGGTTGATCCCAAATACTGGAATGATTTCACCTGCTCAATTTTTTCTCCATTCACTCGGATGTTCGTATCTGGTACATCAGGGTTTACCCTCATCTGTAGTGGAG
>NC_051410.1:22669858-22670668 GCF_015228065.2 Penaeus monodon
TTTCACTTTGCTGATTTCTGTATTTCTCTGCTACTGACCTCACATTCGTTAATTGCTGTCATACTGCACCCAGCTCGGAAGCCTGCTTGTTCCTCAACAAGAATGCCCTTTGTCTTTGTTTTCATTGATACTTATCACTTTTAGAAGTGCTGTGCTATGGTGGCTTACCTAGCTGATGGTTCTGTAGCTGTTACATCTGTGCAAGTTTCCTTTCTTTTGCAGTGATTTGATCCATTGGGAAGACCATTTTTCACTTTCAACTACACTATTACAGATTTCCAGCATCAATGATGTTCTCTCCTCCATGTTTTGATAATTGTACGGTAATGTTTTCAAAACTGACTGCTTTTCCACTCTTAAGGCCTCTTATTACTACCTCAATTTCACACCGCAAAATCTCAAGTTCTTTTTCCTCAATTCCTGACCTGCTCTGTTCTAGAGCAGTAATAACAGAGTTGTCGATTTGTATTGGATAGTTATATAGTTTTTTTTTATGTATTTGGTCCACCTCTCCTGAATTTCTCCAGCTTCTGTCAGCAACTTCCCATTGGCATCTTCAATCACAGTTCTCACTGTCTTTTCCTTAGTAATTTCTTTGACTACTTTGTAGGCCATTTTTGTGTCATTGTTCTCAAAACCCTTTTGTATTTCATCACATTTCATGTTTAGATATCTACTCTTTGCTTCCCTTATTGCTATTCGAACATATTTGCAGTCCTATAAGCTTTCTCAGTCTTCATTTTTGTGTTTGCCTTTAATGTCTTCCTTTCATCACATTTCAGCAGTATTTCTGCAGACATCCATGGCTGT
>NC_051410.1:22670691-22671256 GCF_015228065.2 Penaeus monodon
CCAGTCCTTCTATTGCAGTCTCGTTAAGTGTCACTTGCCTTGCTAATTTCACCCTGATTTTTTTTTTCAATTCATAGTTCACTCTTAGTGTGTTAGGTTTTACCATTTTCTATAGTTTGAGTTTCATGGTCATCATTACCATGTTGTGACTGCTCCCAATATCAGCACCTGGGAAGCTCCTTGTATTGTTCCCATTAACAATCGTTGCACACTTCTCTTATCTATTAATTTATAGTCAGTTTGATTTTTTGTTATTCCATCAGGTGAGGTTCAGGTGACTCATTCTGAACATCTTATGTGGGTACCTTGTATCTGTCACAACCAGATTCAGACTCATTAGTTGTCTTACTTCTAGCAAATCCAGCAGTGACTTCTGCCCAATCTTCATAGGCATGTGTGGCAATCTTTACATTCTAATTGCCCTGAATGATTCTCATGTCATTTTTTGGTATCTTTAATAGAGCTTATTCAAGTCTGTGAAATTCCTCCATCTTTTCGTCCCTCCACACTGATGCTGGGGCATCTGCCTGTATAATTGTAAGGTTCCTTGAAAAAGCATTTATTT
>NC_051410.1:22674219-22674491 GCF_015228065.2 Penaeus monodon
TAAATACCCGACAATCAGGGGTATTTCAAATAGATCATTGCAAAGATCATTACACCAATAATTATTCGAATATATGATTCTTTATTCTTTTTTACATACAGAAGTAATATTTGCTGTGTGATGAACATAAAACATGTAAGATTTTCAACTACCGTATCTTTCCAATTCCAGCAACGAATATCAGCATTGGTTCATTCTGCTGGAAACAATTATGGGTTTTAATCATAACTTCTCTGTCTGTTTTTACACACGCCACCACGCGCACGCATACG
>NC_051410.1:22674560-22674890 GCF_015228065.2 Penaeus monodon
TGACGCGCACTCAAATATTAAATACAACACACACAAACAAATTAACCTGCAACGCAGCAATCCAAAGGGTCGAGAGTAAATGTATCACCAAATTTGACGCCGCATTTTTCATTGTTGCTCCTAACTTTCAGCGGCAAACAATTTCTTCCACATAAATGACCAAAAGAAAAACGACGCGTCACATCTACAATGCAAATGGAAAGCGAGCGATTTACAGCCGAGAAGACCAGTGAATGGCCATTACAAACTCTGGCGACTTGACTTCTACTACAGATTTATATATGTACACTCTCATGGTAGCAGAGAGGGATTTTAGATTAATTGATATCT
>NC_051410.1:22675322-22675818 GCF_015228065.2 Penaeus monodon
TAAAAATGACTAAAATTTGTGATGTGACCATAGAAAAACAAAAGAAATATAGATATATAAAATATGATCCATTTTTTTCTCCTTATCTATGTAAATGCTGTCAATTCCCATATTCTATGTAGATAATTGTTATACATACATGACAAAGATAGTAATATTGATATAAACAAGGATATATGAATATTTGGTTTCTGTTTCGTCTTATTAAGTTTCTCAGCAGTGTTGTATTACGCAATCCCATGTTATCCAGAAATGACAGTAGAAAATGGAAAAACAGGCGAGGTTTCCAAAAAGAATTGCGTTCTTTTGCACTGGAGATTATCATTTTTCATCTCTTCGTACCCAAAAATCTCTGAGACGTGAAAATAAAGGCTCAGTCCGCCAGACGCGTCTATTCCACAAGTAATATTTCTTGGCAGATTTAAAAACGCAACAGATTGAATTGCATTAAGTGTTTAGCATTTATTTCTGTGAGATCATTGCTACGTTAAATAGC
>NC_051410.1:22683698-22683779 GCF_015228065.2 Penaeus monodon
GTGAATGGTTAAAACACTTGTACGTATTGCGTAGAAAAAAAAAATGTGTACACACACACACACATCAAACCTATGTGCTAG
>NC_051410.1:22683877-22683980 GCF_015228065.2 Penaeus monodon
CACACTGAGTCATCACATGTTATGGAGAAAAAATATATACATATATCCCATAACTTTATTCATTATTGTTAAATACACATTAATAACTCCTTCCAATATCATC
>NC_051410.1:22687246-22688232 GCF_015228065.2 Penaeus monodon
CACCAGATCCATAGTCAGATATCTTTTTTCTTAATATGTCTCCACAGCCTTCATTGAACATTTTACGCTCGTCTGAGTGTATGGTGGGAAAAAAACTCTCTTTGTATCAAATTTTGCACTACAACCAGGCTACAGATATATGCCTTTGCGTAATGTATATATGCACCCACACAGAATAAAAATACAGCCATATGTTTGTGAGGAAGGAGACCAACACAACAGAAAAACTTCATAATTATGAAAGGCCTGGATACGCTGCAAAAGTCAATTACAATATTATCAATTTTTTTAAGTTCTAACTTAGAAATGAGAAAGAAATATAACGAAAATGAACAACACAATTTCCTTACAATAAAACGCGAGGGGTGGTTTCGAGCGACCTATCCATTTTTCTGCTTATAATAGAGGAATCAGAAAGTCATTTTCTAGATAATCAGAAAAGGCATGTCCAGGAAGCTTTACACTACTAATATTATCTGTTACAGCTTGAATGAAAGGAGAGAGGGGTTAACTTTTTAATATTGAGGGCTAAAGGTAGATATAATGTTAATTATGCGAATCAGATCTAGGCTAAAGGTCAAATTCGACAATCATTACCACAGTTCACAAACTATGTAATAACTACACTTAATAATCAAACCAATGACAATTTCTTGCACAGAGTCATTTAGAAAAATAGCTAACGACCCCACGAAAGGGATGGCAGGTAGTGTAAAAAGCATTATACGTGCCACCGCTGATATTTCAGTCCGATAATGAACCCAGGAGAAGTGCAAAGGTAAAATGCCTTAGTGTTGGGAATACAGTTAGTTCATCGCGAACAGCGCCATTACAACAAAACGTAAGACAGCCTTTTATGCCTTATCAGTATTTTATTGCTAGAATATAGGGTACTATGTGGAAATGGAAACTTATATCAATAGCTAATGAAAGTTAGATTAATCCCAATAAATATCTCTCTTTTTTATTGACTATACAGAGAAAAA
>NC_051410.1:22688670-22688814 GCF_015228065.2 Penaeus monodon
CATCAACCGAAAAAGTTAGTAGTTTGTCCATAAAAAAAATATAAATAACTAAAAAAAGAGATATAGTAGATAGACAAGATAGAACAAATAAATAATAAAGAGAGAAGAGTAGAGGCGCGAGAAAGGAAAGAAATTATAAGGTTA
>NC_051410.1:22689075-22689504 GCF_015228065.2 Penaeus monodon
TGTGTGTGAATGTGTGTAATGAAGATTGAATATTGAACCTCTTGGCTTAGAAAGTGGAAAAACTACTAGCTAAACCTGAGAACATTTTTATTTCCCTAGCTGTCCAAACCAATCTTCCGTACAGCTTGAACTGTTTCTTCAAGTCCTATTTTGACAACATGATTACCTGTTTCCCTTGATCTATGAAAGCAACTATCGGAAGTTTCATCTTCAACCCAATATAGTATGCAGGCTTTGCCTTCGACATCATGAGAAAAGAAGACAGGATAACGAAAAAAAGGAAATTCCTATGGAAGGAAGTTGGGTTTGGCATGAAGAGTCCTTCGGTTAGAGGTCGAAGATGCTCCTGAGTGAAAGCTTTCTAATGGAAAATGCGGTATCTATCCTTTGCAACAAGCGTCAGTTGTCTTCTTCTTTCGTGGAAGCTTC
>NC_051410.1:22689611-22689739 GCF_015228065.2 Penaeus monodon
CGTTCCTCCTCTTGTTCATGGCTATGGAAGCAAACGAGATGGTGGAAGCGATAGTAGTACCCGTTTTCTCTTTTGACCCTGCCATGTGTGGGTGCACACCCGGGAAGGGAATAAGAGAGAGTATTAGG
>NC_051410.1:22693024-22695498 GCF_015228065.2 Penaeus monodon
CAAACTGAAATAAAACAATTCGCACAGTATATATTGCTTCAAGATCGCGAGTTTGGAGTTTAAAGGAATCAGGAAAACAAAGACTAATGTAAATGTAGTATCTGATGTACAGCGTAAGGCAATAAGCAGCACAGTATATGACCATGGCAGAGTTGTTCAGAATACTTATCGCGCTCCCACCAATACTATTGTGCTGAAACCTCCATATACAACCAATATGAAGTATGGGAGGGCTGACGGCTCCGCTTGGCGAAATTGTGAAGCTAAAATAGAGAATAATTATACCGTCACTAGGTCATACATCATTCCCAAAACCCCCTAACGCTGGCTGCCGCTTCCAATCCAAAGCCCAGAATAACAAAAGATCTCTCCTCGTAATCTACAGCAGGATGCTAGGTGGGCCCAAGACTGCATCACAGGGAACAGGGTATGGCATAGCGGATTGGGGGGAAGAGGGATTGTATAGTCATCTTCCTTCGATTCTTGACGACGACCATAAACCTTAAATTGCCCCTAAAATTTTACCAAATAGTTGGTGAGCCAGAACTAATTTCCAAGTACGCGAGGTCGACAAATCCCAGGAAAGGCCCATGAGATCAAGAACAAGTGTCACGGTTGGGCAAAATAAGCCCGACGCGATAAGGAACTTCATTACATGTTCGTGTTAATATGAGGCACTTGCGTCCTAATCGGTTTCTTATCTAGTTCTCCTCCCTTGTTCCTTCCTTCGGAGTTATTATTAAAGTTTTTCTATGTATTTTTCGCTTCTTCCCGTTTCTCTAGTACTTTTAACATTAATTATACAGAAAGTCACAATATACTTAACGGGAAAGTTCCCCGAAGGTATGTGTTACTTACAGGACCTGTTACATTAATTTTATATAATATTTTACGTTTTTTTTTTTTAATAAATATATTAAATAAAATAATTATTTATATTATTTCCAAATTTTAATATATTATAATAAAATATTAAAATATTTTTTAAATACTTTTTTTATTTTATAATAAAAATTTAAAAAGGAAAAACAAATTTTTCTGTTAAACCCCAATTTTTTGAACCCAAAGTTTTTAATTTTTTTGGTTTTTTTCAGAATTGGATTTAAAAATCAAAACAAATTTCCATTAATGTTTATTTTGTTACAGGTTGGGAAAAAAGGGCCAACGTTTAAAAAACGGTTAAATTTTTATTTTTAGGCCCCCAAATAAAAGGTTCTGAAATTTTCCATTTTTCCCAAAAAATTTTATTTAGTTGAGGCTCCTTAAATTAAAAAAGAAAGAAAAAAAATTTTGGTCCTTAAAACTTTTAATCTAAAAAACCCCCAACATTTTTTTGGTTCCAATAAGCCCAAAATTCAAACAGGTCCTAACGAAAAAGGGGAAAAGGGAGGAAGGGTTTGGACCCCACGGGGAAACAGGGTTTTTCCAATTAAAAGGGTTTAAAAAGCCATTTTCCCTTCTTTCCTAACCAAACCAAAATTTAAAATTGAAAATTTTACCAAACCTTTTTTTGGAAAAGAATTTAATTAAGGGTAGCGATTTACAAATTTTGGGAAAAACCCCATGAACAAATAACATTTAAGGGTAAAATTAACCACGGAAAAAACGAAACCATTAAAATTTGGTTTTAATATTTTCCATTTCTTAAAAACGTTTCTTAAAACGGGCCCCTTTGCCTTTCCTTTCTGAAAGATTAAATTTTCATTTTTCCGGGGCTTCCGTTTTCCCCCATTTTAAAACCAATTATTAACAAAAAGAAAACCAAATTACTAAAAATTTCCCGAAGGTAGTGTTATTTCAGAAAAACCAAAAATTTTCCAATTTTTTTCTCTTTTATATTATTTTTAAGCCCTTTTTTCCTTTTTTGTGGGTTAAATGATATTTAAACGCACCCAAAAGGCCTTTTTAAAAAATTTAAGGGGGGCCAGGGTTATTTCCCCAAACTTGGGGTGGTTAAAAATAAAGGAAAGGGGCATATTGAAACCCCAAAAATTTTTAAAAATTTTTTTTATAAAAAGGAACAAAAAAAAATAGGGTTTTCTGTCAAGAAAAAAAAAAATTAAAAAGGGGGGCCCCGAAAGGATTTTAAAAATTTTCCCCTTCTTGTTTACCTTTTTTAAAGAAGGAGGTTAATTGGGGCCCGTTTTTTAAAAATTTTTCCCCCCCTGCCCCTTTTTACGCTAGAGGGGTTTGTGGCAAAAAACGGCCCTGTTTAACAAAAAGCTTGAAATTTTTTACTTTGGGGAAATAAAAGATTAAAACCTTTTTCCAGAAATGTTTTTAACGTTGTAAATTTTAAAAAGGAAAAGGAAAAAAAAATTCTCTGGGGGGGAATACCAATTCAAAAACTTTTTAAAAAACCCCTTCGGACAAGGGGCCCAAAGTGGTTTTAAGGTAAAGTGACGGTCAAATTTTTACCCAGGTCGGGGTAACAGAGGGGAAATGTGAGGTGGGAACACCCAAACATTTGGGGT
>NC_051410.1:22695523-22696015 GCF_015228065.2 Penaeus monodon
AGTTTTTTAATTTCCCAAACTTAATGCCCCTTTATCGAAAAAAAAAGGGCCACCAACCTTTCCTTCTTGTCCAAAAATTTTAAAAATAAGGGGGAAGGGAAAGATTTAAAAATAGAATTTAAAAAACCCAGGGGCCTAAAAACACAATTTAACCAAAAACCCAAAACGAAGAAAAAGGGTTAAAACCAAAGCCCCCAATGGTTTGAAGGGCCCTTCCAAAAAAAATAAAATTAAAATTTAAACCAGAAAAATTTCTTTTAGGGGGGCAACCGGGGGGTTTCCTTTAAAACGGGGAGTAAAAATTTTAAAAAAGGGTTCAACAAAGAACCTTCATGTTTTCCCCAAAAACCCCTTGGCAAAACCGGGGAAAGTAATTGGGGCAAAAGAAAAAAAGCCGGCCAAAAATTACAGGCCAAAAAAGTGGGGGGTGCTAGGGAAAAAAATATTTGGGGAAAAAAATTTTCTAAATTTTGTTTATGTTTTATATCCCCA
>NC_051410.1:22696045-22697080 GCF_015228065.2 Penaeus monodon
ATAATATTATATATTTTAAAATTAAATTTTATAAAATTAGGTTTTTTTCCGGAAATGTTGGGGTGGTTAGGGTTGGGTGTAAAATTTTTAATTTAATTATATTTTTTTAAAAATAAATAATATATAAGTTTTAATAAAAACATATTTAATTTATTTTATAAATTAGAAAAAAAAATATTCTTAAAAATAAAAATAAAATAAAAAAATTGCTTTAAAAAAAATATTAAATAAATTAAATTATAATAAAATTTTTAAATTTTAAATAGAAAGGGCATTTTTAAATTTTATAAATATTATTTTAACTTTTAATAATCCCTTTGTTAAAATTTAATACAAAACAAAACCCCACTTTCATAAAAATTTTAATTAAAAAAATTAATTTAATTATAAAAAAAATTTAAAAGGGGAATAACAAAAAATAATATATAGTTAAATAATAAATTTAAAAAAATGATAAAAAATCCCCCAACCAAACCACCCATGAAATAATAAATATAAATTATTTAAAAGAAAATTATTTTTATCTTTTTAAATTTATTAGGGGGAAGATGTGGAGAAAATGTGGATGGTAAAATACATTATTTATAAATTTAATATATCATTATAATTTTTAATATTTAATATTTTTATAAAAAAAAAAGGGGTCAAAATTGTTTAAATAAATTATAAAGGGGAAATTTTTAATAAATTTCCCATTTAAAAAATAAAAAAAAGTAAACTTTTTAAAAATGAAAACAAAATTTTAAAAAAAAATTCGAAAAAAAAAAAAAAAATAAATAATATATAAATTTAAATATAAAATAAAATAATTAAATTGAATAAAAAGAATATTAATAAATAATTTTTTAAAGGAAAATTATAAAATTATTAAAATAAATCTAAATTCAGTTTAAAAATTTGGGGGGGTAAGAAATTAAATAAAAATAATTTTGGGGAAAAAAGGATTAAAAAAAAAATAATATCCAAATACAAAAAGTGTGGGTAGATATAATATTTTAAAAAAAATAATAATACCTTTTAATATTATAAAAAAAA
>NC_051410.1:22697811-22697890 GCF_015228065.2 Penaeus monodon
TTTTTAAATTTCAAAAAATTAATTTTTATATATAAAATTTTTATATTTTAAAATTATAATATATAAAAAACATTATAAA
>NC_051410.1:22702399-22702574 GCF_015228065.2 Penaeus monodon
CCGGGGTTTTTAATTTCTTGAAATTTCAAATTTTTTTTGAATTTCCTTTTTATATAATTTTTTTTTGATTGTTTGATATTTTGTCTAAATATTAAAGGAAGTTTGTTTTTCTGCCTATATTATTTCACATTATTTTTTGTTGTTTTCTTTTCCTAAACAATTGAAGCAAAAAAAT
>NC_051410.1:22703231-22703745 GCF_015228065.2 Penaeus monodon
CCCCTTTCCCCAATTTTAAGGGAAAAGGGCCCCTAAAGTGTAACAACCCTGGTTTTTTTGTGAAAAATTATATTGGGGGGTATCCCAAACCCGGTTTTTTTGAATTTTTTGGGGGGGGATGTTTTTCCGGGGGGCCATAAAAGGGCCCCTTTCCAAAAACCCGGTTTTTTGGGGCCTGGCTTTGAGAGGAAAGCCGGGGTTACCCCAAAAATCCCCTGGCTAGGGTTTTTTTAGGCTGTTTTTTTTTTGGGGGTGAACTTATAAGAAAGTTGGGTTTCTTAAAAGGGGAACGGGATTTTATTGGGATTTTCGCCTATTTTGTGGTGTGTTTACAAAAATTTTGGGTTATTTTGGTAATTTTTTGGGGTTTATCGTACAAAATTTTTTGGGTTTTTTAAAAAATTAAAAATTTTTTGAAAAATTTTATTTCATATACTGCCTTTTGTGGGGGTATGTTCCCCCAGTGAAAAAATCAAACAATTACGAACCCTGACACAGTGAGTATACGAACAGG
>NC_051410.1:22703904-22704070 GCF_015228065.2 Penaeus monodon
ATGTTTCCTTTCATACTCCCACGGTTTTACCCAAAACCCCACCACACACACCAAAAACCCCTTTTTAAAAATCTTGTACACGTTTCTTATGACTATACAAAACACACACATTTAAAAGCCCCTAAGTTGCTTAGCACATTGGGGAGGAAACACATAATTTTATTTT
>NC_051410.1:22705214-22705293 GCF_015228065.2 Penaeus monodon
TATTATTTTATTTTATATTTCTTTATATTTATTATTTTTTTTTTTTTTTTTTATGTTTGTTTTTTTATTTTTTTTTTTT
>NC_051410.1:22705391-22705765 GCF_015228065.2 Penaeus monodon
TATTATAAACTATTATTATATATTTTTATGTTTTTTATGTATATATTGTATATATATGTATATTGGTAATATTGTTTTTGTTAAAAACCTTTTCATTATTTTTTTTATTATTTTTTTTATTTATATTTATCTATTAAAATATATTTTATTATATTCTAATTTTATATTACTTTATATGTATTTATATTATTAATTTATTTATTTTATTTTAAAATCCCCTTTTTTTATTATTATATATTTTAAAATTTTTATTTATTTAAAAATTTTTTTATATAAACAACAAAAAAGGGATTTATTATATTAAAATAAAATTTTCTAATTTATATACAAAGACACCCCAACAACAAAAACATATTTACATTTGTTTATGTAAA
>NC_051410.1:22705802-22706209 GCF_015228065.2 Penaeus monodon
CCCTTTCATTTTGTATGTAAGGCCCCGAACCCCACAAACCAACCATCAAAAAGGGCAAACCCCAAAATTTAATTAAGGAAACATGTAAACAAAAACAATCTTGGGAATGGGCCCAATTTAGGCAGGGGGCGAGGAGAGAAGGAGATTTATGTAAACCAGGAAAAGGTTTTTAAAAAACCGGTTTCCCTTGGCCGGAAAAAGGTGGGGCGATTTTAATTTTACCCCCGAAAAGTGAAAAAAAAGGGGAAAAAGGAAATTGGATGAGGTAGAAAGAAGGGAATTTAAAATTTTTTCCAAATTTCTCATTTTAAAAGAAAAAGGGAAATTTACTATTTTGAAACAATTTGGGAACCCGCCACATTGCCCGCCTAAAAAAATTTTTCTTTTTAAAAGGGGGGGGGGTAAAT
>NC_051410.1:22706691-22706761 GCF_015228065.2 Penaeus monodon
GGGAAATGAAAAAAAATTTTGGAGAAACTTAATTTTTGGTAAAATTTTTTTTTTATATGAATATGCAAAA
>NC_051410.1:22706810-22708288 GCF_015228065.2 Penaeus monodon
CTCCCTTAACTATGAGTTCGTTTTTCCCTTGACGGATTATGGGTTCCCCTTTCCCTAAGGGGTCCGGTTGGGCATGATGGGGTTCTCCAGCGAAAGGTTTCAAATCTAAGAGGAATATGTCACTTGTTGCAAACTTTTTTTTTCCCCCAAATACCAAAAACTGAAAAACACATCACTGTTGTTATTCAATTTTTCTTTTACTTTTTAACTCTAAGGAGGGGACGTACTGGGGGGCCTTTCGCGTGTCGGGGGCAAGACGAGGTTGCTGATTCAGTATTCCCTTTTTTCTGAGAACATCCCAAATCTTTTTTCGGGGGGCCCGAAATTGACCCCGCCCTTTTTGGGTTTTATCAGCCTTTCGCCCTCGCGGTAGTAAAATAGGATAAAATCTTCGGTGTACTACAAAATGGTTTGGGGTTTTAAGATCACTATAAAATTTGTCTCGTTTGATTATTAATTTGGTTCTTACAGGTTGGATAACTTTTGGGCTTCGAGTCATAGTAATGCCGCGATTTAATTCATTTTCCAGATCAAGGGGGGTGAATTTTTAAAGAAAAACGGGAAAGAAACAAACAGAATTTTTAAATGAAACAGCAAACACTATTTTTAAATTTTGCAGGGGGGAAAAAAAAAAAAAAAAAAAAAGAAAAAAAAAAAAAAAAAAATTTAATAAAAACAAGCGCCACAAGCACACACGCAAGAGGGGGGGGAAAAATAAAAAAAATAAAAAAATAAAATAAAAAAAAAATATATAAAAAAAAAATAAAATAAAAAAAAAAAAAAAAAAAATAAAAAAATAAAAAAAAAAAAAAAAAATTAGAAATAAAAAAAAAAAAAAAAAAAAAAAAAAAAAAGATGAAAAAAAAAAAACAAAAATTACAAAATTAAAAGAAAAAAAAAAATTTTAAATAAAAAATGGAAAAATTTTAAATAAAAATATGATATTAAAAAACATAAAATAAATAAAAATTAAAAAATAAAATATAATGAAAAATAAAAATTTTTAAATATAAATTATATAAATAATATATAATATAATTAATTATAATTTTAAAATTTAATATAAAACTTCATTAATAAAATTTATTTTATAAATATTAATATTTTATATATATATATTATATAATAATATAAATAAAAGAAAAATAATAATAATAGAAATAATTTTTAAATTTTTGGGGAAAATAAAAAATAAAAATAAAAAAAAAAAAAAATTAAATATATATTATATAAATTTAAATAATATAATATTATTTATATATTTAATATAATATTTATATATATACAAAGATATATTATATATATAATATATATTAATTATAATATTATATATAAAAATAATATATAGTAATAATATATGAATAAATATAATATATATATATATATATAAAAAAAAAAAAAAGAAAAAAAAAAACAACAAATAAAAAAGTGGGGAAAAAAAAAAAAAAAAATAAATAATAAAAAATAAATAATAAATA
>NC_051410.1:22708344-22708490 GCF_015228065.2 Penaeus monodon
AATAAAAAAAAATTTTTTTTTTCAAATTTTTTTTTAAAATTTAAAAAAAAATTTAATTTTTATATATATTTTTTAATAAATATTAAAAATATATATAATATAATAAAATATATAAAAATTTATTATTTTTTAATTTTTTGTTTAAA
>NC_051410.1:22708532-22708753 GCF_015228065.2 Penaeus monodon
GGAACAAAATATATACTTATATAATATATATATATAGATAATATATATAATATAAAATATATATAAATAATTAAATAAAATATATATATATATATATTTTAATACATTATATATTTTTATAAATATAAAAATATTAATATATATAATAAATTATATATATATAGGATATATTAAAAAAATGGGGAAATATAAAGGTTGTTGGTGTGGTTGTTTTTGATATT
>NC_051410.1:22709003-22709204 GCF_015228065.2 Penaeus monodon
CGTAAAAAGGTGGTGGGTGTGTGGGGTGTGTGTTTTTGTGGGTGGGTGGGGTGTGTTGGTGGTGGGGGTTGGGGGTGGGGTGGTGGGGGTTTGTGTGTGTGGGGTGGGGGTGTTAAAAATTTAAATAATTTAAAAAATTAAATAAAAATTTACAAAAAACATAAAAAAATTTTATTAAATAATAAAATAGAATATATAGGG
>NC_051410.1:22709299-22709457 GCF_015228065.2 Penaeus monodon
ATAAAATTAATATTATAAAAATATAATTAAAAAAAATATAAAATATATATATAAAATTAAAATAATTTTAATTTAAATATTTATTTATTTTAAAATATATATATTAATAAAAATTATAAAATAAAATATTAATAAATAAGAAATTTATAATATAAAAA
>NC_051410.1:22709564-22709710 GCF_015228065.2 Penaeus monodon
TTTAATATTATATATAATAAATTTTAATATTAAAATATATTTTATTTATAACTATTAAAAAAATATTAAATATAATATAATAATATTATATAATATTATAATATTATATATAAATATATTTTTTATAAAATAGAATTTATATACAT
>NC_051410.1:22709816-22709904 GCF_015228065.2 Penaeus monodon
TTTTTTAAAAATATATTTGATATATATTAGAAAATGGGGTTTTAAAAGGGTAGAAAATATAGAATATTTTAATATTAAAAAAATTTTT
>NC_051410.1:22710114-22710252 GCF_015228065.2 Penaeus monodon
TCCCACAAAAAAAAAAACAATTTCTTAGTTTTTCATTTTTTAAATAATTAAAATCAATTTTCATTGTCTTTTTCAATATGAGAAAGTATAAATACAGTTTTTTCAAGGGTTTTGCATCGTACAAAAAAATGAATAGCC
>NC_051410.1:22710370-22710438 GCF_015228065.2 Penaeus monodon
ACTAAGTTTTTTCTTAAAGTAATGAATTCAAAATATTAATACTAACTCGACACAACTAAAATTAACAT
>NC_051410.1:22710766-22711039 GCF_015228065.2 Penaeus monodon
TAGTACACGAAGTTGGTACTCACCACACGAAGGCACCAAGAGAACGCACATCAGGTATATGTAGAGCTGCCGAATATATTACGCATGGAGATGTGGGATTCATATATAACCCGACCTCAAAATGCCTAAACATACATTGTAGGTGTTACTTAGTTGCTGACAGGTCTTCCTAATCAAATCTGTTAACAATTTCCCACAATTCTTGGGATCTGTAAAACAAATTCTTTTGTATATTTCCACAGGACTACTTATTAATGTGAGCGGCACCTGATC
>NC_051410.1:22711138-22711590 GCF_015228065.2 Penaeus monodon
AATCAAAAAGGACTATACAGACTACCAACCCCGTTATTAGACATAAGAAACGACCCACAGTCTTAGCAGTTTTCAGTGTATATGACCAAAACACCTGAATGATCCTCTGAGAGCAGGAGACAAAGACTATATTATAAGGAATTAAATGGACATAAATATCATAGAGAGCATTTTAAGTAAAAATCAATTGTAATATATTACTTAACGTTTGCTAAGTCAAGAGATGTAGCATCCCCACAGCAACAGTACTGTTGTCGTCATTATGCTGATAAGTTTTCTTAATGCAGGTGTCAACATTAAACTTTATGTGGTCTGTCTCTTTATTTCTTCTACAGTATTACAAAATTATAATGGACTTCAAAATTAAATTGATATAAGTTGCTGCTTACCTGTTATTCTAGGTTCTACATCATTTGAAACAGAGGATACATCTATTATGCAATAAAATTATT
>NC_051410.1:22711733-22712039 GCF_015228065.2 Penaeus monodon
ACTCACGGCATTCAGATTGCTGTTAAGTAGAGTACGATAAACAAAGGCAGTCATTATAGGAAGTATTCGTTTTATATATTTGTTACAAATGTCTATTGCAGGATACATAATAACTAATTATAACTATTAAAGCACTTCAGTTGAGATAAATATAAAGTCAGTTCAGTATTACATAAATTAGTTATGGAATCCATATATAGAATAATGCCATGAATTAGAAACTAATATGGGCCTATCCAGTTAAGCTATGTTAGATAAACAGTTACTGTAGGAAGACTCTCTTATAATCCACAGGGTACTATATGT
>NC_051410.1:22712280-22712361 GCF_015228065.2 Penaeus monodon
TAACTCTTCCAGTATTTTTTTTTTTTTACTTTTTCAAGTTAAATGTACAATTAATTTTGGGTATTACAACTTAGCCTTAAC
>NC_051410.1:22712607-22712683 GCF_015228065.2 Penaeus monodon
GGTTTAATACAGTACGATCTATATACCTCCAGATTGGTTGGTCACAACTACGACGTCATGACGTCAGTATATCCTA
>NC_051410.1:22712901-22713492 GCF_015228065.2 Penaeus monodon
TATATCCCTGTCGCCCGCTTCTCTGATACATTCCGTCAATGCCAGACCACTCCACTGCTGTATGCCATCCGTCCATGTTTTTCTTGGCCGTCCTCTTCCCCTTTCTCCTTCAATTAAACCATGCATCACTGTGTGCATAAGGGACCCTGGTCTTCTTGTGACCATGGCCACACAATTTTCACACAAGTTTCCACCAATGGTTCATCTCTCCGATAATTGCAGTTATATTTTCTACTACTTCCATGCAATTCCTAGCAAGCATCAAACGCATCTTATTTGAATGCTGCTATCTTTTTTTTTTTTTTTGTTCAGTGTCCATTATTCACATGCATACAGACAGCGTGATGTAATCAGGGCTTTTAACAGCTTTACTTTGGCGTTCATGTTGATGTTTGTCGATTTCCATAATCTATTCAATTTTGCAAGCTGTGATGTTGACATGGCTATTGTTTTCTTAATCTCACTCTCAGAAGCTATATCCTCATTGATGGTTGATCCAAATACTGGAATGATTTCACCTGCTCAATTTTTCTCCATTCACTCGGATGTTCGTATCTGGTACATCAGGGTTTACCCTCATCTGTAGTGGAG
>NC_051410.1:22713920-22715311 GCF_015228065.2 Penaeus monodon
TTTCACTTTGCTGATTTCTGTATTTCTCTGCTACTGACCTCACATTCGTTAATTGCTGTCATACTGCACCCAGCTCGGAAGCCTGCTTGTTCCTCAACAAGAATGCCCTCTGTCTTTGTTTTCATTGATACTTATCACTTTTAGAAGTGCTGTGCTATGGTGGCTTACCTAGCTGATGGTTCTGTAGCTGTTACATCTGTGCAAGTTTCCTTTCTTTTGCAGTGATTTGATCCATTGGGAAGACCATTTTTCACTTTCAACTACACTATTACAGATTTCCAGCATCAATGATGTTCTCTCCTCCATGTTTTGATAATTGTACGGTAATGTTTTCAAAACTGACTGCTTTTCCACTCTTAAGGCCTCTTATTACTACCTCAATTTCACACCGCAAAATCTCAAGTCTTTTTCCTCAATTCCTGACCTGCTCTGTTCTAGAGCAGTAATAACAGAGTTGTCGATTTGTATTGGATAGTTATATAGTTTTTTTTTATGTATTTGGTCCACCTCTCCTGAATTCTCCAGCTTCTGTCAGCAACTTCCATTGGCATCTTCAATCACAGTTCTCACTGTCTTTTCCTTAGTAATTTCTTTGACTACTTTGTAGGCCATTTTTGTGTCATTGTTCTCAAAACCCTTTTGTATTTCATCACATTTCATGTTTAGATATCTACTCTTTGCTTCCCTTATTGCTATTCGAACATATTTGCAGTCCTATAAGCTTTCTCAGTCTTCATTTTGTGTTTGCCTTTAATGTCTTCCTTTCATCACATTTCAGCAGTATTTCTGCAGACATCCATGGCTGTTTCTTCTTCTTTCTTCTTTTCCAGTCCTTCTATTGCAGTCTCGTTAAGTGTCACTTGCCTTGCTAATTTCACCCTGATTTTTTTTTCAATTCATAGTTCACTCTTAGTGTGTTAGGTTTTACCATTTTCTATAGTTTGAGTTTCATGGTCATCATTACCATGTTGTGACTGCTCCCAATATCAGCACCTGGGAAGCTCCTTGTATTGTTCCCATTAACAATCGTTGCACACTTCTCTTATCTTTTAAATTTTATAGTCAGTTTGATTTTTTGTTATTCCATCAGGTGAGGTTCAGGTGACTCATTCTGAACATCTTATGTGGGTACCTTGTATCTGTCACAACCAGATTCAGACTCATTAGTTGTCTTACTTCTAGCAAATCCAGCAGTGACTTCTGCCCAATCTTCATAGGCATGTGTGGCAATCTTTACATTCTAATTGCCCTGAATGATTCTAATGTCATTTTTTGGTATTTTAATAGAGCTTTTTCAAGTCCTGTGAAATTCCTCCATCTTTTCGTCCCTCCACACTGATGCTGGGGCATCTGCCTGTATAATTGTAAGGTTCCTTGAAAAAGCATTTATT
>NC_051410.1:22718303-22718536 GCF_015228065.2 Penaeus monodon
GTTGAAATACCCGACAATCAGGGGTATTTCAAATAGATCATTGCAAAGATCATTACACCAATAATTATTCGAATATATGATTCTTTATTCTTTTTTACATACAGAAGTAATATTTGCTGTGTGATGAACATAAAACATGTAAGATTTTCAACTACCGTATCTTTCCAATTCCAGCAACGAATATCAGCGTTGGTTCATTCTGCTGGAAACAATTATCGGTTTTAATCATAACT
>NC_051410.1:22718677-22718966 GCF_015228065.2 Penaeus monodon
AATTAACCTGCAACTGCAGCAATCCAAGAAGGTCGAGAGTAAATGTATCACCGATTTGACGCCGCATTTTTCATTGTTGCTCCTAACTTTCAGCGGCAAACAATTTCTTCCACATAAATGACCAAAAAGAAAAACGACGCGTCACATCTACAATGCAAATGGAAAGCGAGCGATTTACAGCCGAGAAGATCCAGTGAATGGCCATTACAAACTCTGGCGACTTGACTTCTACTACAGATTTATATATGTACACTCTCATGGTAGCAGAGAGGGATTTTAGATTAATTGA
>NC_051410.1:22719400-22719898 GCF_015228065.2 Penaeus monodon
TAAAAATGACTAAAATTTGTGATGTGACCATAGAAGAAGCAAAAGAAATATAGAAATATAAAATATGATCCATTTTTTTCTCCTTATCTATGTAAATGCTGTCAATTCCCATATTCTATGTAGATAATTGTTATACATACATGACAAAGATAGTAATATTGATATAAACAAGGATATATGAATATTTGGTTTCTGTTTCGTCTTAATAATAGCAGTTTGTATTACGCAATCCATGTTTATCAGAAATGATAGTAGAAAATGAAAAACAGCGAGGTTCCAAAAGAATGCGTTTTTTTGCACTGGAGAATCATTTTACTCTTCGACCAAAAATTTTTCGAGACGGAAAAAACAGCCATCCGCAGACGGTTTATTCCACAAGAAATTCTGGCAGATTTAAAACGCAACAGTTTGAATTGATAGGTGGTTAGCATTTTTCTGTGAGAGCTTTGCTGAAAAATAGCTATACGACTAAATAAGTATAAATAGAATAAATAGATA
>NC_051410.1:22727997-22728068 GCF_015228065.2 Penaeus monodon
TACACAGACACAGACAAATTACACGAGTAAATATATTTATAGCCAAAAAATATATATATTTATTTATTGTT
>NC_051410.1:22731780-22732684 GCF_015228065.2 Penaeus monodon
TTCTCACAGCCTTCATTTAACATTTACTCGGTCTGAGTTGTATGGTGGGAAAAAAAACTCTCTTTGTATCACTTTTGCTACAACCGGTACATATATATGCCTGTGCGTACATGTATATATGCACACAGGAATAAAATACAGCATATGTTTGTCGAGGAGACCACAGAAACAGAAAAGACTTCCATAATTATGAAAGGCTGGATACGTGCAAAAGTCAATTACAATATTATCATTTTTTTAAGTTCTAACTTTAGAAATTGAGAAAGAATATAACGAAATGAACAACACAATTTCCTTTACAATAAAACGCGAGGGGTGGCTTCGAGTCGACCTATCCATTTTTCTGCTTATAATAGATGCAATCAGAAAGTAATTTTCTAGATAATCAGAAAAGGCATTTCCAGGAAGCTTTTACACTACTAATATTATCGTTACAGCTTGAAATGAGAGACGTGGTTAACTTAATATTGAGGTAAAGGTTAGTATAAATGTTAATTATGGAATCAGATCTAGGTAAAGGTCAAATTCTAAATCATTAACACAGTTCACAAACTATGTAATACTACACTTAATAATCAAACCAATGACAATTCTTGTCACAGAGTCATTTAGAAAAATTAGCTAACGACCACGAAAGGATTGGCAGGTAGTGTATAAAAGCATTATACGTTCCACGCTGATATTTCAGTCCGATAAGAACCCAGGAGAAGTGCAAAGGTAAGAATGGCCTTAGTGTTGGGAATATCAGTTAGTTCATCGCGTAACATCGCATTACAACAAACGTAAGCACAGCCTTTTATGCCTTACTCAGTATTTTATAGCTAGAATATAGGGTACTATGTGGAAATGGAAACCTTATATCAATAGTAAGAAAGTTAAATTAATACCAATAAATATCTCTCTT
>NC_051410.1:22733485-22733788 GCF_015228065.2 Penaeus monodon
ATGAGATTGAATATTGAACCTTTGGCTAGAAAGGGAAAACTGTACTATTTTGACAACATGAGTACCTGTTTCCCTTGATCTATGAAAGCAACTATCGGAGTTTCATCTTCACAATCTAGATGCAGGCTTGCCTTCGACATGAGAAAAGAAGACAGGAATAACGAAAAAAGGAATTCCTATGGAAGGAATGTTGGGTTTGGCATGAAGAGTGGTAGAGGTCGAAGATGGAGTGAAAGCTTCTTAATTTGATAAATGCGGTATCTACTCCTTTGCAAAAGGTCAGTTTCTTCTCGTGGAAGCTTC
>NC_051410.1:22733897-22734005 GCF_015228065.2 Penaeus monodon
TCTTGCTCATAGGCTATGTGCGCACGAGATGGTGGAAGCGATAGTACCGTTTTCTCTTTGACCCTGTATGTGTGGGTGCACCTGGAATGGAATAAAGGAGAGTATTAG
>NC_051410.1:22737014-22737937 GCF_015228065.2 Penaeus monodon
TGTGCAAATATACCATTAACAAATATGATATATATGGGGGTTGATATCCTTGAAATGTGAATAATATAGAGAATAATATACGTATATCATACTTTACTAAAACCCCAACGAGTACAGTTATATCGCCAAGAATACAAAGATTTGTAATTAGGAATCAGGAAGACAAGTATGATCACAGTGATAGGTATCATAGGGATTGGGGAAGAGGTATATGTATAGATCCATCATTCCTTCGATTCTTGACCATAAACTTAAATTGTAAAATTTTACCAAATAGTTGGTGAGCCACGAACTAATTTCCAAGGTACGCGAGGTCGACAAATCCAGGAAAGGCCATGAGATCAAGTAACAAGTGTCACGGTGGCAACATAAGCGACGGAAGTAACTTCATTACATTTCGTTTTAATATGATTCACTTTCTTCCTATCGTTTCTTATCTAGTTCTCCTCCCTGTCCTTCCTTCTGTTATTATTAAAGTTTTTCTATTATTTTCTGTTCTTCCCGTTTCTCTCTTACTTTTAACATTAATTTATACAGAAAGCACAATATACTTAACGGGAAGTTCCCGAAGGTATGTGTTACTTACAGTACCATGGTACATTAATATTACTACTAATATATTACTAGTCTTTTCTTTTTTGTGAAGGTAAATGATATTAAACGCATCATAAAGGCCTAGATTATGCTGGTCCATGCATATTTCAGACTTGGGAAGTCAGTATCAAATAGGAAGCATATTTGAAACACTACCTTTTTTAACATACATGTTTTAGGTTGTATGAAGTGATAAGTATTTTATAAAAAGGATCAATACAATACGTTTTTCTGTTAGAAACATTTTATTAGAGAGGGGCTTCCCTGAAAGTGCATTTTACATTTCTACTCTTGTTTACTTTTTCTTATGAGGAGGTTGATGGAATGCC
>NC_051410.1:22737958-22739132 GCF_015228065.2 Penaeus monodon
TTCCCCCCTGAATAGTCTTATCTTGCTTCACGATGGCTGCTGTGGCAAAAACAGTCAAACCATGTTTAACAAAAACGCCTTGCAATTTACTTTTAGTACATATAAAGGATTCTGAACTCTTCCATGCATGTTCCAATTTCCCTATTTCAACCGTTGTGCTGCAGTATCTAAAAAAGAAAGAAAAAAAAATTCTCTGCGAATACCTATTCAAAACACTTTTAATCTCGATCAAGCGGCCAACAGTGGTTTAAGTGTACCAAGGTGACAGCTCTACAGATTCTTTATCATGGTGCAGGTAACAGACGAAAGGAAATGATGTACAGTTGTAGGACTCCTACAGCCAAACATTCTACGTGGTTATTCCAATTCCAACATCAATGTTTGAATAAAGACTACATAATTATCCATCACTCCTAATCCTGAACCCATATTTATCTGCACAAATATACTACTGCCACAAGGCCTTTCCTTTCTTGTCCAAAAATTTGATATAATATAGTATTGACAGATTTACTAGAATTTGGAAAAGCATGACACTAAATAACACTAATTAACGTCAACTATATTATCCATCTGAAGAAACAGCTACAAACAGCACAATGATTGTATTGTGCAATGAGGTCCATTCGAAGATGTAAAATGCAAGATTTCAAAATTAAACAGAAAAAGCATCTGTATGACACGTGTCCTTTTGAACAGAGTAAAACTTTAACAGCTGTCAACAAATGAACTTTCAGTCGTTGTTCTCCACACTCAGCAAAAGGCGAAGTACCATCCAGGCACAGAAGACAACCAAAGCCTAGCGATAAATACAGTGCCACATAAGTGCTAGTGCAATATTTGCAGAAATATATTCGAAAACAATTTTCTACGAATTTTGTTTTCTGATTGTTATATCGACCTATGCTCTTTCCATATGTCTTGTATTTTCCTTTATCTATGTGTGTATATATATTGACGGTGATACTATTATTACTTACAGCATCAACAAATGGACGGTCTTTCTACCAGGAAATGTCTGAAGGTGGCTTATGGCTGGGTAAGTTTCTCCTAGATCTTTACATATAGGTTTGTGTGTGGTAAAACACTCCAAGGCGAGGATGTCACTCATATAAGTATATATACACACACATATTTATAATTTATTGTGTTATACAATGGTAGACAAAAAACA
>NC_051410.1:22745356-22745486 GCF_015228065.2 Penaeus monodon
ATATATATATATTTTTTGATGTTGATATTTTGTCTAAATATTAAAGGAAGTTTGTTTTGCTGCCTATATTATTTTCATCATTATTATTGTTGTTTTCTCTCCTAAACATATTGAAGCAAAACAATAAACC
>NC_051410.1:22748797-22749342 GCF_015228065.2 Penaeus monodon
AGCATGAAATCCCATTCATTAATTCCCATTTCGAGGCAGAGGAGAGAGACGAGAAGCAGTCATTTATGTAACCGGGAAAGAGGATATGTAGCAAAAACAGAGTGGCTTGCCGGAAGCTAGGTCAGATTAGGTCAGGCTCGCGAGTGTATGAGAGGGGAAGGTAAATTGGACTGTCAGGTCACGAGAGAACTGGTTATATAAATACTTACTTTTCCCATTTCTCTTCGGAATGAGAAAAATGGATGGAAATTGAGTCTGATTTTGCAATTTCACTCTCCAGAAGCAGCCACATTGAACACAAAGCACAAGGGTAAGAGAATATGTACAGAGATGAGGTAGAAACAGAGGGGAACTAAATATTACAGTTTTAGATTAACTCATTTCATAGAGACTAAGGGAAATGCAGCTATTGTGTTAAAAAGTGAACTCAGTCTAAATGTGCTGCTAAAAATTTACTTTTAACGGTTTAATAACATATTAGTTAATCCTTATTACATTTTAAAAACAATTATGCACAAAGCGTCAGAAGATGTTACCTTAGCATA
>NC_051410.1:22749615-22750500 GCF_015228065.2 Penaeus monodon
TACATACTATACTTCCTCAGTGGCCGCCGTTTTCCCGCCTGGACCCACCAAATGGACCAGCTGTGGAGATAATGAAAAACATTTTGGAGAAACTTAATTTGTGGTAAGTTATATTTTTTATATGAATATGCATAAATTTATTTTTTATGTATTTTCTTATACACTGAGATTATATTCATTCTTTCTCCCTTAAGCTATGAGTTCGTCGTTCCTCCTGACGGATTATGGGGTTCCCCTTTCCCTAATGGGTCCTGGTTCGGCATGATGGGGATGCTCCAGCGAAAGGTTTGCAAATATCTTAAGAGGAAATATGTCACTTGTTGCAATAGCTCTTTTTTCCAATCACCAACTAAACCTGAACAATTTGGCCACTGGAAAACACATTCACTGTCTGTTATTCAATTTTTTCTTTTACTTTTTTATACTCTAAGGAGGTGGACGTAGCTGTGGGGCCTTTCGCAGTGTCGAGGGCAAGAGCGAGTGTTGCTGACTTCAGTATTCCCATTTTGTCTGATGAACATACCATCTTCTTTCGGAGGCCGAAAATTGAGCCCGATCTCTTTGGCTTTATCAAGCCTTTCGCCCTCGCGGTCAGTGAAATAGGATGTAAAATCTTCGGTGTACTACAAAATGCCTTGGGTTTATAGATCACATAACATGATCCCGATTCGATTTTTAAGTTTGGTTTTTACGGGTTGGATAACAGTTTGGTCGATGTTCATAGTCATGCCGTGACTAATTTAATTCCATTTATCAAGACGGGTGAGATTATTATAAATAAAAAACGGAAAGAAACAAACAGAATATTGTAATATGAATTATCAGCAAACACTTACATTTACATATGTTCTGTCTAGTGTGTGTGTGTTTATATATATTAAATTT
>NC_051410.1:22751841-22751974 GCF_015228065.2 Penaeus monodon
TCAGATCATCAGTCCTGGCTGTGGGGATTCATGGTGCTTCTTGGACAAGGTAAAGATCCGATTCGTCTTCGACTTGAAATATATTTATGCAAGTTATATTAAGCACATCTGTATACTGTCAATATGAAGCACA
>NC_051410.1:22752326-22753054 GCF_015228065.2 Penaeus monodon
CCTTATGTGTAAATAATATTACCTCCTTTGCAGTGCAGCTTAGACAGGGAAGTAGACGTGCGATGGTGGCACTCTGGTTATTGACAGCTTTTATTATTGCTTCGTCTATAAGATAATTTGAAGGCCATGCTGATCGTGCCAAGGTGAATGTTTTAAGTTAGATATGCACAGTACTGTACTGACAACACACCACCGCACAATTTTTGAACAAGGGAAGGTTTGCGTGCAGATATGTACATTAAAATAAGTGTGAATGAGAAATGATATTTGAAATAAGGTGTTGATGTTTCGAATTGTTAGTTCTTGCCTAATTTATTCAAACTCAAAGTATCCATTTTTCAAAAAACAGGTTTTCGTTCCGTTTGACTCTTGAAGAGATGGTGGATCAAAGTGATGTCCAGTGGGTCATTGTAAAGGTTCTATAATCGAAAACTTTTCGAGGTAACATACCTAAAACTGACTTATACTCTGCTCATATCTTATCACAGCAATACAAAGAGCATACACTTTTCATCTACAATTATTCGGAATGCCATTTTTTATTTGAATATGCTGATGTTTACATCTCGGGTTTGCCTACAAGGAAGACCCTCGGTCATGGGGCCGGGCGTGGCGGGAACCAGGGCCTGTCGAGATCTCCACTAGATTATTGCAAAAAATGCTCAAGGATATGCCCGGGTTTGTTTCGATTTTGTAGTAATTATTTTCATCGTTTCCTTTATTGCAAT
>NC_051410.1:22754251-22754688 GCF_015228065.2 Penaeus monodon
ATAACTACCACTTTTATTACAGGAATGGTCGTACGATATTCTACGAGGTACCGAATGTCTCTTGACTTGGTCAGGTAAGCATTTAGATATTTCTATCTATACACAAGTGACGCACATTTGGATAAGATCAAATGCTCTCTTTATGCTATTACGACAAACAGTCAATCCCAATGCTTCCTGAAGGCGCGGGTACACTGCCCATAATCAGGGCGAAACCACTCGTTGTGATGGATCTTGTTCATCCCTCCACTCTCTTGTGTCGCCCTCTGGATAACACCAATGGTCACCTTCCCCCCATTGATTTAGGAGGATGCCCTTGAGAATCTGTACGTTGTGGGTGTATGGTGAGGTTCTCAAAATTAAAGGCTTTAAAGTATCCCTTGAATTAGCAAAAAATATATATACCTACATGTGTAAACAATTGCTCGTATTTGTAT
>NC_051410.1:22754730-22755095 GCF_015228065.2 Penaeus monodon
TCTAAGATCATTAAAAACTCAAAAACACTAGACGACGCTTTGCACACCAACAAGAACAATGTGAGTTAAAGTTATTCACTCTCATGAATAAGGTTAGACAACAGGAAATATTAAAAACTAGCAAGATTCATGGAGAAAAGCGCTTGCTTATTTCGATCTGGCGTTCTCAAAGGACTGAGCCCACGGTTCCTATCGCAACAACGTAACTAACAATGGATAATCTGGAGACTGAAACTGCGCCTTTACTAAACTGCGGGTTTGTATTATGGCAACATAAAACAACAGTAATAATACAATAAAGGATAATATCAGCAATCACGTTACCAACTGCAAAAGCAGTAATAAGGACGGTAATATAGCATTCC
>NC_051410.1:22755249-22755426 GCF_015228065.2 Penaeus monodon
TCTTCTGTTACAGCTAGAGCCTGGTATTGACGTTTGGCAAGCGAATTGGCTTTCAAGTATCAACTTAACACGAGTTTTCTTGGTTTGCTATTGACAATACCATTGTTGGATCGTTAGCAATTGGGATATTCACAATAAATCTGAGGTGAGAAAAGATTAAACCAGGGGCTCCCAAAC
>NC_051410.1:22755470-22755696 GCF_015228065.2 Penaeus monodon
ACACCTTGTACATATATGCAAACACACTCTTTTGATATGGTTCCAATTAAGAACAAGAAGAATAAACATAAAGATGCATTTCAGAAATAAAACCTAAATTAGTAAACCAATTTATTCAGCAGTTTTAGCTGTCGCCTCCCTATCGCCCCCTTTGGCCTCGCAGTCCTAGGCACCTCAGATCTTATCACCACCTCCAGGGGCTCGGTGCCAATCACTTTGGGAAACG
>NC_051410.1:22755963-22756639 GCF_015228065.2 Penaeus monodon
TGAAAATTACGAATACTAACAAATCACAACATTCCTTATTAAACAGACTGGAACCTGCCGCCTGATGTCGACCCGCAAAGGCTTCATTCCCGTGACATACAGTTTCGGATTCCCAAAAAATCTGAGCTAATAAAACGAGTCGATCCTCTGTGAGTAACCGATTTTTTATATTGATATATCGTAAAGGCAGGCGGATAGATAGATAGAGATAGACATATTTATACACAGAGGAAGATTCTAAACATATTTTATATTGTATTGTTCCTTCGTTAAAGTGTAATAGCTTTCAGTATCTATGAATTTTCTGCTTGGATTCCTTACCCTCTTCCTTCAGCGATTTCACCGCTGCCTCTCGCCCTTTCCCTAAATAACCCTCTTTTGTCTTTTACGAACGATCTCCTCCCTTATATCTTATCGTCCACTGTGCAGGATCTACAGATTGAAAGAATTCGGAATAATCGACAAATTCCTGAAGGAGGACACGAGAACGCCACTCAGTGCCTAATTTACCGGGGAGCGGGGAAGACTTCCGACCTTGGGCCCTTTTGGCGCTCGGCGACTTCTACGGAGTCTTCTGCCTCTATGCCGTCGGTAAGTGCCGCGAGTGCCTGCAGGATGAGGAGATGGATGAGAAGCATCTAGTGCTCGATGGCCCTTGACTCATTCCCAAGGCGCT
>NC_051410.1:22756887-22758160 GCF_015228065.2 Penaeus monodon
CAACAAAATCCACCTCGCATATTACATATTAGGGTGCGTGTATCTAAACATTATCTAAGGAACAGAACCGCCTGCGGGTTCCCAGCAGGCCAGGGTCCCTTCCCTTTGTGCGCGAGAGCTCGAGTGGGCCAGCGGGCCATCCGGCGGGAGGGCTGCTCAAGAGCTTCCATACACGAGGCTCGTATCTTATCAGCTGTGCGGGAAGCCTGTCGCTGGCCTACATGGGAATGGCTGCCTGGTATTTCCTAGACATGGTGTATTTTCAGAAATTAGTTTTTAGATGCCTAAAAACCATGACCAAGCAGCTCAATGTAAATTTCGTTAATAAGACCGAGATAATCATTCAGACGCTGACAATCGATAGTGCAAGTAATGAACTGACACTACTAAAGGTTAAACATTATCGAATTCCATTACCATATATTAATATTAGGAGATATAGACAGGGGACTACGGATTGTAAATATTCGAGTACTGAAATCCAAAGAGGTACTGATTATAACACAAAACGACAGAAATCCAGTCTAAGTCGTAAGATTTAGTTAATCGTTGCGACACACGTCATACAGTCTCCAACTAAAGAAAAACAATTTTAATATTTACTTACACTGATTTTAGGGAAGAAAGACCAGGAGTTACAGTGGCAACGAAATCACGCAATGTAATCTGAATAATACTTGCATCAAAAAAAGATTTGCAAGGCTTAGACACTCCGTAAAAAAAACTTAACGAAATAATAGTTCCATTGTAACGTGGAATAAAAATCATAAATGAATATTTACACCTCTGATTACACACCAGGTGTAAAATGTGGAAATTAGATGTCAGATTATTCAACTTGGCGGTTGGAACATTTTTTTTTTATTCTACCTCCTGCCACGTTCATGTACTAGGAATCGATCCTCGCTAGAAAACAAGGAATTTCAAGCGTGAGAAACAACAGGAAGGCGTGTTGACATGGATATCCCTTTTCCAATCAGGCGACAGGTTTAGAAACTGTCTTAGAGACACTTTCAGGATGCGGATAAAACAGTTACTTGACTTTATCTCCTTCGCACTTTGCAGACCTTATAAAGATGGCATGGAACACATTAGACTCAAATATATATGAATAACACTACAAGAAAAAACAAAGCAAAAAATCGGAAAATATTCACACAAATTTAAAATATTTGCCCCAATAAAAGTATTCTTTTATCTAAGAGAATACAAACAAAATACCTTGTGGGTGTGTGACAGGGGGAGCACAAAAAACTCACTGGTTGTAGCATAA
>NC_051410.1:22758431-22758506 GCF_015228065.2 Penaeus monodon
GCCTCAGTTTATTCTTAATTCTTTGAATTTTCAATAATTTATTTAAAACATTTGCGATGAGACAAACGAGGGAGC
>NC_051410.1:22758703-22758934 GCF_015228065.2 Penaeus monodon
TTTAGTTTTAAATACGTTTTCAAAAGTAATGAAGTATTGACATTTCGAAAAGAATAATGAATGCAAATGAGAATGGGTAAATAAGTCTCAAATTTCCGTTGAGAACTATGAACACAGAACAATGAAAAACAAGTGAGTTATAAAGATTACTGTCTATTAATGGGTAATTATTAAGTGACGAATGAAAATAGAATAGTTTAAAGTGAAATATACAAGATACAAAACCTTTAT
>NC_051410.1:22760048-22760516 GCF_015228065.2 Penaeus monodon
GCACAGGAAATTGGACCTAACCATACCACTGTCCCTCAGGCATTGCCATGGGGGGTCTTCTCTTCACGGCAGAGACGATTTACCAGCGCGTCTCCTTGTTCAGAGAACTTCGCTAGAAACCCGACCACCAAGTGGAATTACAGCTCGCATTGCTATGAGATATGATAGCAGATGACCGCTTATGTTCTTGCCCTGTTTGTAGATTCTGTAGGTATATAGTTGCCATACATGTAGATTTGGATTCTAGGACATCATGTGTGTTTTTGGGCGTAGATTAGGTAAAATTTATATTTTTTTTTTATCTTTTAGAATTTAGAAAGAATCTTTGTTGCATCACTAGCTTCGTCATATTCCAGAAGAATTTTCTGTTATCGCAAAAAATGCAAGTAAATGTAAATTGGAAATGTGTACGTATAAGAAATGCAAAAGCACTTATAAAATTAGATGCATATTACACAAAACAAATTG
>NC_051410.1:22760539-22760987 GCF_015228065.2 Penaeus monodon
CACACTTTTGTGTTTAATAATAGTCTTTTTAAATACCTGCCTATAACAAAATTTATCAATAGTAGTATTAATCTTCTGAGTGACAAATGTCGAAAAAGTGTAAGCATGAATGACCAGAGAAGTATTTATAGATATCAAGTTTATAATTACATATTGGTAAGTTCCAACATTACTAAATATATGCATTTACGCAGTTAAGACCTCTGCACACACACTGGGAGGCTTCTGAAGGCCTTCCGACCTCCTTCCACTTGAGAAGAATTCCGAAGAATACAATGGCGTTCAGGAAAAACACGGTCAAGATGGACAGGCGGAGGATGAGAAGGCAGATCATGATAGTATTACAAAATCGGTATACTTATGAAAAAAAAAAATGTTTACAATCATTTGCCACGTACGCGCAGACGTTATGTATGCTCACTTTGTATTGAATAATATTTAACCATTT
>NC_051410.1:22761018-22761177 GCF_015228065.2 Penaeus monodon
TATATTCACTTGTACGCACAGACCCACACACATTGGACACAGGGAGTAATAGAAGAAAAAATCAGTTGTAAATGCACTCACATCAATAAAATCTTAACACGCCTATATCTGTGATTTCATTTGACTAATTCTACAGATAGACCAAGCAGAAGATAAGGG
>NC_051410.1:22763139-22765413 GCF_015228065.2 Penaeus monodon
ATACAAACTTGAATAAAACAATTCGAACAGTATATATTGCTTCAAGAATCGCGAGTTTAAAGGAATCAGGAACACAAAGCTCATGTCAATGTAGTATCTGATTACAGGTAAGGCAATAAGCAGCACAGTATATGACATGGCAGTTGTTCAGAATACTTACGCGCACCAAATACTATTGTGCTGAAACCTCCATATCCAACAAATATGATATTATGGGAGGGCTTGACGGCTCCTTGGGAAATTGTGAAGTAAAATAGAGAATAATTATACGTACTAGGTCATTACATCATCTAAAACCCCCTAACGATGGCTGCCGCTTCCAATCCAAGCCCCAGAATACAAAAGATCCTCCTCGTAATTACAGGCAGGATGGAGGGCAAGACTGATCACAGGGAACAGGGTATGCATAGGGATTGGGGGGAAGAGGGTTGTATAGTCCATCTTCCTTCGATTCTTGACCATAAACTTAAATTGTAAAATTTTACCAAATAGTTGGTGAGCCACGAACTAATTTCCAAGGTACGCGAGGTCGACAAATCCAGGAAAGGCCATGAGATCAAGTAACAAGTGTCACGGTGGCAACATAAAGTCCGGAAGTACTTCATTACTTTCGTTTTATATGATTCCTTTTTCCTATTCGTTTTCTTAATATGTTCATCCATGCCCTGTTCCTTCCTTCTGTTATTTTAAGTTTTTCGATTATTTTCTGTTCATTCCGTTTCTCTTCTTACTTTAACATTAATTTATACGAAAGCCAATATCCTTACGAATTTCCCGAAGTATGTGTTACTTACAGTACCATGGTACCCATTAATATTACTACAATCATTTACTAGTCTTTTCTTTTGTGAAGGTAAATGATAATTAAAACGCTCATAAAAGGCCTAGATTATGCTGTTCCATGCATGTTTCGACTTGGGCAGTCATACAAATAGGAGCATGATTTGATAACACTACCTTTGTTAAGTATTTTATAAAAGATCAATACATAAACGATTTTTCTGTTAGAAACATTTTATTAGAGAGGGGCTTCCCTGAAAGTGCATTTACATTTTCTACTCTTGTTTACTTTTTTCTTATAGAGGTTGATGGAGATGCCCTATTTGTTATTGATTATTATTTTCTCCCCCTGAATAGTCTTATCTTGCTTCACGTGGCTGCTGTGGCAAAAACATCAAACCATGTTTTAAACAAACGCCTTGCAATTTACTTTTAAGTACATATAAAGGATTCTGAACTCTTCCATGCTGTTCCAATTTCCCTATTTTCACCGTTGTGCTGCAGTCTCTAAAAAAGAAAGAAAAAAGAATTCTCTCGAATCCTATTCAAAACACTTTAATCTCGATCAGCGGCCAACAGTGGTTAGTGTCCCAAGGTGACAGCTCTAACCGATTCTTTATCATGTGCAGGTAAACAGACAAAGGAAATGATGTACAGTTGTGGACTCCTACAGCCAAACATGCTACGTGTATATTCCAATTCCAACATCAATGCTTTGAATAAATGACCTACATAATTATCCATGACTCCTAATCCTGAACCCTATTTATCTGCACAAATATACTACTGCCACAAGGCCTTTCCTTTCTTGTCTCAAAATTGTGATAAGCTGTATTGACGAGATTTCCTAGGATTGGAAAAGCATGACACTAAATAACCACTAATTAACGTCAACTTAATTATCCATCTGAGAAACATTACAAACAGCACATGATTGATTGTGCATGAGTTCCTTCGAAGATGTAAAATGCAAGATTTCAAATTAAAACAGAAAAGCTCTGGATGCACGTGTCCTTTGTTTGACCAGAGTAATAACTTTAACAGCTGTCAACAAATGAACTGTTCATCGTTGTTCTCCACACTCCGCAAGGCGAAGTACCATCCAGGCACAGAAGACACAAAGCTCTCACGCTATAATCAGTGCCACATAATGCTAGTGCATATTTGGCAGAAAATATAGTTCGAACAATTTCTACGAATTTTGTTTTCTGATTGTTATATCGACCTATGCTCTTTCATAATGTCTTGTATTTCTTTGGCTGTGTGTGCATATATATTGACGGTGATACTATTATTACCTTTACAGCATCAACAATTGACGGTCTTGTCTACCAGGAAGATGTCTGAAGGTGCTTAGGCTGGTAAGTTCTGCCTAGATCTTTTACATATAGTTTGTGGTGTGGTAAAACACTCAAAGCGAGGAGTCCTCATATAGTATATTACACACACATATTTATAATTTATTGGTTATACAGGTAGACAAAACATGTAAAC
>NC_051410.1:22766573-22766661 GCF_015228065.2 Penaeus monodon
CCGGCACACTAAGAGGTGCCTCACAGAACCGTCACAAAAGGATGATGGTTATGACGTAACGCCCGCGTAATGGATTCGTAACCAAAAT
>NC_051410.1:22772095-22772220 GCF_015228065.2 Penaeus monodon
ATTTTTTTTTGATTGTTTGATATTTTGTCTAAATATTAAAGGAAGTTTGTTTTGCTGCCTATATTATTTTCATCATTATTATTGTTGTTTTCTCTCCTAAACATATTGAAGCAAAACAATAAACC
>NC_051410.1:22773236-22773307 GCF_015228065.2 Penaeus monodon
ATTACGTTTTTTGATTGTATTAAAATCGTACATTATGTGATCTGTTACATATTATTGTGGTTTTTAATAGG
>NC_051410.1:22775498-22776046 GCF_015228065.2 Penaeus monodon
AGCATGAAATCCCATTCATTAATTCCCATTTCGAGGCAGAGGAGAGAGACGAGAAGCAGTCATTTATGTAACCAGGAAAGAGGATATGTAGCAAAAACAGAGTGGCTTGCCGGAAGGCTAGGTCAGATTAGGTCAGGCTCGAGAGTGTATGAGAGGGGAAGGTAAATTGGACTGTCAGGTCACGAGAGAACTGGTTATATAAATACTTACTTTTCCCATTTCTCTTCGGAATGAGAAAAATGGATGGAAATTGAGTCTGATTTTGCAATTTCACTCTCCAGAAGCAGCCACATTGAACACAAGCACAAGGGTAAGAGAATATGTACAGAGATGAGGTAGAACAGAGGGGAACTAAATATTACAGTTTCAGATTAACTCATTTCATAGAGACTAAGGGAAATGCAGCTATTGTGTAAAAAGTGAACTCAGTCTAAATGTGCTGCTAAAATGTTACTTTTTAACGTGTTTAATAACATATTAATTAATCCCTTATTACATTTTAAAAACCAATTTATGCACAAAGCGTCAGAAGATGTTACCTTAGCATA
>NC_051410.1:22776370-22777045 GCF_015228065.2 Penaeus monodon
CTTCCCTTACATATAGTGTCTCTCCTGAGTTGGGGTTCCCCTCCCAATGGCGCGGCTGTGGAGCTAAGAAAAACATATCTTAAGAGGAAATTTAATTGTTGCAATAAGTTTATTTTTTAATGAATATGAACAAAATTACTTCTTTATTATTTTCTTTCACTTTATTTTTCTTTCTACTCTAAGAGGTTCGTCGTTCCTCCGTGGGCGGCATAGGGGTTCCTGTCCTAATTCCTTTCGTCTGATGGAACAAATTTCTATCTGGAGGGAAATATTCCACTTTTGCTTAATAAGCCTTTTCCACTCGCCAAATAGACTGTAACAATTTGGCACTGGAAAAACATCCTGGTTATGTCAATTTACTTATCTTTTGATTACTCTAAGGGGTGGTCGTAAGGTGTGGGCATTTCGCATTCGAGCAAGAGCGGCGGCTGACTTCAATTCTATTTGCTGATCAAGAAATACATCTTCGTTCAGGGAAATTGAAACCGAAACTATTTGGTTATGAATTCCTCGCGAAACACTTAATTTAATATTTCGTGTCTAAATGCTGTGGGTTTATGATATATATAATTATTCGATTTGATTATCTAATTATTCTTACAGGTTGATATAAGTTTCATTGATGTTCATAGTCACTGCGCACTAATCACTGCCATGACAAGATGGTTGTGTGAG
>NC_051410.1:22778573-22779248 GCF_015228065.2 Penaeus monodon
GTGCAGCTTAGACAGGGAAGTAGACGTGCGATGGTGGCACTCTGGTTATTGACAGCTTTTATTATTGCTTCCGTCTATAAGAGTAATTTGAAGGCCATGCTGATCGTGCCAAAGGTGAATGTTTTTAAGTTAGATATGCACAGTACTGTACTGACAACACACCACAGCACAATTTTTGTAACAAGGGAAGGTTTGCGTGCCAGATATGTACATTAAAATAAGTGTGAATGAGAAATGATTATTTAGAAATAAGGTGTTGATGTTTCGAATTGTTTAATGTTCTTGCCTAATTTATTCAAACTCAAAAGTTATCCATTTTTCAAATAAACAGGTTTTCGTTCCGTTTGACTCCTTGGAAGAGATGGTGGATCAAAGTGATGTCCAGTGGGTCATTGTAAAAGGTTCTATAATCGAAAACTTTTTCGAGGTAACATACCTAAAACTGACTTATACTCTGCTCATATCTTATCACAGCAATACAAAGAGCATACACTATCATCTACAATTATTTCGGAATGCCATTTTTTATTTGAATATGCTGATGTTTACATCTCAGGTTGCCTACAAGGAAGACCCATCCTCGGTCATGGGCCGGGCGTGGGCGGGGAACCAGGGCCTGTCGAGATCTCCACTAGATTATTTGCAAAAAATGCTCAATGGATATGCCGGTTAGTT
>NC_051410.1:22780523-22780964 GCF_015228065.2 Penaeus monodon
ATAACTACCACTTTTTATTACAGGAATGGTCGTACGATATTCTACGAGGTACCGAATGTCTCTTGACTTTGGTCAGGTAAGCATTTAGATATTTCTATCTATACACAAGTGACGCACATTTGGATAAGATCAAATTGCTCTCTTTATGCTATTACGACAAACAGTCAATCCCAATGCTTCCTGAAGGCGCGGGTACACTGCCCATAATCAGGGCGAAACCACTCGTTTGAGATGGATCTTGTTCATCCCTCCACTCTCTTGTGTCGCCCTCTGGATAACACCAATGGTCACCTTCCCTCCATTGATTTAGGAGGATGCCGTTGAGAATCTGTACGTTGTGGGTGTATGGTGAGAGTTCTCAAAATTAAAGGCTTTAAAGTATGCCTTGAATTAGCAAAAAATATATATACCTACATGTGTAAACAATTGCTCGTATTTTGT
>NC_051410.1:22781024-22781477 GCF_015228065.2 Penaeus monodon
AACTCAAAACACTAGACGACGCTTTGCACACCAACAAGAACAATGTGAGTTAAAGTTATTCACTCTCATGAATAAGGTTAGACAACAGGAAATATTAAAAACTAGCAAGATTCATGGAGAAAAGCGCTTGCTTATTTCGATCTGGCGTTCTCAAAGGACTGAGCCCACGGTTCCTATCGCAACAACGGAACTAACACTGGATAATCTGGAGACTGAAACTGCGCCTGCGGGTTTGTATTATGGCAACATAAAACAACAGTAATAATACAATAAAGGATAATATCAGCAATCACGTTACCAACTGCAAAAGCAGTAATAAGGACGGTAATAATAGCATTCCATTTTGGATTTTAATCAAAAGTTTTACTATCTTATTTTCCTTTTTGCATTCAGGTTTCTTTTTATTCTTTATCATATCAGATTACACAATCAACAAACACAGACCCTATCGGA
>NC_051410.1:22781554-22781724 GCF_015228065.2 Penaeus monodon
TCTTCTGTTACAGCTAGAGCCTGGTATTGGCGTTTGGCAAGCGAATTGGCTTTCAAGTATCAACTTAACACGAGTTTTCTTGGTTTGCTATTGACAATACCATTGTTGGATCGTTAGGATATTCACAATAAATCTGAGGTGAGAAAAGATTAAACCAGGGGCTCCCAAAC
>NC_051410.1:22781768-22781995 GCF_015228065.2 Penaeus monodon
ACACCTTGTACATATATGCAAACACACTCTTTTGATATGGTTCCAATTAAGAACAAGAAGAATAAACATAAAGATGCATTTCAGAAATAAAACCTAAATTAGTAAACCAATTTATTCAGCAGTTTTAGCTGTCGCCTCCCTATCGCCCCCTTTGGCCTCGCAGCCCTAGGCACCTCAGATCTTATCACCACCTCCAGGGGCACGGTGCCAATCACTTTGGGAAACGA
>NC_051410.1:22782249-22782458 GCF_015228065.2 Penaeus monodon
ACAGCAATTAGCGATTGAAAATTACGAATACTAACAAATCACAACATTCCTTATTAAACAGACTGGAACCTGCCGCCTGATGTCGACCCGCAAAGGCTTCATTCCCGTGACATACAGTTTCGGATTCCCTAAAAAATCTGAGTTAATAAAACGAGTCGATCCTCTGTGAGTAACCGATTTTTTATATTGATATATCGTAAAGGCAGGCG
>NC_051410.1:22782492-22782988 GCF_015228065.2 Penaeus monodon
GGAAGATTCTAAACATATTTTATATTGTACTGTTCCTTCGTTAAAGTGTAATAGCTTTCAGTATCTATGAATTTTCTGCTTGGATTCCTTACCCTCTTCCTTCAGCGATTTCACCGCTGCCTCTCGCCCTTTCCCTAAATAACCCTCTTTTGTCTTTTACGAACGATCTCCTCCCTTATATCTTTATCGTCCACTGTGCAGGATCTACAGATTGAAAGAATTCGGAATAATCGACAAATTCCTGAAGGAGGACACGAGCAACGCCACTCAGTGCCTCAAGTACCCGGGGAGCGAGAAGACTTCCGACCTTCGGCCTTTGGCGCTCGGCGACTTCTACGGAGTCTTCTGCCTCTATGCCGTCGGTAAGTGCCGCGAGTGCCTGCAGGATGAGGAGATGGATGAGAAGCATCTAGTGCTCGATGGCCCTTGACTCATTCCCAAGGCGCTCCTCTGACTTCCTTGCGATCCATTCTGTATCCCGTATACTTGAGTACTT
>NC_051410.1:22783164-22784500 GCF_015228065.2 Penaeus monodon
AATAAACTAAAAAAAATAAGCAAACACACAAATCACCTCGCTATACATATTAGGGTGCGTGTATCTAAACATTATCTAAGGGAACAGAACCCGCCTGCGGGCTTCCCCAGCAGGCCAGGGTTCCCTTCCCTTTGTGCGCGAGAGCTCGAGTGGGCCAGCGGGCCATCCGGCGGGAGGGCTGCTCAAGAGCTTCCATACACGAGGCTCGTATCTTATCAGCTGTGCGGGAAGCCTGTCGCTGGCCTACATGGGAATGGCTGCCTGGTATTTCCTAGACATGGTGTATTTTCAGAAATTAGTTTTTAGATGCCTAAAACCATGACCAAGCAGCTAAATGTAAATTTCGTTAATAAGACCGAGATAAATCATTCAGACGCTGACAATCGATAGTGCAAGTAATGAACTGACACTACTGAAGGTTAAACATTATCGAATTCCATTACCATATATTAATATTAGGAGATATAGACAGGGGACTACGGATTGTAAATATTCGAGTACTGAAATCCAAAGAGCTACTGATTATAACACAAACGAACAGAAATCCAGTCTAAGTCGTAAGATTTAGTTTAATCGTTGCGACACACGTCATACAAGTCTCCCAACTAAAGTAAACAACTTTAATATTTACTTACACTGATTCTAGGGAAGAAAGACCAGGAGTTACAGTGGCAACGAAATCACGCTAATTGTAATCCTTGAAATATCTTGCATCAAAAAAGATTTGCAAGGCTTAGACACTCCGTAAAAAAAAACTTAACGAAATAATAGTTCCATTTGTAACAGTTGGAATAAAAATCATAAATGAATATTTTACACCTCGATTACACACCAGGTGTAAAATGTGGAAATTAGTCATGTCAGATTATTCAACTTGGCGGTTGGAACAATTTTTTTTTTTTTAATTCCTACCTCCTGCCACGTTCACTGTACTAGAATCGATCCTCGCTAGAAAACAAGGAATTTCAAGCGTGAGAAACAACAGGAAGGCGTGTTGACATGGATATCCCTTTTCCAATTCAGGCGACAGGTTTAGAAACTGTCTTAGAGACACTTTCAGGATGCGGATAAAACAGTTACTTGACTTTTATCTCCTTCGCACTTTGCAGACCTTATAAAGATGGCATGGACACACATTAGACTCAAATATATATGAATAACACTACAAAGAAAAAACAAAGCAAAAAATCGAAAATATTCACACAAATTTAAAATATTTGCCCCAATAAAAGTATTCTTTTATCTAAGAGAATACAAACAAAATACTCTTGTGGGTGTGTGACACGGGGAGCACAAAAAACTCACTGGTTGTAGCATAAAAATGCATATACCAAGA
>NC_051410.1:22784943-22785198 GCF_015228065.2 Penaeus monodon
TTTAGTTTTAAATACGTTTTCAAAAGTAATGAAGTATTGACATTTCGAAAAGAATAATGAATGCAAATGAGAATGGGTAAATAAGTCTCAAATTTCCGTTGAGAACTATGAACACAGAACAATGAAAAACAAGTGAGTTATAAAGATTACTGTCTATTAATGGGTAATTATTAAGTGACGAATGAAAATAGAATAGTTTAAAGTGAAATATACAAGATACAAAACCTTAATTCATATGTAAAAGGGCATAACCAA
>NC_051410.1:22785943-22786385 GCF_015228065.2 Penaeus monodon
GGAAATTGGACCTAACCATACCACTGTCCCTCAGGCATTGCCATGGGGGGTCTTCTCTTCACGGCAGAGACGATTTACCAGCGCGTCTCCTTGTTCAGAGAACTTCGCTAGAAACCCGACCACCAAGTGGAATTACAGCTCGCATTGCTATGAGATATGATAGCAGATGACGGCTTATGTTCTTGCCCTGTTTGTAGATTCTGTAGGTATATAGTTGCCATACATGTAGATTTGGATTCTAGGACATCATGTGTGTTTTTGGGCGTAGATTAGGTAAAAATTATATTTTTTTTTATCTTTTAGAATTTAGAAAGAATCTTTGTTGCATCACTAGCTTCGTCATATTCCAGAAGAATTTTCTGTTATCGCAAAAAATGCAAGTAAATGTAAATTGGAAATGTGTACGTATAAGAAATGCAAAAGCACTTATAAAATTAGATGC
>NC_051410.1:22786430-22786878 GCF_015228065.2 Penaeus monodon
CACACTTTTGTGTTTAATAATAGTCTTTTTAAATACCTGCCTATAACAAAATTTATCAATAGTAGTATTAATCTTCTGAGTGACAAATGTCGAAAAAGTGTAAGCATGAATGACCAGAGAAGTATTTATAGATATCAAGTTTATAATTACATATTGGTAAGTTCCACCATTACTAAATATATGCATTTACGCAGTTAAGACCTCTGCACACACACTGGGAGGCTTCTGAAGGCCTTCCGACCTCCTTCCACTTGAGAAGAATTCCGAAGAATACAATGGCGTTCAGGAAAAACACGGTCAAGATGGACAGGCGGAGGATGAGAAGGCAGATCATGATAGTATTACAAAATCGGTATACTTATGAAAAAAAAAAATGTTTACAATCATTTGCCACGTACGCGCAGACGTTATGTATGCTCACTTTGTATTGAATAATATTTAACCATTT
>NC_051410.1:22786944-22787107 GCF_015228065.2 Penaeus monodon
ACTCACTTATATTCACTTGTACGCACAGACCCACACACATTGGACACAGGGAGTAATAGAAGAAAAAATCAGTTGTAAATGCACTCACATCAATAAAATCTTAACACGCCTATATCTGTGATTTCATTTGACTAATTCTACAGATAGACCAAGCAGAAGATAA
>NC_051410.1:22791961-22792042 GCF_015228065.2 Penaeus monodon
AATTTTTATTTTAAAAAAAATTTTTTTTTTTTTAAAAATTTTATATAATGTATATAAAATATTGTATGGTTTTCATATGAG
>NC_051410.1:22797190-22797618 GCF_015228065.2 Penaeus monodon
CCAATTTTCCATTTCTTTCTTCTGCGCTAGTTTAATGCTGCATGTATGTAAAGTGTGTCCCAGTACTTGCGTTTATTTCCAAAGATATCAAATATCTCTTACGAACAGAGATTGTGAAAACATTCCATTTCATTTCTGTAACATCATCTCGGGTATTATATGACAGAAGAACTCGAAATGTCTAGTTAGTGTTAATGCTTTGCAACACAGATAAACATGCTCTTGTTCTGGGGAGTTGTGCAGAAATATACAAACAGCAGTATGCCAAAAACATTGAAAAATAGAGAATGATTTACAGAGGCAGCGGACACAGGAAGACAGGTGTTGATGCATTGTTGATGAATATAATTACAAGTTGGCAACATGTATGTGGATGTGGCTATTGCCAACTGATTTGAAAATCTTTTGAGTAATGGGGAAAATTGCCC
>NC_051410.1:22797944-22798068 GCF_015228065.2 Penaeus monodon
AAAAAAAGATAATAAATCATTCTTATAATCTTAAATAATGGCAGTACAATAAGAGTACCAAAAATATTGCTGCCCATTTTTTTTACGGTTATTGTTTGCATCAGCATTAATTTACATTTACAAT
>NC_051410.1:22798115-22799198 GCF_015228065.2 Penaeus monodon
TTTTACTTTTAGATCATTACTTCTGCAACTGTTATCAAGGGTAAATGAAATACAATTAGATTCCTTTTTTCTGTATTTCAGATAGTTTTGTTACGCATTACAGAATCTCCTAAAACTACTGTTTATGTTAATCAGTAAATGTTTATTGATAATTTTGTTATTTCTTGGGGCAAGTATAACGAAAAAAGTATCGGCAGTTCATTAGTGACCGTTTTATTTTGGCATATCATTGGAAATCATAAACGATACTACAAACATAAAGTACTCAAATGATGTCACTGTTACTGCTATTTCATCATGTTTATCATTTTAATTTCAGTATTATAAGAATATACTCATTTATTATCCTTTATTGATAATATCTATTCCATATTCATTCATTATCATTGCGACCATTTAGGTTACTTGTGGTAACCTTTGATTTACCAGTTCTTTAGTTGATTTATGTATATCCATTGTTACTTTTCTGCAGTTATAAAATATGAAATCCTTAAAGTATCGAAAAAAACTATATATTCTAAGACAACACTAAATAAACAGATTGGTGGCACTTGTGTGTCGTGAGCCCAAAGAGATGCTGTCGAGTATTGAGTCTCTTGCAATGGCGACAAGTGGCATTTGTCTGTGATGTTGCCATGGTAACGCTCAGGGTCGATGCAGCATTAATACGTCCAACACTCAAATAAATTACACATCCTGTTTGAGAGGGAACAGAAAGGTAGAGGCATGAGGATATTATCTTATCATCATATTCATTTTCAAAGCCATCAATGGCCATGAGAAGCACCATTTGTCTTCGTATACATTTTCGCGCTGTTAGAGGTGTTCTTGTGAGGGTTACGGACCAGTTTTCTTGTTTTTATTTTCTAGATGTTATCTGATTTGTTCTCTATGGTATATTTTTCAATCATAGCACGACTGACATTCAGTTTATAGAGTTATTCGCCATCACTTGCAGTCAACCATTTTTATACCTGTTATTTAAGCCTCAGTTCTCATGAATTGAAGGCTACCTGGAACTCACCATTCATTAAATGGAATATTGACTATAATTAGAAACTTTTTTTTTCTTGTTTTACCAGT
>NC_051410.1:22806673-22806752 GCF_015228065.2 Penaeus monodon
AAAAAACTATATATTAAATATTTTTTTATATATATGTTTTTTTTAAAATTTTTATTATTATTGAAATCAAATTTTCATC
>NC_051410.1:22812367-22812987 GCF_015228065.2 Penaeus monodon
CTGCAATAGGTGATATATAATTGACACAGGATGTACTCATAGACACATATATTAAAATTTGCTCTTAATATTTGATATTAAACGTTAATCCGCGTATAGTATATATTCTCAGGTATGTATATTGCACTTCGAACTGAAAAGTATATACAATATACATAGTGCTATGAGACTAAAAAGGAAGGTACAAACAGCTATACAGAAAAAATATACATAAACATATTTGAATTTACTCAACCTGTAATAGCATTACACTCAATGCATAAACAAACAAATAAAGTGTCGGTAGCATTTTCAACTCTGATAATGATAGTGATAGGAATTATTGGGAAATTCAAGCGTACAATATTGTATTTTTCTATAATAGGATATATAGAATTTCAGGGGAATGGTTTGAATGGTTGGTTTTGTTTCTATCGAAGTACCACTTGGCATTACAATTATGATTTAACGTTGCAGTTTATTTTTCAACACTGAGCATAATGACAATCACTATGTCGTTTAGTTTGTTCATTGATTGGGTATGTTGTTGCCCAAGTAACTGCATTTCATCTATTCATTTATTAATTTAGTCAATCAGTTCATTGTCTATTTCTTTATCCATTAGTATATTTACTAATGCA
>NC_051410.1:22813117-22813646 GCF_015228065.2 Penaeus monodon
ACTCATCCAAACACATCCCCCTGAAATAAAACGTTTACTAGAAAGGGATAATAGTAATCATGATGGCTGTCCATGAAATACTTGATGAAAATGCTTGTGAACTTCGCAACAGCTACGATACAGGAAGAAAAAATCACGCAAAGGGAAAAACAAAGGGCGAACCAGACTAATTCTATTAGTGCCTCTGACTACTTTTGATGCGTGCCTCTGACCTAGATAAATGTATCATACATTAATACAACACAGCAACAGTTTGTGACATTGGAATTTCCAATTATTCATGGGTCGACGACTTGTTGAAATTGGAATACCAATCGGGTTTGAAAAATATTTAGTTTTATTTAGAATTCGGTGAAATGTCACATCTCACACATCAAAGTGAATAATGTTTTTAGCTTTATCCATTTAGTCAGTACCTAAATTTCGGATACGGAGAGAGTTTTCCATTTATCTCGAACGTTTGGCATTTTTTAGGACGGCGAATATACAGGCGAAAAGACTACAGAATAAACAATAACTGTATTGGCAG
>NC_051410.1:22816436-22816627 GCF_015228065.2 Penaeus monodon
TTTCATAAGGAACACTTACGCTTAAAATATTACAGGTTTTCCAAAAGATTTTCGCCTGTTCCTCATAAAACGACCGCATAAATTCGACGGTACTCAGATTTTTGTTTAGCTACGTGTATTACTCATACAGATCTAATACCTTTTTCAGCTTACTGAGAACGAGTTATTTTAGATTGAAACTGCTCGTATAT
>NC_051410.1:22816715-22817472 GCF_015228065.2 Penaeus monodon
TAGAGCACACATCACGCTCAGTCTATCTAACGAAATTAAGCTCGGACTACTCTCTAATTCCACTTCGCTCCATCTTGTCCGCCTGGACCGTTTCTCGTGGACAGCACCGGCTTCTCACCTCTTGAATCCCTTCCTCTTAGCTGAGTATAGAAAATAACAAAATGAAGGGGCGAGATGGGGACCAAAACGCGTAGTAATATGGTGGAGTGAAGCTTAGAATGGGAGACGGATGAAGGAAAACTGAGCGAGGGAGATGATGGGGCTGAGGTCTTGTAGGGAGAAGCCATCGGAGGTTCTGCTCAACAGAAACACTTAAAACACAAGTACAAAGTATGCAAAATATATAGTTCCGTGTTCGCCGAAATAGCCAAACATACACATGGATGAATAAAAAAAGTACATTATACTTCACACATTGATGATGTTATCTTATGTTCTTTTATTAGTTACTTAGGGTCAAAAGCAAGGGAATAGGGCTGAATGTACGGAATAATATTGCTTGGTTTTGAAGAGGAAGTTTTCTCCATGCACAATATGAACGATCGAATATGCTTCTGCATTTCGCGTTATGCAAATCCATGCAACGAAGGAATAAGATGAGATAGCCTTGCTTGTTCCTAATTAGAGTGTGTATGCATGGGTTGTATGCATGCTACGTATATCATTTCGCTATAATTCAAAATTGCTGGTTAACTATTGTTTATTATATCTTACTGTTTCTGAATTCCTTCGTGATTTCTCACCAAATAGATAAAAA
>NC_051410.1:22817805-22817959 GCF_015228065.2 Penaeus monodon
GCTCATCTCAGCATCATCCCGAATACCTCAATAGACTCATAATACTACTCCTCAGCACTCAGATGAAGAGTACATTTTGAACGACTACTACTAATCCTCTCATAAATACTGATACCTACTCCTCCTACTGGGAGTAACCACAACAAACGACAAC
>NC_051410.1:22818672-22818768 GCF_015228065.2 Penaeus monodon
TCCATTACGAATCTTTCTTCTAAGGTGTAAAAAGATGTGGGATTCTTTTTGGGTTTTAGCTAATGGGATATAAATTCGATGTTCTGTTAACAATTT
>NC_051410.1:22837271-22837343 GCF_015228065.2 Penaeus monodon
GAACATGAATTTATATCCCATTAGCTAAACCCAAAAAGAATCCCACATCTTTTTACACCTTAGAAGAAAGAT
>NC_051410.1:22838088-22838833 GCF_015228065.2 Penaeus monodon
TGGTGAGAAATCACGAAGGAATTCAGAAACAGTAAGATATAATAAACAATAGTTAATCAGCAATTTTGAATTATAGCGAAATGATATACGTAGCATGCATACAACCTCATGCATACACACTCCTAATTAGGACAGCAAGGCTATCTCATCTTATTCCTTCGTTGCATTGCATTTGCATACGCGAAATGCAGAAGCATATTCGAATCGTTCTATATTGTGCATGGAGAACTTCCTCTTCAAAACCAAGCAATATTATTCCGTACATTCAGCCCTATTCCCTTGCTTTTGACCCTAAGTAACTAATAAAAGAACATAAGATAACATCATCAATGTGTGAAGTATAATGTACTTTTTTTTATTCATCCATGGTAGTTTGGCTATTTCGGCAACACGGAACTATTATTTTGCATACTTTGTACTTGTGTTTTAAGTGTTTCTGTTGAGCAGAACCTCCGATGGCTTCTCCCTACAAGACCTCAGCCCCATCATCTCCCTCGCTCAGTTTTCCCTTCATCCGTCTCCCCCCTTCTAAGTCCTTCCCCCCTCCATTTACCTCTTTTTGGGTCCCCATCTCGCCCCTTCATTTTGTTATTTTCTATACTCAGCTAAGAGGAAGGGATTCAAGAGGTGAGAAGCCGGTGCTGTCCACGAGAAACGGTCCAGGCGGACAAGATGGAGCGAAGTGGAATTAGAGAGGAGTCCGAGCTTAATTTCGTTAGATAGACTGAGCGTGATGTGTGCTCTA
>NC_051410.1:22838862-22838942 GCF_015228065.2 Penaeus monodon
ACATTTATCGTAGATGAGAGTTGGAGTGAGGATGAGGAATTTGCAACTGGACGTCGGGTTAAAGAGGTGAATGCGTCATG
>NC_051410.1:22838965-22839163 GCF_015228065.2 Penaeus monodon
GTAGTGTTTTATATCGAGCATTTTCACATCTAAAATCCCCCTCGTTTTCATCCTAAAATAAGGGTTTTGGGGTGTATGATAATCAGTAGCTAAACAAAAATCTGAGTACCGTCGAATTTATGCGGTCGTTTTATGAGGAACAGGCGAAAATCTTTTGGAAAACCTGTAATATTTTAAGCGTAAGTGTTCCTTATGAAA
>NC_051410.1:22842147-22842495 GCF_015228065.2 Penaeus monodon
GAACCAGGGCTTTGCTGAACATCTTTATTACTTAACTTATTGATGAATTACATCTCCATCATTAGACTAGAAAAAATTAACATAAAAAATTATTAGATAAAAAAAGAAAAAACGACAAAACTACTTCTTCAAATAAACAGTAATAAATGGATAACATAATGAAAAGTATATAAATATTATTCTAAGAACTAGTTTTGTCGTTGTTTCTTTTTATATAATAAAGTTTTTATTTTCATTTTTTTTTAGTCGACATTGGAGATGTAATTTACGAAACATTTAAAAATAATAAAATGTCAGCACGCCCGTTCTATTTTCACTTAGTCTATGTTTCCCCGGGGGGAAAAAACG
>NC_051410.1:22843149-22843752 GCF_015228065.2 Penaeus monodon
TCGATGAACATCTATTCGTATATTCTTCAGTAGAAATTGCTTCCTGGATTCTCGCATCACATCTTTACATTTAAGACTATCAAGTTTCTCGCGCTTACTGTTGTTTTACTTCCTCGCTTCTTTATTGGCAGCATGAGCCCTTGTGTCATCATTCTCAACAAAACTTTCCTTAGTAAAAGTTTCTCTTCTGGACAAGTGACGTGATCCGGTCCATCTATTTTCACAGCCCTGCAACATAGGCCTACAAATTGAGCCTCTCCATGGCTTTCTGGCCATCTGTTCCAGATGACTTCCTATGAGGAGTTCCGGCCAAGAGTGAGAGTGAGAAGGCTTATGTGAGAGCCATAAATGATATGCTAGCGAATATCGAGGTATAAGCGAGAAACAATGAAACTTCTAGTAAATAATAAGAGGTTGACTTTACAATATGCAAGAACATTTTTTTTTTGGGGTATTATTTCTTTTTTATTCTGACTGAAAGCAAATCACAGGAGAAAAAACGAAAAAAATATAATACCGGTCAAACAGGTATTATGCTTTGTCTGAATAACTTAATCCTTTTCGTCTTTGTCTACCTCTGTTTAGAGCTAAGTACTTCAGCAG
>NC_051410.1:22844620-22844737 GCF_015228065.2 Penaeus monodon
ATAAAATTAATTTATTATTTATACACACATAACACACACACGGTGGTTTGGGGTGTGTGTTGTGTTGGATAATAAAATATAGATTAGAAAATATGTATAGAATATTAACATACATAC
>NC_051410.1:22844793-22845057 GCF_015228065.2 Penaeus monodon
AAAAATATAAAATACAATAACAAATAAATAAATATAATAAAAATAAAAAAAAATAATAAAGCAAAATATTAATATAATATAATAATATTAAAATATATAAAAATAATATTATAATATAAAATAATTTTATATATAATATATATTTATAATAATATAATATAATATTTATATAAAAATATTTAAAATTATATATAATATTATAAAATAATTATATATATATTATATAAAAAAAAAAATTCATATTATAAATTTTATATAAAAATA
>NC_051410.1:22845528-22845631 GCF_015228065.2 Penaeus monodon
ATTTTTCACGGTCGGGCCAAAAAGGACTTGGGGATCATGGTTTTCCCAGAATTTCAGGGGGAATTTTTTAGAGCGGGGGGGGCCGTTGCCTTTCCCCGCCTAA
>NC_051410.1:22846222-22846875 GCF_015228065.2 Penaeus monodon
CATAAACGCACGCACACACAATGGATTTTTTTTTTCTTTTTCTTTTACAGCTGCTGAATACTTAGCTTTAAACAGAGGTAGACAAAGACGAAAAGGATTAAGTTATTCAGACAAAGCATAATACCTGTTTGACCGGTATTATATTTTTTCGTTTTCTGCCTGTGATTTTGCATTCAGTCATGAATATATAAAGAAATATATGAGCACAACTAGAAATGTTCTTGCATATTGTAAAGTCAACCTCTTATTATTTACTAGAAGTTTCATTGTTTCTCGCTTATACCTCGATATTCGCTAGCATATCATTTATGGCTCTCACATAATCCTTCTCACTCTCACTCTTGGCCGGAACTCCTCATAGGAAGTCATCTGGAACAGATGGCCAGAAAGCCATGGAGAGGCTCAATTTGTAGGCCTATGTTGCAGGGCTGTGAAAATAGATGGACCGGATCACGTCACTTGTCCAGAAGAGAAACTTTTACTAAGGAAAGTTTGTTGAGAATGATGACACAAAGGCTCATGCTGCCAATAAAGAAGCGAGGAAGTAAAACAACAGTAAGCGCGAGAAACTTGATAGTCTTAAATGTAAAGATGTGATGCGAGAATCCAGGAAGCAATTTCTACTGAAGAATATACGAATAGATGTTCATCGA
>NC_051410.1:22847715-22847916 GCF_015228065.2 Penaeus monodon
CTAGTTTTTTAGAATAATATTTATATACTTTTCATTATGTTATCCATTTATTACTGTTTATTTGAAGAAGTAGTTTTGTCGTTTTTTCTTTTTTTATCTAATAATTTTTTATGTTAATTTTTTTTAGTCTAATGATGGAGATGTAATTCATCAATAAGTTTTAAATAAAAAAGATGTTAGCAAAGCCCGGTTCACATATTT
>NC_051410.1:22851429-22851627 GCF_015228065.2 Penaeus monodon
TTTCATAAGGAACACTTACGCTTAAAATATTACAGGTTTTCCAAAAGATTTTCGCCTGTTCCTCATAAAACGACCGCATAAATTCGACGGTACTCAGATTTTTGTTTAGCTACGTGTATTACTCAATACATCCTAATACCCTTATTTCAGCTGAACTGAAGACGAGGGGTATTTTAGATGTGAAAACTGCTCGTATAT
>NC_051410.1:22851662-22851742 GCF_015228065.2 Penaeus monodon
CATGACGCATTCACCTCTTTAACCCGACGTCCAGGTGCAAATTCCTCATCCTCACTCCAACTCTCATCTACGATAAATGT
>NC_051410.1:22851770-22852560 GCF_015228065.2 Penaeus monodon
TAGAGCACACATCACGCTCAGTCTATCTAACGAAATTAAGCTCGGACTACTCTCTAATTCCACTTCGCTCCATCTTGTCCGCCTGGACCGTTTCTCGTGGACAGCACCGGCTTCTCACCTCTTGAATCCCTTCCTCTTAGCTGAGTATAGAAAATAACAAAATGAAGGGGCGAGATGGGGACCAAACGCAGTAGGTAATATGGATGGAGGGAAGGACTTAGAAGGGGGGAGACGGATGAAGGGAAAACTGAGCGAGGGAGATGATGGGGCTGAGGTCTTGTAGGGAGAAGCCATCGGAGGTTCTGCTCAACAGAAACACTTAAAACACAAGTACAAAGTATGCAAAATATATAGTTCCGTGTTCGCCGAAATGCCCCAAAAAAAACGGGGTGAAAAAAAAAAAGTACTTATACTTCACACTTTATGATGTTATCTTATGTTCTTTTATTTGTTTCTTAGGGGCAAAAAACAAGGGAATAGGGTGAATGTAGGAAAATATTGCTTGGTTTTTTAAGAGGAAGTTTTCCATGCACATATAGAACGATTGAATAGCTTCTGCATTTCGCGTATGCAAATGCAATGCAACGAAGGGAAAAGATGAGATAGCCCTTTCTGTCCCAATTAGGGGTGTGTATGCATGAGGTTTTTTGCATGCTACGTATATCATTTCGTATAATTCAAAATTTCTGATTAAAATATTTTTTATTATTCTTATGTTTTTGAATTTCCCTTTGTGATTTCTCACCCAAAAAGATAAAAAAACATGATGTTTATGAGGGGGATGTATCAT
>NC_051410.1:22853389-22853504 GCF_015228065.2 Penaeus monodon
AAAGGGGGTAAAATAATGCCATTACGAAATCTTTCTTCTAAAGGGTAAAAAGATGTGGGTTCTTTTGGGTTTAGCAATGGGATATAAAAATTTAGTTCTGTTTACAATTTTTATT
>NC_051410.1:22870577-22871313 GCF_015228065.2 Penaeus monodon
GGGGGGGGGAATTCTCCCTCTTTTTGCCAGTGTCGTAACAAGTAACATCGCAGGAATAGTAACTCCTCATTAGCAATTATACATCTATGCCCGCCTCTGTAATCTAATGAGAGGTCGTTTTTTTGTTTTTCTCCTCATTTTGGAAATATATGCATCGGTCACGGGGTGTACTGAATGGGGGGTCGTTGCCCCAGCCTCACACCCGAGACAGGATTGTGTAATGAGCTGTTCTGCCAGATAATGGTACTCTGGGTTTGAAAGAAGAAACAGAATAATGGAAGCAAGGTGAGTCTACAAAACTCACTGCTTGACCTTAAGTTACAAAACGAGGATGTGTTTCAGTTTTTTTTTTCTTTACCCTGCTTGGCATATCCATGTTGTTGTATCTGTAATTTTAGTGTCTTTTTAACAGCAATTTCTTCATTACTAGTGAATTGATAAAATGATACGAGACCCACCATCAACTGCACTTGGTCTTCAGTATGATTATTATTGTCCTAAATTTTAAACTTGTCATTATCCTGGTATAGTACCGCCATCATATGCATATTATTGCGGTTTGCTGATAATTTGGTGTGCTGCTATCTGTCACAATTATCTAATCGTATATGTTTGTATTGCCTAACCCTTATAATATCCGTGTTTACAGTGAACTAACTTCTAAAGGCTATGTTTGTTTTTATATAAGGGTTATAATTAGGCTAGATCAGTTCTTACACCCGGTATAGTTATTGGA
>NC_051410.1:22871392-22871646 GCF_015228065.2 Penaeus monodon
CTAGAAATAAATGCCGACCATTTAATGGATTCCTACAGGCTAAAGGTTATTACTCAAAACTTGAATATTTATTCATAACCTAACTGTGGGAGGTATTAACTTCTTAGGTTATTTTGTATTGTGTCAGGCAATGTCTTTTAACTCTCCAGAGAATGTGTAAGAGTTTAGACCAGTATCAATATTTGATCACATTGAGAATCACTTAAGATGTTAATATGTGACCTGATGACCATATTACGCGGCCGACATATATG
>NC_051410.1:22872716-22873784 GCF_015228065.2 Penaeus monodon
GTGGGGTTCATTCAAGCAGTATGCGCACGTCTTTATTTGCCCTGTTATTGTTGGACCATGACGGCGCCTTCTATATGATCCATACACTTGAGTCTTATTTATGAATTTAATTATTGACCACTTATGTTTCATTCCCTGTTTTTAATTTCATCTTCCTCCCCCGCACCGCCCCTCTATGCCTTGTAGAACAAGTCATGAAATGATGTAAAATTTTCACATGTATCTCCCTAAGAACGATAAAAGACAGAAAAAATCACCAATTTAAATTTGGTCATAAGGCCCTTTTGAAGATTCAAAGTAGAGATATCTATTAATTTAGGGTTCACTTTTGACCTCGCCAGTAATTTTAGCACTATTTAAACATAAATGGCCAGAAATTTACAGATGCAAGAGCTATAAGCTGTTATCATTACCCAATTAGCTCTATATAGCTTATGACTGAGACATCACTTGATAGTTACGGTTTTGAGAAAAACAGTATTGCTCCAAATGTTTACTGGCCTAGGAGAGAATAAATTTAGAACTAGCTTACGTTATACAATAGGATTAACCTTTATCCCCCGGGGGTTATTCGTGGACTTTCTCACACTATTCTGCCAGGTATATTTTGGAAAAAGGGTTTAATTTCGGCTGTAATACCAGTTGCCGGGTGGCCACCTCTGCGCTCTTTTTATTTAGCCCTTCCCTCCTGGAAGTTCATTCAAAAGTAAGGTACAGCAAAACTCATGCAATTATGCACAGTGTACAAATATTTTCCAGTGCCAACAAATAATTTCCACGTTGGATGTGGAGATAAAGGAATAGTAGCTACTTTAGTTTGCCTGTTTTCTTTCTTAGTCAGATTATCATTGTACTAAACACCGAAGGCGTAAATATATTTGTATTAAACGGTTTAGATGCTGCAACGTGTTTATATTAATCCGAGCTATTGAGCTATTTACAATAGGCGATTCAGTACTTCATTTAATTAATTCATGCCCACATCTAACATACCCAAATCGGGACCGCAAACTTTCACAGCTGTGTTGTGTGAAAACAAACATGCTAAGTCTTATTCATATTGTCATA
>NC_051410.1:22876902-22877091 GCF_015228065.2 Penaeus monodon
CTCGTCTCTCCGTCCCTCTCTCTGGGTCTCTCCTCCCTCCATCTCTCTCTGCTCTCGCTCCTCTCCCTCACTCCTCATCTCGTCTCCCTTCTCCTCCTCCGCTCTCTCTCTTCTCGGGGGTTACTCCTCTCTCTTCTGCTCCTCAACATATCCCTCCTCGCTCCCTCCCTCTCATCCGCCTTCCCTCAT
>NC_051410.1:22881333-22881744 GCF_015228065.2 Penaeus monodon
ATCTTTTGACAAAGCATAAACAATTCATGATAATAAATTGCTATTGCACTAATCATTATTGCATTCCATTATATTTTCCTTCATGTGTGAGTAGAGTTCAATTGACATGGCATTGTTCAGTATGGTGCTAATGGCGATCAAGAGAGAGAAGTATGTTCCAATGGACAAATGATCCCGTGCCAATAATCAGATTAATTTGATTTACATCTCTCTGAAATGTGTTGGCGCAGTCTGTCACATGAATAACATACCTGATCAATTTGCACTTGTGATATATTAGAAGGAGATTGTTTATGATAATGAAGTATAGGCAAGAGTGAGGCAATATTGATATTTGAAATGCATGCTATTGTAATTTGCCTGATATCGTTTTTTGAATTCATGGAAAAGGGAACATGGAAAGAAAGAGGA
>NC_051410.1:22882071-22883168 GCF_015228065.2 Penaeus monodon
CAGCTCAACCCTACTCGGCGTAATACGGACTCATCTTTCTTAATTCTTGAATTCATTAAATCTCGCTTAATGAGCCGTGGTGAAGTTGTCTAAGATTAATGAGAGGTAGCATAGAGCAGAGCTGATAACGGGACGTGAGTGAGAGGAACAGAGATGGGAAAATAAAGGGGGAGGAAAGGGATGGAAGAGGGGAAAAAGAGAGAAAAAACGAGAAGGGAGGTAGAAAATGTGAAATGGAAGAGAGAAGAACGAGGAACAAATCAAGACATGAGGGGAAAGGAAGTTGAGAGAGAGACTGCAAATGTGTTCTGTGAATTATATAAATGAATGTAAACTGAAATTAAAAGGTAATTAGCCAAATAAATAATTGACAAATACTCCTCTGTAAAAAGTAAAATAAGTGAGCTTTTATGAAGACTGGGAGGGACAGAAAGAAAAAAACATGAAAAGGGGTATGGAAATGGGATAATAACGAAGGAAAACGTATTCAGAAGGGTAGAGAGGAACGAATGTTGTTAATACGCTTTTAGCTGTCTTTCATGGATTTTATATGCTATATATCGTTTTCGATCAGTTTAAAATTTGGAATGTAGTTGAAAGATTTTCCAGCAAAGTAGTAAGAGTAAAATGATATTACATTCTTCAAAATAAATACTTTAAAAATATGTCAGTGAAGTAGCTCTAGACGGCTGAATGGGTCAAACTTTAAAGTACAGGAGTACAGCGCCTGCATAGATAACCTCCTTACCTTTTCAGAATGTAAACATGTCCTTCACTTTTAGACTGCATAAATCTTTAAGCTTTCAAGACCATACACACATATCGGAGTGTAGGTGTGTATATAGCATGGAGGGATTCACTCGTGCACAACAAAAATTGCAATCGCGTTATTAGCAGTTGATACATACTGACTGGATTTTTTTTCTTTTTAAGATATTAAAACATAATCATGATGTTATATGGTTTTTATTATGCTTCATAAACGAAATTCATCAAGGCTGGTACAGTGTTCTGTAAAATTTTACATATGTCTAACAAAAGATAACCAGGGTTAATGGTATATGCAAAACTATTCACGCTTTCAGAATCTGTGAAAT
>NC_051410.1:22883648-22883753 GCF_015228065.2 Penaeus monodon
TCAGCGCCCTGGAGAGGACACTCAAGCACTGCTGCAAAAGCAACGGGACTACAAGAGGTCTAAGTGACAGTTAGCCGGTTATATATTATGTGGTCTCCATGATTC
>NC_051410.1:22886522-22886598 GCF_015228065.2 Penaeus monodon
AGACAATTGGCATTAATTCCATCAATATTTCAATTTTTCATCCAAATATTACATTTCAGAAGCATTCGACCTATAA
>NC_051410.1:22894793-22895201 GCF_015228065.2 Penaeus monodon
AAACTAATTCAAAAAGGCTGGGTTGTTTTTATAAGGGTTAAATTAAAGGCAACATTCTTACACCCAGGTATAAAAGGGGATGGCTAAATTAACCCCCAAGGTGGGAAACACACCTTTTCCCCTGTTCTTGTAGCAAGAAAATCATGATATTGCCAGGATAATAGAAGATAAATGCGACCATTTAATGATTCTACGGGCTAAAGGTTTATACTAAAACTTAAAATTTTTTTCATAGACCTAATTTGGGGAGGTAAAAATCTTGGGTTTTTTTGTATTGTTACGGGCCACATGTCTTTTACCTCTCCATAGCTGGGGCAAGATTTTAGACAAGTTTTAAAAATATTGAAAACATTGAGAATCACTTTATTGTTAATTTTGGGACTGATGACCATATTAACGGGGCCCGCA
>NC_051410.1:22899368-22899519 GCF_015228065.2 Penaeus monodon
GAAAAAAAATGGGGATTCAAAACTTATGTCTCCTTTCAAAAAATTCATTTTTGGTATTATTGTGTATTTATCTACTAGTGCAACACGTAGTTTTTAACATTCTTATTATTCATAATGAAATTTATGATAATATATTATTACAATGAAAAAT
>NC_051410.1:22899809-22900891 GCF_015228065.2 Penaeus monodon
TAAAAGAAAATGTTTTGTGGCTCATGTATATTGCATGTTTGGGGTTCTTTAAAAACGAAATGCAGCCGTCTTTTTTTCCTTTTTTGTTTGACCTGCCGGCCCCTTTTCATTGATCCATACCTTGGTCTTATTTATGAATTTAAATTTTTGACCAAATTATGTTTTATTCCTGTTTTTTTTTCATCTTCCTCCCCCTCCGCCCCCCTATCACTTGTAGAACAGTCTGAAAAATAGATGTAAATTTTTCAACTGTAAACTCCCTTAGAAAGAGAAAAGACAGAAAAAAACACACTTTAAATTTAGATCATAAGGCCCTTTTAAGATTCAAAGTAGAGATATCTATCAATTTAGGGTTCACTTTTTACCCGCAGTATTTTAGCAACATTTAAAACATAATAGCCAGAAATTTACGATCAAGAGCTAAAGTGTTATCATTACCCCAATAGCTCTATATACTTTTGACAAGACTCACTTGATATTAACGGTTTTTTGGGAAAAAAAAATATTGCTACCAAATGTAATTTCTGGCCTGGAGAGAATAAAATTTTGACTAGCTTACGTTATACAAATAGGATTACCCGTTATACCCCGGGGTTTTTCCCGGACTTGCTCAAAATATTCCCGGTATATTTTGGAAAGGGGTTTAAATTTTCCCGGCGTAAAACCATTGCGGGGGGCCCCTCTGCCTCTTTTTATTTTGCCCCTTTCCCTCCGGAAATTCATTCAAAAAATAAGGGACAGCAAAAATCATGCTATTTTGCACAGTGTACAAATTTTTCCAGTGCACAATAATTTCCACGTTGGATGTGGGGGTAAGGAAAAAGTATCTACTTTTAGTTGCCCTTTTTTTTCTTTGCAGATAACATTGTACGAAACAAGGGGCTGAAAAATATTTGTATTAACTGTTAATGCTGCAACCGTGTTATATTTAAACAGGACTATTTAACTTTTAACAATAAAGGGAATTCAGTACTTCAATTTAAATTTAAATCAATGGCCCACTCTAACATCCCAAATCGGGGCCGAAAACTTTTACAGCTTGTTGGGAAAACAAACATATAAGTCTTATTCATATTGTCACA
>NC_051410.1:22902601-22903712 GCF_015228065.2 Penaeus monodon
TGTGACAATATGAATAAGACTTATCATGTTTGTTTTCACCAACACAGCTGTGAAAGTTTGTGGTCCCGATTTTGGGTATGTTAGATGTGGGCCATTGACTTAATTAAATTGAAGTACTGAATCGCCTTTATTGTTAAATAGCTCAATAGCTCCTGATTAATATAACACGGTTGCAGCATCTAACAGTTTAATACAAATATATTTCAGCTTCGTTGTTTCGTACAATGTTATCTGCTAATGAAGAAAACAGGCAACTAAAAGTAGATACTCTTTCCTTATCTCCACATCCAACGTGGAAATTATTTGTGCACTGGAAAATATTTGTACACTGTGCATAATTGCATGAGTTTTGCTGTACCTTACTTTTGAATGAACTTCCAGGAGGGAAGGGCTAAATAAAAAGAGCGCAGAGGTGGCCACCCGCAACTGGTATTACAGCCGAAATTAACCCTTTTCCAAAATATACCTGGGAATAGTTTGAGCAAGTCCAGAATAACCCCCCGGGGGTATAACTGGGTATATCCTACTTGTATAACGTAAGCTAGTCTAAATTTATTCTCTCCTAGGCCAGTATATACATTTGGTAGCAATACTTTTTTTTCTCAAAACCGTTAATATCAAGTGATGTCTCTAGTCATAAAGCTATATAGAGCTAATTGGGTAATGATAACAGCTTATAGCTCTTGATCTGTAAATTTCTGGCTATTTATGTTTTAAATAGTTGCTAAAATACTGCGAGGTCAAAAGTGAACCCTAAATTGATAGATATCTCTACTTTGAATCTTCAAAAGGGCCTTATGATCTAAATTTAAAGTGTTGATTTTTTTCTGTCTTTTCTCGTTCTAAGGGAGATACATGTTGAAATTTACATCTATTTTTCATGACTTGTTCTACAAGTGCATAGAGGGGCGGTACGGGGGAGGAAGATGAAATAAAAACAGGAATGAAACATAAGTTGGTCAATAATTAAATTTCATAAATAAGACTCAAGTGTATGGATCATATAGAAAGGCGCCGTCATGGTCAAACAATAACAGTGCAAAATAAAGACGTGCTGCATACTGTTTTAATGAACCCCACACATGCACTATACATGCAGTCCACAAAACAT
>NC_051410.1:22908497-22908742 GCF_015228065.2 Penaeus monodon
AATGTCGCCGGTTAATATGGTCATCAGTCACATATTAACAATATTAAGTGATTCTCAATTTGAAACAATATTGAATACTTGTCTAAACCTTGCCACAGCTATGGAGAGGTAAAAGACATGTGGGCCCGTACACAATACAAAAAAACCCAAGATTTATACCTCACAGTTAGGTCTATGAAAAAATATTTCAGTTTGAGTATAATCCTTTAGCCTGTAGAATTCATTAAATGGTCGGCATTTATCTT
>NC_051410.1:22908830-22908923 GCF_015228065.2 Penaeus monodon
TCCCATACTATACCTGGGTGTAAGAACTGATCTAGCCTTAATTATAACCCTTATATAAAACAAACTAAAAACCTTTTAAAAGTTTTAGTTTTT
>NC_051410.1:22909023-22909395 GCF_015228065.2 Penaeus monodon
TTGCTAAATACTGGAGTCAAGTGAACCTAAATTAATAGATATCTCTACTTTGAATCTTCAAAAGGGCCTTATGATCTAAATTTAAATTGTTGATTTTTTTCTGTCTTTTCTCGTTCTTAGGGAGATACATGTTGAAATTTACATCTATTTTTCATGACTTGTTCTACAAGTGCATAGAGGGGCGGTGCGGGGGAGGAAGATGAAATAAAAACAGGAATGAAACATAAGTTGGTCAATAATTAAATTTCATAAATAAGACTCAAGTGTATGGATCATATAGAAAGGCGCCGTCATGGTCAAACAATAACAGTGCAAATAAAGACGTGCTGCATACTGCTTGAATGAACCCCACACATGCAGTCCACAAAACAT
>NC_051410.1:22910495-22910744 GCF_015228065.2 Penaeus monodon
GTCGGCCGCGTTAATATGGTCATCAGTCACATATTAACAATATTAAGTGATTCTCAATGTTGATCAATATTTGAATACTTGTCTAAACTCTTACCACATCTATGGAGAGTTAAAAGACATGTGGCCTGTACACAATACAAAATAACCTAAGATTTAATACCTCCACAAGTTAGGTCTATGAATAAATATTTCAAGTTTGAGTATAATCCTTTAGCCTGTAGAATTCATTAAATGGTCGGCATTTATCTT
>NC_051410.1:22910832-22911574 GCF_015228065.2 Penaeus monodon
TCCCATACTATACCTGGGTGTAAGAACTGATCTAGCCTAAATTATAACCCTTATATAAAACAACCTAGCCTTTTAGAAGTTAGTTTCACTGTAAACACTGGATATTATAAGGTTAGGCAATACAAACATATACGATTAGATAATTGTGACAGATAGCAGCAACCAAATTATCAGCAACCGCAATTAATATTAATATTGATGGCTGTACTATACCCATGATAATGACAAGTTTAATAATTTAGGACAATAATAATCATACTGATACCAAGTGCAGTACTGATGGTGGGTCTCTTATCATTATCAATTCACTAGTAATTGAAGAAATTGCTGTTTAAAAAGACACTAAAATTACAGATTACACAACATGGATATGCCAAGCAGTGTAAAGAAAAAAACTGAAACACATCCTAGTTTGTAACTTAAGGTCAAGCAAGTGAGTTTTGTAGACTCACCTTGCTTCCCTTATTCTGTTTCTTCTTTTCAAACCCAGATTACCATTATTCTGCAGAAGCTCATTACTACAATCTGTCCTCGGGTGGTGAGGCTGGGGGCAACGACCCCATTCAGTACACCCCGTGGACTCGATGCATATATTTTCCAAATGAGCGAGAAAAAACAAAAAAAGACCTCTCCTTCTATTCAGAGGCGGGCTAGTGTATTAATTGCTAATGAGGATGTTACTATTTCCTGCGATGTTACTTGTTACGACCACTGGCAAAAGAGGTATGGAATTCCCCCCCCC
>NC_051410.1:22915029-22915093 GCF_015228065.2 Penaeus monodon
TGCCTGGAGTCTCGCTTGTGCCGAAAACCCCGGTGGGTACCCGCCTAACTAAGGTTTATATGAC
>NC_051410.1:22915754-22915977 GCF_015228065.2 Penaeus monodon
TCACATATTAACAATATTAAGTGATTCTCAATGTTGATCAATATTTGAATACTTGTCTAAACTCTTGCCACAGCTATGGAGAGGTAAAAGACATGTGGCCTGTACACAATACAAAATAACCCAAGATTTAATACCTCCACAAGTTAGGTCTATGAATAAATATTTCAAGTTTGAGTATAATCCTTTAGCCTGTAGAATTCATTAAATGGTCGGCATTTATCTT
>NC_051410.1:22916065-22916805 GCF_015228065.2 Penaeus monodon
TCCCATACTATACCTGGGTGTAAGAACTGATCTAGCCTTAATTATAACCCTTATATAAAACAACCTAGCCTTTTAGAAGTTAGTTTCACTGTAAACACTGGATATTATAAGGTTAGGCAATACAAACATATACAATTAGATAATTGTGACAGATAGCAGCAACCAAATTATCAGCAACCGCAATTAATATTAATATTGATGGCTGTACTATACCCATGATAATGACAAGTTTAATAATTTAGGACAATAATAATCATACTGATACCAAGTGCAGTACTGATGGTGGGTCTCTTATCATTATCAATTCACTAGTAATTGAAGAAATTGCTGTTTAAAAAGACACTAAAATTACAGATTACACAACATGGATATGCCAAGCAGTGTAAAGAAAAAAACTGAACACATCCTAGTTTGTAACTTAAGGTCAAGCAAGTGAGTTTCGTAGACTCACCTTGCTTCCCTTATTCTGTTTCTTCTTTTCAACCCAGATTACCATTATTCTGCAGAAGCTCATTACTACAATTCTGTCCTCGGGGTGTGAGGCTGGGGGCAACGACCCCATTCAGTACACCCCGTGGACTCGATGCATATATTTTCCAAATGAGCGAGAAAAAACAAAAACGACCTCTCCTTTCTATTCCAGAGGCGGGCTAGTGTATTAATTGCTAATGAGGATGTTACTATTTCCTGCGATGTTACTTGCTACGACCACTGGCAAAAGAGGGATGGAATTCCCCCCC
>NC_051410.1:22932276-22932883 GCF_015228065.2 Penaeus monodon
GGTATGGGCAGGATTACAGAAATACAAATTCGGTATTGTGACATTCATTATTTTAATATTTTAGACAAATAAAACAACAAAATATATACAAGTTATTGAAGCTCATGATATAAAGATACAAAAGAAATATTGATAATGTGAGAAATTTTATTCAGGCACCTCTACCTTTTATGCAGAACTTTTATTTCTTTTCATTAGCGTGTTAATTTTGTTCCTAAGGCTAATGTTGTCATGATCGCATATTTTTTATATCCACAGAATATAATAAAAACGTTACATTATTGGCAAAATATAATATATAAACATACCAGACCTAAAAATAAACAACAGACTGTTCAATAACTCCCTTTTCCCCTCATCCCCTCTACTTCTTACCCTCTCCTCTACTACTTCCCTCTTCCACTCAACTTCCAAATCAGAATCAGTTCACCAAAAATCATCATTCACTTTATCTCGCCTAAGGAACGTTATAGTCCTGATTAATGCGGCTTGGTATTTCCCAAACGGGAGGCAATCTGTCTCATCCAGATTGCGGTTTGAAATTAAAAAGAAGTGTCTCTTCGGGTCATTGTTTCAGGACTCATTACTCAGACTGTGCTCTTCTGCT
>NC_051410.1:22942761-22943074 GCF_015228065.2 Penaeus monodon
AAATGCACGTACACCTACCAAACCCACAGCAGCCCGCTCCAGTCTGAGTCATGCAAGTTCCTGAAACACTGCACCCGACGCCTCCACTTCCTTTTCCTTTCAACCCCCGCCATCTGATGCGACGATTGCGCTCCCGTTTGGGATACCAGGCCGCATTAATCAGGCACTATAACGTTCTTAGCGAGATAAAGTGCAATGATGATTTTTGTGAACTGATTTCTGATTTGGAAGTGAGTGGAGAGGGAAGTAGTGAGAGGAGAGGGTAAAAGTGAGGTGATTGAGGGGAAAAGGGAGTTTATTGAACAGTCTGTTG
>NC_051410.1:22943112-22943505 GCF_015228065.2 Penaeus monodon
TGCCAATAATGTACCGTTTTTATTATATCTGTGGATATAAAAAATATGCGATCATGACAACATTAGCCTTAGGAACACAATTAACACGCTAATGAAAGAATAAAAGGTCTGCATAAAGGTAGAGTGCCTGAATCAAATTTCTCACATTATCAATATTTCTTTTGTATCTTTATATCATGAGCTTCAATAACTTGTATATATTTTGTTGTTTTTATATTGTTCTAAGAATATGTATAAATCGAGATAATGTAAACATATATTTTACTCGTAATGTTTAAATTTTCTTAATCTCTGCCCATATTACAAAATATATTGAATGTCCACAATCACAGAGTACTATGTATTCTGGCTGACGTAATATCATGACCCTCATACATAAGAGAATGGCGTATT
>NC_051410.1:22952837-22953167 GCF_015228065.2 Penaeus monodon
TATCCTTATCATTATAAAGACAGCATAAAAACTGTAATAAATGAGGCTAAATCCTAAAATAAACGACACAGGCCGAAAAGACAAGCAAAGCGCAGCCTGACTAATGAGTCCTGAGCGAGGCAGGCCGGACTTGACACTTGCAATTGTTTTTTTAATTCGGCTTCAAACGGCAGTCCGGGATGAGCCAGACCGCTTTCCACTGGGGTTACTTCAAGCTGCGCTGATCGCTGGTGTGACACTGTTCAGGTGAGATAAAATGAATAGTAATTAGTGAATTGATGGGGGGGGGGGGCGGAGGACATTAGAGGTTAAAGAGGAACATGAAAAATG
>NC_051410.1:22953419-22954103 GCF_015228065.2 Penaeus monodon
AGCTTTGGAACAAATGCCAGGGTAGGCAGACGGAGAGGCAATTAGATACATGTAAGCAAACAAAGAGAAACGTAGAGAAACATAAAGAAGACCATAAATATATAATTTCCGCATTCAGCAAACAGACCACGTGAAGCGAACCGTACCGATGTCGACACACTTGACAGTTTCAATTGTTTTAAATTCCACTCAAACCTGCATTCAGGGCCATAAACTCGTTTTTCATTATGTTGATTTTAGGCTCCACCGATCACCGGACAGGCGGGCTTGGGGGGGAGGAGATTAAATCAATGGAACTTTTACTCCAATGCATTTTGAAGTGAACGCGGGGGTATCAGAGAGTTCGCTGTCTTTTTGGGTCGCTTTCATAGAATTTAGGATGACCTACCTTCATAATAATGTATTCTTTTATCTGTATACATCCAAGCACATATAGAGTTGCACGTATTAGACGAAGCTAAAAAAAAAACATGAACGAGGAGACAAAACACACAAACACAACAAATACACAGTACATACAAAATTTACCTTCCTATATAGACATGCATGCGTGGACACTAATTTGGTTGTTTCTCCATTTACCAGCCTGAGCCCCATTCATTGATTTACTTTTTTACAGCTGGACCGGTGTTAACAAACATGGTAACATTGTCAAAGGCACACTGTTGTCTTACCTAATGGGAC
>NC_051410.1:22958693-22958859 GCF_015228065.2 Penaeus monodon
AGCAAACAAAGATAAACGTAGACAGAAGACATAAAGATGACTATGAATATATAATTTCCGCATTCAGCAAACAGATCACGTGAAGCGAACCGTGCCGATGTCGACACACTTGGCAGTTTCAATTGCTTTAAATTCCGCTCAAACCTTCATTCAGGGCCAAAAACTT
>NC_051410.1:22959338-22959930 GCF_015228065.2 Penaeus monodon
GGGGAGAGTAAGTGAGAGTAGGGTAATTCTTTGATAAACTATTCACATCAAAACCTATGAATGATTCAAGTAAAACGAAGATGGTTCTTGTGAAAACGGAGGGGCCCACCGCTTCCCTCCTTAGCCGTCAAATAACGTGAGCTTGTTGTGAAAGAGTCAGATTGTTAAAAGTACTTGACAGCGTTTCGCTGACTTTCCATTGTCTAAAGGTTAAAGCTGAAGTACCAGACGTTCCCTGCGATGTTTTATTGTCCGGAAGAAGGAAAGAGAAGAATCGATGGATGTTGTTTTTACTAAAATGTTTGAAATATGCATTAGAGCTTCGAGAGGTTATCGCGAACAGGCAATCTAATATCTAAAACAAATATTTTTACTTGAGAATCAATTTCAAGCAGAAAACAATGCCTGGAAAAAGAGAAGCATTAGTGTTAAATCCGATTTTCTTTATACATGTTATGCATTTTCCATTAAATGGTATCAGGTTTTTCAAAGTCTTTATTATGATAAAGATTTTATATTTTGATAACAATATTTTCAGTACTGGTTGTTTTCAAAATGGCGCTAGTGAATCATTCCTTTCCAGGGGAAAGGG
>NC_051410.1:22962757-22963177 GCF_015228065.2 Penaeus monodon
CAAAAACTTAAAGAAGAATGTATCGTCTTACCAGTAAGAACCCAGAGTAACACGTCTTCAATACCACTCAGCCCATAAATAAAGAAAATCAACCAAAGAAACAGGGTATGTCAGCATCGTGTCTTTAAAAAAAGAAAGAAAGAAATGCAAACGAAGTGGCGTCCCCCATCTCTAGGCAATTAAGAAGAGTGTTTTAAGGCCTTCGTCAGCCCCCCCCCCCCCCAACCACACTACGACGACTCCCATTCTACCCTTTCTCTGCGCGATTCTCCCTCACCCCCGCACTCCCCAATCTTCCTACCTTCATAATTCCCTCCAAAAACTTTCCCTCTCCCCTACCCCCATGTCAACCGTCTCCCCCATCAACACAACCAATCTCCCCGCCCCCCTGACTACACCTTCCACGTCCCTGTTGCCACA
>NC_051410.1:22963280-22963368 GCF_015228065.2 Penaeus monodon
GTTCATCATCTTGTCTCCCCCCCCCCCCTGTAATGACGAACGACGTGCTGGCCCAGACGGGAAGGCCGCCGGCTGCTGGGAATTCCTC
>NC_051410.1:22965327-22965943 GCF_015228065.2 Penaeus monodon
GAGCAGAATGTTTTTTTTCACAGAATAAATGTATTCATGTACAGATAAATTATCTTCGCTGAACATATGAATATTTTAAAACCTTGTAGGCCAGTGACAGACGAGGGAGAAACTTTTGCAAAGAAAGGACTAACGAAAATCAAATATGCAGACGTAATGACCTGAGCAATTAATTCTGTCTGTCTATAAAAGGAATAACCCTGTGAGCGCTTTCTTTAAAGCGGCATTTATTTCCATGCAAAATAGTAGCAGTTAAATGTGAAAATACTCGATAGCTTTACAAATGAGATTCATAATGCAAGTGCCAATGCATTTAATTCGATAACTTATACATGGTCGGCATCATCACTGGCTGTTCCAAAATGGGACAAAATGCGTTGGAAAACTTTGTGTAAATATTACGCTTCTCGTGCCTGCGCTGTTCTCTCATTGCGTTTAAAATATGCTGATTCAGGGAGTGATTTAGGGCTTTTATAGACAGCGAAATTTCAGGATGTCGATAACGTTTTAGATATCTAATTAGTATGGTTATTGAATGCTTGCCGTTTCAGGTTGCATTTATTTATGCTGAGGATTTTCTGTCTATAACGGAGAATGAGCTTGTAATGTCAAGTTT
>NC_051410.1:22969012-22969730 GCF_015228065.2 Penaeus monodon
GCTGGAATAATATGGAATCACAGAATTGTCTGTAACCTAAGAAACTTTAAAATAAAAGCCACTCTTTCTTCTGTGATATCTTCCTTAACGCACTTGGAAAAGGATGAACCGAATTCATTACAGTAAAAATTTAAATACGGATGGCTGATTTTGAATAAACGTGATGGGAATTACGTAATTAATACGCATGTCTCTACGCGGAAGCTAGAACAAAACAATACAACATGCAGAATTTTTCCAGCAGTCCAGGTGTGCGTCATCTGTAATCATACGAAACCTTTTTCATCGCTTACAAAATAAATATGTGTGAATTAAACAGGAGGATGAATAACTATGTCGACCAACAGCGTCTTTTAAAAAAATTATTGAGAAATATAATTTTCCTGGATGTTAAACGGGCTGCCTTTGTGCAGGGAAAAGTTCTTTCGCAATTATGATGAGAACTGTCAAAGTGCAAAGTAATTATCTAAGCAAAGAAACAGAAAAAAATGAGAATTAGCAAGATTTTTCTTTTATGGCGTATAAAAAAGAAAGGAGCATCATATGAACACAACACAAAGAAGAAGAAAAAATCGAAACAGAAGATAAAAGGATGGTAAAAATGCAGAAGAGAAAAAGAGTAAAAAGGATAGAAAAGTTTGTCTCACGTTTTCCATTTTCAGGAAACAATGGTAACGCATTAGGCTTGCATGACCAAATGAAATTGCAGATGCTCGCG
>NC_051410.1:22969768-22970719 GCF_015228065.2 Penaeus monodon
TTCGCAGTTACTCCTCTTATTTCAATGCATTTTTAAACTTGTGTATGGCGTAATCATCTCATATATCAGAAATACTGATACAAATATTCTTGTATATGATATAGTTCTTTCGTCTACTTAATGGTTCCACTAGATATCTTTATTGATACAACTCTATATCCCGGCCTCATTAAATGTTATCTACTATATTCATTCCATTTTACAAATCACCTTAATTACACCAAGTCAATCATAATTATGGGTATAAACACCTTTATGATTACACATGACGTCCGTAAAGAAGTATTACACCTTTAGCTATTAAATAAAAACTATTTTTGTTAGACTGACCAAACTTTCAGTCTCCTCAAAGGAGATTTCTGTCAATATATCAAGCCCAGCGGTTTTACACAGCTAGAAATATTGATCGAAATCCGCCTATGAAACTAACTAAAGTTGGTGCTTTGCGTTTGCTTTAATCAATTATAGTGGGGGCCGTTAACATGCCATAGGAACTAATTTGATGTCCAAAACTCGAAAAACTGAACACTGTAGGTGACAAAGAACTCCCAGATATTCTCAATTTAGCACTCTGGAGCACTCATGCTTGTCACATTACGATCTCAAAGAGGACCTCGAGAAATGTTTCTGGCAATGGAAAATCGCCGGGTTTATTGTGTAGAGAGGAGAGGCCTACTCTGGAGGGATAAAGGTTTCCTCCTATTAACTATCTCGTTGATTAGTTTGCAAACTAAGTTCGGACATTTTCGATACATACACACACGAAAGAAAAGATAAGAAAAAAAAACACTCTATGTGTGTGTACCCCCACCCCCCCAACATATATGTGTGTGTGTATGTGAGCCCGTGAGATGTGCCCTATTAGAGCTTGATGACTGGTGAGCTTAAGGTTTAAGCCAGACAACGCCTAAATTTACAGAAGAGGTATTGCATCTGCATCTGGATACATTT
>NC_051410.1:22971677-22971981 GCF_015228065.2 Penaeus monodon
GCGTGTAAGTTGGGTGGACTGCATACCGCTAAGTACTGTGCCATTTCTCTCTTCCTATCTTACCAGTGAAATATGTCTGTGGACAAGATTAACTAATAAAGCGAAGTATATAACAAAATACACACTTACCCCACATTCTTGTACGGACAAGAGTATTCTGGGAAATCGCACAGCCGCAGGCGGGAACATCGCCTGCAACATTCCCAGAACACCGCACTTCTGCAACTCGAACCGCCAACTTGTTGCAGGCGGTGGGATTCAGTTGGTCGCTGTCGCTAAGGCCTTAGACTGTTCCGAAATATGG
>NC_051410.1:22978831-22979378 GCF_015228065.2 Penaeus monodon
TTTACTCAATTCATTCCCAGCACCGCCTTAATGAGCTTTCTACCTGGCTTACCTCTCCCTATGCATGAATAACTAATTTAATTAAGTAATATCTATGGGGTAGTTTTTGCAGCCCAGTTTTATTCTTTTATCATTCTTTTACTTGATATTTATTTGTATTATAAATGTGACCAGCGGAATACCACACGAAACAAGTGCCTTTCCATTTCGCAAAACAATCGCAACAGTATTTTTTGTATATACTGAGTGTGAACAAAGGAAAATAAACGAGTCTGCTCCGAGACACTGACGTGTTTCTTTCTCCCAATCCAAGGAACGTACCACAACCGTCATAGATTCATACATAAAAGATCAGTAGTTGGCTGCTCATTTTATCGATACATCTACTATTTTATGCTGTAAGCATGTTTCTTAAATGCTTCATGAACGCATATTTTGTCTCTGCCAATAATTAGCCATCCACACACAGTTAAAGCCATTTTAGTGCTTTAAATCTTATTCTTAGTAATTTCTTTTACTTTATTTTTAACTTTTTTACTACCCCCCA
>NC_051410.1:22984296-22984414 GCF_015228065.2 Penaeus monodon
CAAGCTTACTGGTGAAATACTTTCCTAAGCCATGCTAATAAATTTATACACTGCAATATTAATATAGTAAACATGAGAATAAATATTGCAAGAATTACATAAGAAACAAAAATCTTTC
>NC_051410.1:23005922-23007216 GCF_015228065.2 Penaeus monodon
GAACAGATGTGAATATGTATCTTATCAATTGAATGACTATCTTTGAGTTTCTTAACATGTATTAAGTTGATCTTCTCTTTTGATAATGAGAGAGGTGCAGTCATCTTCAATTTGAATGAATTTAGTTTCATCTCTTAGGATGCTTTCCATCTTTTCGATGTATTCATTCTTATCTAAGATCACCACACCTCGCCCCTTATCAGGTCTGGTTACAATAATGTCCTTATTTTTACTCAGGTCATTTAACAATATCAGGTCATCCTTGGTTATGCCTGATGTGAAATTATGTTGGCCACATGAGTAAATAAGATGAAAAGGCAAGGTTCTTTATAGATGATTTTACATGGTGCAAAAGATTCTGGTGCTTTATTGGTACTGTGTTTGCTTAAGGCTCTGAGAAGCTTTTCAAAAAGACAGGAAATAGTGTGCAAAGTTATTTTTGAGGGAGGCAGTGCGTATTTCAAACCTTTAGCTAGTAGGAATTTCAATTTGTTAGGCAATGATATGTTTGAGTAATTAAACACCACTTTATCAGGGTCAAGGGGATCATATTTCTTGTCCAGGCCTAAGTTAAACAATTTCCTTTCATGAGTCTTTCTAATTTTCTCAGAAATTCTATTTCTTGGCTGGACTTCAACCATATCCAGCATTATACCCAGAATATATGTGCCAGAACTCTTGAGAAAATTAGAAAAGACTCATGAAAGGAAATTGTTTAACTTAGGCCTGGACAAGAAATATGATCCCCTTGACCATGATAAAGTGGTGTGTTAATTACTCAAACATATCATGCCTAACAAATTGAAATTCCTACTAGCTAAAGGTTTGAAATACGCACTGCCTCCCTCAAAAATAAACTTTGCACACTATTTCCTGTCTTTTGAAAAAGCTTCTCAGAGCCTTAAGCAAACACAGTACCAATAAAGCACCAGAATCTTTGCACCATGTAAAAATCATCTATAAAGAACCTTGCCTTTTCATCTTATTACTCATGTGGCCAACATAATTTCACATCAGGCATAACCAAGGATGACCTGATATTGTTAAATAACCTGGAGTAAAAATAAGGGACATTATTGTAACCAGACCTGATAAGGGGCGAGGTGTGGTGATCTTAGATAAGAATGAATACATCGAAAAGATGGAAAGCATCCTAAGAGATGAAACTAAATTCATTCAAATTGAAGATGACTGCACTCTCTCATTATCAAAAGAGAAGATCAACTTAATAACATGTTTAAGAAAACTCAAAGATAGTCATTCAATTGATAAAGATACATATTCACATCTGTTC
>NC_051410.1:23011021-23012311 GCF_015228065.2 Penaeus monodon
GAACAGATGTGAATATGTATCTTTATCAATTGAATGACTATCTTTGAGTTTTCTAACATGTTATTAAGTTGATCTTCTCTTTTGATAATGAGAGAGGTGCAGTCATCTTCAATTTGAATGAATTTAGTTTCATCTCTTAGGATGCTTTCCATCTTTTCGATGTATTCATTCTTATCTAAGATCACCACACCTCGCCCCTTATCAGGTCTGGTTACAATAATGTCCTTATTTTTACTCAGGTTATTTAACAATATCAGGTCATCCTTGGTTATGCCTGATGTGAAATTATGGGCCATGAGTAATATGATGAAAAGGAAAGTTCTTTATGGATTTTACATGGTGCAAAGATTCTGGTGCTTTATTGGTACTGTGTTTGCTTAAGGCTCTGAGAAGCTTTTCAAAAGACAGGAAATAGTGTGCAAAGTTTATTTTTGAGGGAGGCAGTGCGTATTTCAAACCTTTAGCTAGTAGGAATTTCAATTTGTTAGGCAATGATATGTTTGAGTAATTAAACACCACTTATCATGGTCAAGGGGATCATATTTCTTGTCCAGGCCTAAGTTAAACAATTTCCTTTCATGAGTCTTTCTAATTTTCTCAAGAGTTCTGGCACATATATTCTGGGTATAATGCTGGATATGGTTGAAGTCCAGCCAAGAAATAGAATTTCTGAGAAAATTAGAAAGACTCATGAAAGGAAATTGTTTAACTTAGGCCTGGACAAGAAAATATGATCCCCTTGACCTGATAAAAGTGGTGTTTAATTACTCAAAACATATCATTGCCTAACAAATTGAAATTCCTACTAGCTAAAGGTTTGAAATACGCACTGCCTCCTCAAAAATAAAACTTTGCACACTATTTCCTGTCTTTTGAAAAGCTTCTCAGAGCCTTAAGCAAACACAGTTACCAATAAAGCACCAGAATCTTTGCACCATGTAAAATCATCATATAAAGAACCTTGCCTTTTCATCTTATTACTCATGTGGCCAACATAATTTCACATCAGGCAAACCAAGGATGACCTGATATTGTTAAATGACCTGAGTAAAAAATAAGGACATTATTGTAACCAGACCTGATAAGGGGGCGAGGTTGTGGTGGATCTTAGATAAGAAATGAATACATCGAAAAGATGGAAAGCATCCTAAGAGATGAAAACTAAATTCATTCAAATTGAAGATGACTGCACCTCTCTCATTATCAAAAGAGAAGATCAACTTAATAACATGTTAAGAAAACTCAAAGATAGTCATTCAATTGATAAAAGATACATATTCACATCTGTTC
>NC_051410.1:23016909-23017104 GCF_015228065.2 Penaeus monodon
GGCCAGACTCTCATTTCGTATTTAATGTAATAAATATTATGGACTACGGGTTTTATAAACGAGCTCGCGAGTTATTGCCACTCGTTTACCACTTACCTACACTGCCTCGCCACACGACGTTTGCTCTCGTATTAACCCAGGGGAACACAGAATCTGCCAGTTCTGCAACGCATGAGCTCTAAGCTCACTTCATAT
>NC_051410.1:23020534-23020838 GCF_015228065.2 Penaeus monodon
ATAGGTATTTTGTTTATATTTTTTTTCTTATGCTATTCTTGCAATATTTATTCTCATGTTTAATATATTAATATTACAATGTATAAATGTATTACATGGCTGGGAAAAGATTGTGTATAAAGTGAGCTTAGAGCTCATGCGTTGCGAAGGGCAGATTCTGTTTTCCCCCCGGGTTAATACGAGAGCAAACGTCTTTTGGGGGCGAGGCAGGTAGGTAAGTGGTAAACGAGTGGCAATAACTGGGAGTCGTTTAAAAAACCCGTAGTCCAAATTTTTATTACTTAAATACAAATGAGAGTTGCCC
>NC_051410.1:23027285-23027600 GCF_015228065.2 Penaeus monodon
TAATTTTTGAAATTGAGAGAGATAGTTAAATGTATATAAAAAAAATATTGATTTTCCCTAAAACTGGAAAGCCTGTGGCCAAATATATTTTTTTTATGTGTGTGTTAATGTGTTCTGCAAAGAATGATTGAAGTGCCCTCAAAATATGATGTATATCGTCGTGAAGCTAATTTTTCCTCTCATAAAATCGACCTTTTAAAGGCCTCTACAGCGGACAAGGATTCATATTTCAAGAAGGCCCTGAGTCGGAAATGAGAGGAGGATGCGCCCACGGCGGCCGGCAGGTCGCTAATGGCGGATTAGATCGTCTTCTGT
>NC_051410.1:23027641-23027709 GCF_015228065.2 Penaeus monodon
CTGACTGACTGATGACTCATGATAACCAAAGAAGCCGACAGAAGATAGTATACATATCAACGTGAGCA
>NC_051410.1:23028955-23029324 GCF_015228065.2 Penaeus monodon
GACCGTTTCGGTCCTTCCCTTCTCTTTCTGGTTAACTCTCTACCTCTCCCTCTATCTAATCTTATGACACATTACCTCTATAACTGCTTAGAAAGACAAACATAAGAATTCGTGTGATGGGTTGGATGAGACGAGGGAAAGGGCCCAATATGGTTCGCATTTTCCTCCCTTTAACGACGTTATGCGTCCCATCATCCTGTATAATCGGATCTTATCACTGTAACTGAGAAAGATACTTATGGCGGTGCTGGCGGGCCGCTTTCGTGCGCACGTAATAGGAGGCGATGCTATGGCGCTTCGGCTTAATTGAACATGGTAAAGGTGCATAAAACTTTTCGATGGAATGGGGATTGCAGGATACTTTATTGA
>NC_051410.1:23029379-23030276 GCF_015228065.2 Penaeus monodon
TTTTACCTGCACTTACATATTCACACATATGACTCCATCTAAAGAAAAACAGTGTCTCCGTATCTATTTGTTACTAATTCCTAAAGGACCCTATCTAATTGACTGTTTAGTATCTGTTTCTCCGCCTGTCTGTCTGCCAGGCCATCTGTGTCTAGCCCACTGGCAGTCCTTTGGAGCCACGTTTATAAATGTTCACAGAGCCGTGTTGGAAGACCTTTTTATTTACCTACTTCCCCCCCACCCTCCATTCTGTAAATGGCATAACAATGCCCTGTCTTTTATGCGTTTACAGTTTGAATGTGAGTACGTGAGCGTGTGTTTAAGTATGTGTGTATCTATATATGACCAGTCTATCTTCCAATCTTCCAATTTATCTAACTATTTTTGTATCGTCCCATAACTACATACCTTCTATATCTTTATATCTGTATATATTTATTGTTTTATATTTATATCTATTTATCTGTGTCAACATCTGCATCTGTCTCTGTCCGCATCTCTCTGTATATCTATTTATTCGTCTTTACATATGTATCCTGGTACGTGTGTATATTCATCTATAGAAAAGAACAGATATACAGACAGATAAACAGATGGGGGGATCAGTTAAGTGTAAGAAAATAAAAATGCCAAATGGATCCCTAGACTCCTCTTCTTGGAACACGTAGAAGAAAAAAATCCTGCAAAATATCCCATCACTAATGGACTGCAAACATTTTATACGTCCACGCTAATGCATTACGACCGCGCTGATTCGAACTAATTAGCAGGGAATCCGCGCCCGTTTTGAGCGCTGGATGCACCTGTTGTCCGCGCGATGGCGGCTCTCGCCTCAGCTGGGGAAGCGTCGTCGGCGGGTCGGCCTCGCGGGTCCGGGCCGCTGCTGCTGCGGTCGTG
>NC_051410.1:23030742-23030925 GCF_015228065.2 Penaeus monodon
CGCAGACGTGGCATGGCACCCAGAGTGCGCGCAGGATGGCCTCATCATCGTTTAGTTATAAATTCTTTTCATTATTATCTCGTCACCCTTGATGTTGCTTATAGTTGACATGATTTCCAGCCCTTTTCATAGACGACTGGCTAGAAAGATTACCGAATTGAAGTAAGGAAATGAAATATATGA
>NC_051410.1:23034901-23035319 GCF_015228065.2 Penaeus monodon
AATCAGGTAAATTTTATTACCCCATCCCAAGGGGAGTGTGGTAAAACATCGCCCCCAATTTTGTAAAAACCCTGTTACTCCTGTAACTAGTCCATCCATCTTACATATAAGGGGAAAAGCCCAAAACACCTGCATAATCCGATCAGAAATCTTTTGGTAAAATAATATCCGCATTCTATTTCTAAGGCAGAATTCATCTGGGGCAACGTGAGCAACGTACAGCTTACGAACTACCGGGTTTTCCTCCCAAAAAACGGACCGCACAGGAGGCCCACCATAAGAGAGAGAGTCATATATGGCGGTGCGCTAGAGGAGTAATGGTGGTGAGCCTTGTGGTCCTTGATTTTATTTTTAAAGTCTTGAAAAGGGGATAGCCATAAAAATATTTTTTTACAGGCAAAATATATTTCCCATAGTT
>NC_051410.1:23036962-23037267 GCF_015228065.2 Penaeus monodon
TGTATATTTGAGTATAAAATAAATAAACACCAAGAGGCATCGGAAAGGACTGTACACACCAGTGAATCCACCTCACGCACTATCACCTGCGAGGCTCGTATCCGCTTAAGTGTATTTACATAAAGTATGTTTTGCTTCCTTTTCCACATGCAGAAGAAGCAGATGGTCTTTCTCCCTTCATCTCCAAGGATACATAATTTATGGCACGGAGCCGACCTCCTCCTTCCCCTGAGCGCTGAAGGATGCTTGCGAGGCCACTTTCCATTTTGTGTGTTGAGTTGCTGTTGACGAAAATCATGTTGCAG
>NC_051410.1:23037449-23037560 GCF_015228065.2 Penaeus monodon
ACGCGTTTATGTGTGTGTGTAAGAAAAGTATGATGAAACACACAACAAGTCGTATGTTCAGTAGTCTGAGCTTCTAGATATTGGTATCTGTAATGGAAACCCTTAAAAACT
>NC_051410.1:23041180-23041682 GCF_015228065.2 Penaeus monodon
TTCTAATACCACTTCCTTCTAGTTTGCCATTTTCCGAAGTGGGAGCGTTTGCACCTCGTGATAACAAATGCGAGGCGAAGAGCGCAAGACCAGAATCGGTTTTCCGGTAAAGGAGGCGTAAGATTTCGCTTGAGTTTTCTCCGCTATTGCAAAGATGAATTTTGGCGTTACCATCACTTAAAGAAGTGTGAAGGAATTCTGACGTCATCGTCGCTTAAAGAAGTGCGAACGAATTCTGACGTCATCATTAAATTCAGTGTGGAGAAATTATAACTTCATTATTTCTTAAAGAAACGTAGAGGGAATTTGAAATCAACTTCACTCAATCAAGCACGGAAGAATTCTAACTTCATCACTAACAGAAGTACGGAGGAATTCTGACATCATCGTCACTTACAGGAATGCGGAAGTATAATGACGTCATCATTACTTAATAAGGATTCTTAAGGATGCTGTACTGTAGTTGAAGTTAATGGTCTTTATGATAAGAGTATAAATAACA
>NC_051410.1:23042229-23042504 GCF_015228065.2 Penaeus monodon
GTTTGCTATCTTAGACATAACTTAAATGAACGCCTGCAAATTCAAATACTAAATCTGAAGTGAAAACTTTCCTTAAAATGCAAACGCCGGTCCTTAGCACGGACATACACTTGCAGAAACTGGAGTGCGTCTACTTAGCAGGACGGACATAACCTTGAGAAAAGTCACGTCTGATACTTAACACGTGTCCTAATGAGTCGTTTAGGTGTTATCTTGTATTGCTATTCACTGGTGTTTGACGTATTTCATTTTTGCTGATTCTTAGATCACTTGAT
>NC_051410.1:23043431-23044819 GCF_015228065.2 Penaeus monodon
CCATCGCGTTATGTCAGTGTGGTCCGGGGAATCCGGTTGTGCGGCCGGAGCTACTCATAATCTTGTTATCGGGTAATCTCCTAGGATGGAAAACTCTGTAGACTATGAATCCTTGTGTTCAGTAGTATGCCGATGTGCGAGTGTTCCACTATAAATCAAGTATGATCAACCCTTAGAAATGAAATGGCAAATTAAACAGCAGACGTTTATCTTCAACTAGCGATCGCTATCATCGCAACTGACATTGATAATTTTTTGCAGGGCAGCCACGGCCATAGATATCCCATTGACAAGTTGAAATATGATTAGCATTAACTTGCCTACTTTTAGAACCATTAACTGTTTAAAGCAGTACAGCACCGAGCATATGAACGAAAAACACTGTCTTTTATCAAGTACAGACATAGTGAGATGTTTCTGGCTGACATGTACTCTATCAATACGTGCCCGTCCGGGACAGATCTCGACTACCCTCTAAGTGTGTTTAATAACTGTGTGGAAAACGTAAACACACTCATACACAGATTTTTGAAATGATAGTATAGATGTGTAAGATAGTATATTCTTTCAGTCTCAATGAATTCTGATTTTTTTTTTTTCATTTATAAAATGCATTATTAGTAACTATGTATAACTATGTATTTACTCAAATTGAATAGAGAATTGAAATTGAACAGTTCTATAAAAAAGGGAATCACATTAATAAGTCCATGCTCACATTCGAAGAATGCGAAAACCTGTTATACGCAAATGACCACAAAGCCATATTCACACGCGCACTCACGCACATGAAGTAAGTTAAAAACGTCATACTTGAAATTGTTTTTGATCGCATCCTCTTGTAATGGCTTACTGGATTACGTATATTTAAGTATCGTAATATCAAACGGAACCGAAAAATCGAAATTCTATATTTGATATAACCTGTTTGAATCCCTTTGTATTTCTAAGAATTTCCACTATCGTAAAATTTCCATTGTTGCTGATCCTTACAATAGTCCCATCTTCCGTTATCAATCACCAGTACACGTTAGGTCAATATTGTTTGCTTGAGTGAAGTGATGCTGCCATGGAGACCAATACTATTCTCTTTCTGGCCCATCTTTGAGTTCGCCGTCTCTTCTGCAAAGAACGACTATCTCCTCCCTGTGCTTACACCCGCTAACACTATTTCAGTACATCCCAATATAAGCAAGTTTTCGCCGAGAGGCCCCCAATAGTAGGAACATGCCTAGTTCTATATAATGCGAACCACTCGCCAACGCATTACCGGTCATTACAATGCAAATTTCTACTGCAGCTACATGCAAGTCATAAATATTGATAGTGTTTACAGTACTCTACTTAGGAAGTTTGCTCTTCCGAAAAGATTTTCGGAGTAAATGTAC
>NC_051410.1:23044880-23045375 GCF_015228065.2 Penaeus monodon
ATCCGACAAATGGTCAAGAGTAATAGACAAATATGAACGAAAATGAACAATTCATGCTCACATACAGTTTATTCCGCCAATTCCATATCCCAAAGTTACTTCTTTTAATAGGATGCTGGAACGTTAATTTAATGGTCCTATCCGGTGTAATACTCGGAAGATTGGTTTGCGAAGCAAACGGGATTGAAGACGCCATCTATTGATCACAAAACAAACTCCTATATTTATGTTTGGTTTACTGTTCCCTTAAAGGCATTACTACTTCCGAGTACTGTTATCCTTGAAAATCATACTCTGTCTATATGAGTTACCTAGTTACAATGAAATTATTATATACACATTTGTTTGGTGCAACATAAGATTATCCAGTGTAGATAATAGAAAATGTAATAAAAAAAAATCCATATGCCACAGGAAAAAAAACTTTTATTAACATAATTATATGCGTAATCAAAACCTGACTAAAATTTCTAAATGCGTACGGAAACCAAGTAT
>NC_051410.1:23045452-23046271 GCF_015228065.2 Penaeus monodon
TTCCCCTTTTACAAGTTTCTTTCACCTCGAACAGGGGTACCTTTACAGAGAGCTCACGTGTGTCTCGCCAGAGTTCTCGTTAGTCAACTTCTGGTCTACTGGACATGTTTCGCCGTCGACAAATTTTCTGGGTCCGCTATTTGCTATGGGTTAGGACTTGGGGGCATGGACAGTCAGGTAATGGGAGTGGAGTGTGTGGTGGAGGTGACAGGTAGAGGGTGGGTGCATAGGGGGTGGGGAAAGGAGAGGGAATGGGACTTGTGGAATGGGGCAGAAGCTCAGTCTTAAGAAGTATATTGAGAGAGCGAGGGTGAGGGAGGTTAAGGGTATATATACATTTTAATTATGTGTTTGTATTTCTAGTGGGTTGAAATATAAGGTGATCATAATCAGCATCGTTATAATTTATTAATATTGTTACTACTGTTAACTTTACCATCATGATGATCATCAATATCTCTATCTCCGTCATTGTATTAATATTAATATTTTTCGTCTATTGCATTTAATATTACTCCTTATATAACTTTCTTCATTTATATTGTCAGAAACAAATATTGCTGTTACTATATATCATCCTCTATTAACTAAGATCAAATGATTTTGATGGGAGGCTTAAAGAATTAAACAAAAACTATTTCTAAAATACGCTTTTAGATACACGGATTATTTACACTAATTGTGAACCTGGGAACTGAGTTTCTGTATTTCTGTTTTTATTTTCCTTTCTCCATCACCTGAACTTTATAGTTTTCTTCTCAAAACATCCTTTTATGGATAAGCCAAGAACCGGAATATCCTCTTGAAACCGAAGCAGGA
>NC_051410.1:23047234-23047432 GCF_015228065.2 Penaeus monodon
CAATGTATTTACATGTATCTTTTTCACTCTTTTCTACTCCCTGTCTACGTCATTTCTGTGAACCTTTTTTTCCGCTTGTTTGTCTGTACTTCTTCAGAAATGTAAACACACCGAGTTTCTGCAAACAGGTAAATGAACAGTCTTGTGTTTAGTACACGCTCTGTCTGTCTTTCATGCACGGCTATATTTGTCTCTACA
>NC_051410.1:23047485-23048341 GCF_015228065.2 Penaeus monodon
CTGTATATACTCGTATGCGTGTTTCCGTATATTGGAAGATGTTTATGTTTGCATTTGTGCATATATGTGTGATACCGTGTATGTGCATGTCCTGTTATAAGTGTCTGAGTGTATTTATATTTCTGCATCATCCTCACCCAAATCCCCCACCCTGTTCGTGCTTGTACACCGTCATTCCATTATCTGAAGGCGCAGCGACATCAGTGTCTATTAGTTGTAAACTTAGCATCTTGTCCTGATCTGCACTGGTTGTCCCGGCAATACCATTCGCGTGTACAATTCCCTGCCTGGAACAGAAGCCACTTCAGACAATAATTTTCCTTTGAAATACATGCATTACTGACAAAACCTGCAGCATTTGCTGAACAAGAACGCGACAGAGAGAACTGGAACCGCGAAGTAAAAATAAAAACAAAAAAAACGAAACTACTCTTTCCCGAGAGAAAATTGGACAGTTAACCAGTGAAAACGCCATGAAGGACTTGTCTGATACTAATTCTAAGTCGTTCTAAATAAGTAGAAAGGTAACATGAGACCTTGCGAAATGGTTCCAAGGCAAATGTTTGTAGAGGATCTGCCCAATAAGTTAGGGCAGATCCCTAACCTATTGGGATCTACCAATAAGTTAGGGAAAACTAACTTATAGTGCTGAGGGACAGACTGTCCTGAGGGAGCACAGACTGTGCTCTGTGCTCCCTCAGAGTACAGTCGCTTTGAGGGTCCGCAATAAAAAGCTTTTAATCAATTATTATAACTTTAGTAATCATTCATGTATTGTTCTCTAATTAATTGGTGGCAAGAAAAAATGTGAATTGAATTGCGAAATTTTTACGTCATGAAGACATATTTGAGCACT
>NC_051410.1:23048441-23049840 GCF_015228065.2 Penaeus monodon
CTATTGGGGGCCTCTCGGCGAAAACTTGCTTATTTTGGGATGTACTGAATAGTGTTAGCGGGTGTAAGCACAGGGAGGAGATAGTCGTTCTTTGCAGAGAGACGGCGAACTCAAAGATGGGCCAGAAAGAGAATAGTATTGGTCCTCCATGGCAGCATCACTTCACTCAAGCAAACAATATTGACCTAACGTGTAACTGGTGATTGATAACGGAGATGGGACTATTGTAAGGATCAGCAACATGGAAATTTTACGAATGGAAATTCTTAGAAATAAAAGGGATTCAAACAGTTATATAAATATAGAATTTCGATTTTCGGTTCCGTTTGATATTACATACTAAATATACGTAATCCAGTAAGCCATTCAGAGAATGCGATCAAAAACAATTTCAAGTATGACGTTTTTTAACTTACTTCATGTCGTGAGTCGCGTGTGAATTGCTTTGTGGTCATTTGCGTATAACAGGTTTTCGCATTCTTCGAATGTGAGCATGGACTTATTAATGTGATTCCCTTTTTTATAGAACTGTTCTTGGTGAAACAACCAAGAATGCGCTTTTGGCTGTTTGACTGGTCACGCTAGTGGTTATAATATCGCATTTACGATAATTGGCATCTTTCATATGTTTGAAATTAATTGATAGATATGCTGATATATGTTGTTTGGCAATATCATCCAAGGAAACTCATCTAAAATAATTCGCAGCATACTTCTTTTCTATTCAATTTGAGTAAATACATAGTTATACATAGTTACTAATAATGCATTTTATAAATGAAAAAAAAAATCAGAATTCATTGAGACTGAAAGAATATACTATCTTACACATCTATACTATCATTTCAAAAATCTGTGTATGAGTGTGTTTACGTTTTCCACACAGTTATTAAACACACTTAGAGGGTAGTCGAGATCTGTCCCGGACGGGCACGTATTGATAGAGTACATGTCAGCCAGAAACATCTCACTATGTCTGTACTTGATAAAAGACAGTGTTTTTCGTTCATATGCTCGGTGCTGTACTGCTTTAAACAGTTAATGGTTCTAAAAGTAGGCAAGTTAATGCTAATCATATTTCAACTTGTCAATGGGATATCTATGGCCGTGGCTGCCCTGCAAAAAATTATCAATGTCAGTTGCGATGATAGCGATCGCTAGTTGAAGATAAACGTCTGCTGTTTAATTTGCCATTTCTTTCTAAGGGTTGAAACATACTTGATTTATAGTGGAACACTCGCACATCGGCATACTACTGAACACAAGGATTCATAGTCTCAGAGTTTTCCATCCTAGGAGATTACCCGATAACAAGATTATGAGTAGCTCCGGCCGCACAACCGGATTCCCCCGGACCACACTGACATAACGCGATGGATAGATACACACACACATATAA
>NC_051410.1:23050862-23051089 GCF_015228065.2 Penaeus monodon
TAGCCAATACAAGATAACACCTAAACGACTCATTAGGACACGTGTTAAGTATCAGACGTGACTTTTCTCAAGGTTATGTCCGTCCTGCTAAGTAGACGCAACTCCAGTTTCTGCAAGTGTATGTCCGTGCTAAGGACCGGCGTTTGCATTTTAAGGAAAGTTTTTCACTTCAGATTTAGTATTTGAATTTGCAGGCGTTCATTTAAGTTATGTCTAAGATAGCAAAC
>NC_051410.1:23051572-23052085 GCF_015228065.2 Penaeus monodon
TGTTATTTATACTCTTATCATAAAGACCATTAACTTCAACTACAGTACAGCATCCTTAAGAATCCTTATTAAGTAATGATGACGTCATTATACTTCCGCATTCCTGTAAGTGACGATGATGTCAGAATTCCTCCGTACTTCTGTTAGTGATGAAGTTAGAATTCTTCCGTGCTTGATTGAGTGAAGTTGATTTCAAATTCCCTCTACGTTTCTTTAAGAAATAATGAAGTTATAATTTCTCCACACTGAATTTAATGATGACGTCAGAATTCGTTCGCACTTCTTTAAGCGACGATGACGTCAGAATTCCTTCACACTTCTTTAAGTGATGGTAACGCCAAAATTCATCTTTGCAATAGCCGGATGTGAAGGAATTGCCCGGAGAAAACTCAAGCGAAATCTTACGCCTCCTTTACCGGAAAACCGATTCTGGTCTTGCGCTCTTCGCCTCGCATTTGTTATCACGAGGTGCAAACGCTCCCACTTCGGAAAATGGCAAACTAGAAGGAAGTG
>NC_051410.1:23055683-23055850 GCF_015228065.2 Penaeus monodon
AAACCACTTAATAAATTTCGTCCCCTCACCATTAACCACATTATGATACATTTTCTTAACCCGGCTTACTTCTATCATTTTTTTTTGGGTTTTTCCTTACAGTACCCAATACTAAAGCTCAACTACTGAAAAAACGACTTGTTTGTGGTTTCTCATACTTTTTTTCC
>NC_051410.1:23056145-23056484 GCF_015228065.2 Penaeus monodon
ACCTGCAACATGATTTTTTTTGTCAACCCGCAAAACCAACCACAAAAAGGAAAGTGGCCCGAACATCCTTCGCCTCAGGGGGGGAGGGGGGTCCCCCGGCTCCGGCCATAATTATTTCTTGGGATGAAAGGGGGAAGACCATCTCTTTTCTTCTGCAGTGAAAAGGAAGCAAAAACTCTTTATGTAATACACTTAAAAAGGGATACGAGCCCGCAGGGGATAGTGCGTGAGGTGGAAATTCCTGGTGTGTACGTCCTTTCCGATGCCTCTTGGTGTTTTTTTTTTTTATCTCAAAATACAGTTTCAGATTTTTCCCACTTTTCCCGTTTTTTAAAATTG
>NC_051410.1:23058319-23058713 GCF_015228065.2 Penaeus monodon
TATGGGCTGATACCCTTTTCAAGAATCATATAGAATAAAATCAAGGACCACAAGGCTCACCACCATTACTCCTCTAGCGCAACGCGCATATATGACTCTCTCTCTTATGGTGGGCCTCCTGTGCGGTGCCGTGGTTGGGACGGGAAACCGGTAGTTCGTAAGCTGTACGTTGCTCACGTTCCCAATATAATTCTGCCTTAGAAATAGGAATGCGGATATTAAGTTGTACCAAAAGATTTCTGATCGGATTATGCAGGTGTTTTGGGCTTTTCCCCTTATATGTAAGATGGATGGACTAGTTACAGGAGTAACAGGGTTTACTAAATATAGCGATGTTTTACACACACTCCCCATTGGAACTGGGTTGTAATCACATTGTACACTGAGTGTGTTC
>NC_051410.1:23062448-23062546 GCF_015228065.2 Penaeus monodon
TTATCCTATTAATTGAGCGTAGATATTTATATCTATAAATATAAGATCTTAGATAATAACTAGAAAGATTTGTATATCATCATACATGCATACAAAGT
>NC_051410.1:23062803-23063012 GCF_015228065.2 Penaeus monodon
TAAAATATATTAGTAAATTCATATATTTCATTTCCTTACTTCAATTCGGCAATCTTTCTAGCCAGTCGTCTATGAAAAGGGCTGGAAATCATGTCAACTATAAGCAACATCAATGGTGACGATGATAATAATGAAAAAAGAATTTTATAACTAAAACCGATGATGAGGCCATTCCTGCGCGCACTCTGGGTGCCACTGCCACGTCTGCG
>NC_051410.1:23063523-23063969 GCF_015228065.2 Penaeus monodon
CGACCGCAGCAGCAGCGGCCCGGACCCGCGAGGCCGACCCGCCGACGACGCTTCCCCAGCTGAGGCGAGAGCCGCCATCGCGCGGACGACAGGTGCATCCAGCGCTCAAAACGGGCGCGGATTCCCTGCTAATTAGTTCGAATCAGCGCGGTCGTAATGCATTAGCGTGGACGTATAAATGTTTGAAAGCCCCATTAGTGATGGGTTTATTTTGCAGGATTTTTTTCTTCTACGTGTTCCAAGAAGAGGAGTCCTAGGGATTCCATTTTGGCTTTTTTTATTTTCTTACATTTAAAACTGAATCCCCCCATCTGTTTATCTGTCTGTATATCTGTTATTTTCTATAGATGAATATACCACACGTACCAGGATACTTATGTAAAGACGAATAAATAGATATACAGAGAGATGCGGACAGAGAAAGATGCAGATGTTGACACAGATAA
>NC_051410.1:23064015-23064441 GCF_015228065.2 Penaeus monodon
AAGGTATGTAGTTATGGGACGAACAAAAATAGTTAGAAAAATTTGGGAAAGATTGGAAGATAGACTGGTCATATATAGATACACACATACTTAAAACACCCCTCACGTACTCACATTCAAACTGAAAAACGAAATAAAAGACAGGGCATTGTTATGCCCATTTACAGAATGGAGGGTGGGGGGGAAGTAGGTAAAAAAAAAGGGTCTTCCAACACGGCTCTGTGAACATTTATAAACGTGGCTCCAAAGGACTGCCATGGGCTAGACACAGATGGCCGGCAGACAGACAGGCGGAGAAACAGATACTAAACAGTCAAATTAGATAGGGTCCTTTAGGAATTAGTAACAAATAGATACGGAGACACTGTTTTTTCTTTAGATGGAGTCATATGTGTGAATATGTAAGAGCAGGTTTAAAAAAAGGGC
>NC_051410.1:23064486-23064885 GCF_015228065.2 Penaeus monodon
ATCAATAAGTATCCTGCAATCCCCTCCATCGAAAGTTTTATGCACCTTTACCATGTTCAATTAAGCCGAAGCGCCATAGCATCGCCTCCTATTACGTGCGCACGAAAGCGGCCCGCCAGCACCGCCATAAGTATCTTTCTCAGTACAGTGATAAATCCGATTATACAGGATGATGGGACGCATAACGTCGTTAAAGGGGGGGAAAATGCCGAACCATATTTGGGGCCCCTTTCCCTCGTCTCATCAACCCCTCACACGAATTCTTATGTTTGTCTTTCTAAGCAGTTATAGAGGTAATGTGTCATAAGAATTTGATAGAGGGAGAGGTAGAGAGTTTTTAAACCCGAAAGAGAGGGAAGGACCGAAAAGGTCCATACACACACAAATGTTTCATAATTT
>NC_051410.1:23065285-23065734 GCF_015228065.2 Penaeus monodon
CATATTTAAATTTTTATATATAATAATAATTTTATTAATTTTATTATTATATATAATATATTTTTTAATATAAAAATATTTTAATATTATTTTTATAATATATTATATAAATATTTATATAATAAATATATTATATTTTTAATAATATAAATTTTTAATTTTATATATTATATATTAAAATTTATTTTAATAAATTATATATATATATTATATATATATATAAGTTATAAATAATTAAAAATATATATTTTAAAATTTTAAATATTTTTATATATATATATAATATTAATATATTATGTAAAATATATTTTATAATATATAAAAAAAAAAAATATATATATATATTTAAAATTTAATATATATAAAATTATATATTATTATATTATTAAAAATATATATTTTTATATAATATATAATATATTAAATTTTTTTTTATATTTAAAATTTTC
>NC_051410.1:23065838-23066043 GCF_015228065.2 Penaeus monodon
TATAATTATAATTATATATATATATATATATATATAAAATTTTAAATATATTATATATATTAATTTAAACCCAACACCACACCCAAAACCCCCACCCCCCAAAAAAAAACCCCCCCCCCCCCAAAAAACCAAAAAAAACCCCCCCCCCCACAAAAAAACCAAAAAACAAAACCCCCACCCAACAAAAAACCCCCCCAAAAACCCC
>NC_051410.1:23066106-23066997 GCF_015228065.2 Penaeus monodon
TTTTTTGCACATTTTTGTTGTATGACCCTTTTTTGGTCCCCCTTTCCCCTTTTCTTTCGGTTAACTCTCTACCTCCCTCTATCATCTTATGACACTTCCTCTTAAATGCTTAGAAGACAAAATAAGAAATTTGTGTGATGGTTGGATGAAGGAGGAAAAAGGGGCCCCTAGGTTTTCGCATTTTTCCCCCCTTTTTAAAGACGTTTTTTGGTCCCCCTCATCCTGTATAAACGACTTATCACTGTAATGAGAAAGAACTTTGGCGGTGCTGGGGGGCCCCCCCTTTCGTGCGCACGTAAAAAGGAGGCCCCATGCTATGGCGCTTTCGGCTTAATTGAACTGGTAAGGTGCATAAAACCCCTTTCGATGGAATGGGATTGGAGGGTCCTTTTTTTTTGATCTCACCCTCCCTCCCCCCCTTTCCCCCCTCTGGATCTCTTTTTCCCCCTTTTTGCCTCTCTTTTTTTCCTGCTCTACTTTCACACATATGACTCCATCTAAAGAAAAAAAAGTGTCCCCCCGTATCTATTTTTTTTCTAATTTCCCTAAAAGGACCCCCTCTTTGACTGTTTTTTTGTACTGTTTTTTTTTCCGCCCGTCCCCGTCTGCCGGGCCTCTGTGTCCCGCCCCTGGCGTCCCCCCCCCCCCCCCTTTTGGAGCCACGTTTTTTAAATGTTCCCAAAAGCCGTGTTGGAAGACCTTTTTTTTTTTACCCACTTCCCCCCCCCCCCTCCATTCTGTAAATGGGATAACAATCCCCTGTCTTTTATGCGTTTACAGTTTGAATGTGAGTACGTGAGGGGTGTGGTTTAAGTATGTGGTATCTATTATGACCAGCCCTATTTTCCCAATTTTCCCAAATTTTTACTAACTTTTTTTTGGTATCGTCCC
>NC_051410.1:23067118-23067516 GCF_015228065.2 Penaeus monodon
TCGTCTTTACATATGTATCCTGGTACGTGTGTAATTCATCTATAGAAAAGAACAGATATACAGCCCAGAAAAACAGATGGGGGGATCAAGTTAAGTGTAAAAAAATTTAAAAAATGCCAAATGGATCCCTAGACTCCCTCTTCTTGGAACACGTAGAAGAAAAAAATCCTGCAAAATATCCCATCACTAATGGACTGCAAACATTTATACGCCCCCACGCTAATGCATTCGACCGCGCTGATTCAACTAATTAGCAGGGAATCCCCGCCCGTTTTGAGCGCTGGATGCACCTGTCCCCTCCCGCGCGATGGGGGGCTCTCGCCCCCAGCTGGGGGAAACGTCGTCGGCGGGTCGGCCTCGCGGGTCCGGGCCGCTGCTGCTGCGGTCCCTGTTGGTGC
>NC_051410.1:23067949-23068137 GCF_015228065.2 Penaeus monodon
CCAGACGTGGCAGTGGCCCAGATGGCCGCAGGAATGCCCCCATCATCGTTTTTTTGTTTTAAAAAATTCTTTTTTCATTATTACACGCCCCCTTGAGTTGCTTATGTTGACATGATTTCCAGCCCTTTTCATAGACCCGGGGGTGAAAGAAATTTTCCGAAATTTAAGTAAGGGAAAAGAAAATATGA
>NC_051410.1:23068722-23068790 GCF_015228065.2 Penaeus monodon
AAATTTTTGTTGTATTATTTGAAGTAGATAGATAATAGAAGATGATTTTTCATTTATTTATAAATTGT
>NC_051410.1:23072379-23072803 GCF_015228065.2 Penaeus monodon
CACCGTTAAATTGATTACACCCATTTCCAGGGGGTGTGTGTAAACATCGCTAAATTTTTAAAACCCTGTTACCCCCTGTAACTAGCCCCCACCCTCTTACATAAAAAGGGGAAAAGCCCAAAACCTGCATAATCCGTTTCAAAAATTTTTTGGTAAAATAATATCCGCATTCTATTTCTAAGGCAGAATTCATCTGGGGCAACGTGAGCAACATACAGCTTACGAACTACCGGTTTCCCGTCCCAACCACGGCACGCCGGGGCCCACCAAAAGAAGAGTCTAATTTGGCGGTGCGCTAGAGGAGTAAAGGGGGTGAGCCTTGTGGGCCTTGATTTTTATTCTATATGATTCTTGAAAAAAGGGTATCAGCCCCAAAAATTATTTTTTTTTTTCGGCAAAATATATTTTCCCATCGTTTTTTTTT
>NC_051410.1:23074605-23074942 GCF_015228065.2 Penaeus monodon
TATAAAAATAAAAAGTCGGAAAATCTGAATTACTGTATTTTGAAGTATAAAAAAAATAAAAACCCGGGGGTAAAGGACTGTACCCCATTGAATCCACCCACGCACTATCACCTGCGAGGCTCTTCCGCTTAAGTGTATTTACATAAAGTATGTTTTGCTTCCTTTTCCACATGCCAGAAAAAGCAGATGGGCCCTTTCTCCCTTCATCTCCAAGGATCTAATTTTTGGCACGGAGCCCACCTCCTCCTTCCCCCGAGCGCTGAAGGGTGCTTGCGAGGCCACTTTCCATTTTGTGGGGTTGAGTTGCTGTTGACGAAAATCATGTTTTTCAGGTTTT
>NC_051410.1:23075232-23075617 GCF_015228065.2 Penaeus monodon
TTTCTATTTTGGGACGCGTTTTTTTGTGTGTTGTAAGAAAAATAGAAACCACAACAAATCGTAGTTTTTTAGTAGTTGAGCTTCTAGATATTGGTATCTTAAAGGAAAACCCTTAAAAAATTTGATAGAAGTAATGCCCTTGAAAAGATAAAAGTATCATAATTTGGATTGATGGGGATGACGAAAAATTTTTTAAGTGGTATTTTAAAAATGTTAAAAGGTAGTGGCTAAAAAATAATGATAATAGTAGTGATAATGTTTAATAAAAATTATAATAATTATCATCATTATTTATTATTTTCTAGTATAGTAATAAAAAAATGATGATGAAATGAATTTAGATCATAGTAATTTTATAAAAATGATAAAATTAAAATTAAAAACG
>NC_051410.1:23078995-23079656 GCF_015228065.2 Penaeus monodon
TACTGTCCTTTTATTTTTCCTTTTCCCCATTTCATCATCTTATCATTATAAGTTGATATCTGCTTAATGGCTAAAACCAATACTTATAACAACAAAAAAAATCGCCAACATCTGTACCAAAATAATTCAATAACAATTTCTAATACCACTTCCTTCTGTTTGGCCATTTTTTCCGAAGTGGGGGGGGCGGGTTTGCACCTCGTGATAACAAAGCGAGGCGAAAACGCAAAACCCCAAACGGGTTTTTCCCGGGAAAAAAGGGTAAGTTTTTGCTTGAGTTTTTCTCCGGGCAATTCCTTCACTCCGGCTTTTTCAAAAGATGAAATTTTTTCGTTACCATCACTTAAAAAAAATTGAAGGAAAATTTGACGTCATGTCGCTTAAAAAAGGGGCAACGAATTCTGACGTCCCCTCATTAAATTCGTGTGGGGGAAATTTTTTCCTTCATTTTTTCTTAAAGAAATAGGGGAATTTGAAATCAAATTCCTCATCGCACGGAAAAATTCCTAACTTCATCACTAACAGAGTACGGAGGAAATTTCTGCATCACGTCACTTACAGGAATCGGAAATATAAAAGACCATCATTACTTAATAAGGGTTCTTAAGGATGCTGTACTTAGTTTTTGAAGTTAATGGCCTTTTTTAAGATTAAAAAAAAA
>NC_051410.1:23080039-23080472 GCF_015228065.2 Penaeus monodon
GGGTTTGGGGGTTTTTGGGGGGGTTTTTGTAATACACACCACACACAAACCCAAATATTAATATTACTGCCATATGCGTAAAAGTGGGTTATTCCCTACTGTCATTTTTCTATCTTAGACAAACTTAAAAAGAAAAGCCGCAAATTCATACAAATCTGAATTTTAAAACTTTCCTTAAAATGCAAAAGCCGGTCCTTAGCACGGACTACACTTGCAGAAAAATGGGTCGTCTACTTAGCAGGACGGAAAAACTTGAGAAAAAATCACGTCTGTACTTAAAAACGTGTCCCCCAATGAGTCTTTTTTTGGTGTTTTCTTGTATTTCCCCTTCCTGGTTTTTTGACGATTTCAAAATTTTTCGATTCCCCTTAGATCACTTGATATAAAAACAAAAAATAATTAAATAGTAAAAATAATAAATAAATTTAAAAAT
>NC_051410.1:23080607-23080707 GCF_015228065.2 Penaeus monodon
ATAATTAAAAATAATTTAAAAAAGTAGATTTTTAAAAATCTTTTTAAATATTGTATGTCCCCGTAAAATATATAAATATATTATTATTTTATAATAATTT
>NC_051410.1:23081391-23082332 GCF_015228065.2 Penaeus monodon
ATATAGTGTGGGGTTATCTTCCCGCGTTTTTTCATTTGTGGCCCCCGGGGAAAATCCGGTTTGCGGCCGGAGCTACCCTAATCTTGTTAGGGGAAATCTCCTGGATAAAAACTCGGTAGACTATGAATCCTTGTGTTAGTAGTATCCCGATTGGATTTTTTCCCTAAAAATCAAGTATGAATCAACCCTTAAAATAAAAGGGGCAATTAACACAGACGTTTATTTCAACTAGCGATCGCTACTCGAAAATGACATTGAAAATTTTTTTTTTGCGGGGCAGCCACGGCATGAAAAATTCCCCATTGACAAGTTTAAATTTATTAGCATTAACTTCCTACTTTTTTGAACCTTACTTTTTAAAAAAGTAAGCACCCGGCATATGAAAAAAGAAAACACTGTCCCCCTTTTTTCAAATACAGACATATAGATGTTTTTTGGTGAATTAAAACCCATCATACGTGCCCGTCCGGGGCGATCTCGACTACCCTCTAAATTGGGTTTTTTTAAAAACGTTGGAAAAATAAAAACACTCATACCAGATTTTTTGAAATGAAGTAAGTGTTAAAAATGTATATTTCTTTCCCGTCTCAATGAAAATTTTGATTTTTTTTTTTTATTTATAAAATGCATTATAGTAACTATGTAAACTATGTATTTTTTCTAAAAATTGAATAAAAAAGTATGCTGCGAATTATTTTAGATGAAATTTTCCTTGGAGGGTATTGCCAAAAACCTAATCAAACATACTATCATTAATTTTTAAAAATATGAAAAAATGCCAATTTCGTAAAACGATATTATAACCACTAGGTGCCAGTCAAAAAGCCCAAAAACCTTCTTTTGTTTTCCCAAGAAAAAAGTTTTAAAAAAAGGGGAAACCCCTTTAAAAAGCCTGCTCACTTCGAAGAATGCGAAAAACCTGTTAAAAAAACGCCCCCAAA
>NC_051410.1:23082703-23082794 GCF_015228065.2 Penaeus monodon
TTTTGGGGTGTTTTTTGTGTTGTTGTGGGGTGTGTTGGTGTGTGTTGGTTTGTTGTGTACTCACAAACACAACACACAAACTGCAAATTAA
>NC_051410.1:23082840-23082919 GCF_015228065.2 Penaeus monodon
ATAATAAAATTTTAATTATTTTAAAATATAAAATTTTATTAAAATATATAAAATATTATTTTTTTTTTTTTTAAAAAAA
>NC_051410.1:23083064-23083325 GCF_015228065.2 Penaeus monodon
TTTTTTGGGGGTGTGGGGTTGTGGTTGGGGGGGGATCAAACCCCCGGGGGCCCAATTTTTAAATATAAAATATTAATGTTATTTAAATATAATTAAAATTATTATTTAAATCTTTTTAAAATTATATATTATTATATTAAAAATAATATTTAACATAAAATAAAAAATTTATTAAAAAAAAAAAAAAAATTAAACATTTTTTTAAAAATATAAATAATAAATAAATAAATAATTGGTTTTTGTGTGGGGGGGGGTGGTTTG
>NC_051410.1:23083725-23084045 GCF_015228065.2 Penaeus monodon
ATTGAAAAGTCGGGAAAATCTGAATTCTGAATTTGGTAATAAAATAAATAAACCCCAAAGAGCATCGGAAAAGGACTGACACACCATAAACCCAAAACCTCACGCACTTCCCCTGCGAGGCTCGTATCCCTTTAAGTGTATTTACAAAAAGTATGTTTTTTCCCTTTTCCACATGCAAAAAGCAGATGGTCTTTCCCCCTTCATCCCCAAAGGGTACATAATTTTGGCAGGAAGCCGCCCTCCTCCTTCCCCTGAGCGCTGAAGGGTTGGGGGGCCCCTTTCCATTTTTTGTGTTGGTTGTGTTGACGAAAAATTTGGGG
>NC_051410.1:23084251-23084448 GCF_015228065.2 Penaeus monodon
AAAAAAAAGTATGATGAAACAACACAACAAGTCTTGTTCGTAGTCTGAGTTTCTGATATTGGTATCTTTTGGGAAAACCCTTAAAAACTTGATAGAAGAAATTTGCCTGTGTAATGATAAATTATCATAATGTGGATGATTGGGTGAGACAAAATTTTTTATATGGGGATTAAAAATAAGTTAATGAAGGTATGTGC
>NC_051410.1:23087487-23088084 GCF_015228065.2 Penaeus monodon
AAAAGTAATGATATTGCATTATTGCGTTTTAAAAAAAAAAAAATACTTATAACAACAAAAAAACATCGCCCAAAACTGTAACGAAACAAAATATCAATAAAAATTTCTAATACCCCTTCCTTCTAGTTCCATTTTCCGGGTTTAAAGGGGGGGCGAAAAAGATTTGGGTTTGATTTTTTCCCCCCGGGCAAAATTGGGCAAAGAATAAATTTTTGGCCCCGTTCCCCATCACTTAAAGAATTTGTAAAGGGAATTTGACGTCATTCGTCGTTTTTAAAAATTGGCAAAACCAATTCTGACGTCACCCCTTTTTAAATTTCCCGTGTGGAGAAATTATAATTTCCCATTATTTCTTAAAAAAAAACGTAGGGGGAAATTTTAAAATAAACTTCACTAAAATAAAGGGCACGGAAGAATTCTAATTTCATCACTAAAGAAGTACGGGGGAAATTCTAAAACATCATCGCCCATTTACAGGGGGGGCCCGGGAAGTTTTTTTTACTTCATCTTTACAAAAATTTAAGGATTCTAAAGGATGCTTTTCTGTATTTAAAATTTTAAAATGGTTTTTTTAGGGATAAGAGTATAAAAAAACAT
>NC_051410.1:23088706-23089078 GCF_015228065.2 Penaeus monodon
GCTATCTTAGACATAACTTAAATGAACGCCTGAAAATTAAAATTATTTTAAATTTTCTGAAGGGAAAATTTTTCCTTTAAAAATGAAAAACGCCGGTCATTGGGCACGGACAACACTTGCAAAAAAAACTGGAGTGGGGCTACTTAGAAAGGGGAGGGGCCCAAAACCCTTTTGGGGAAAAGTCACGTCGGGATATTTTTAAACACGGGGCCTAATAAGTCGTTTTTGGTGTTATCTTGTTTTTGCTATTCACTGGTGTTTGACGTATTTTATTTTTTGGGGTTCTTAGATCACTTGGAAAATAAAACAAGAAAATTTAAAAAAAAAAGTAGATTTAAAAAAGATAAATAAAAAGTTTTAAAAATAAAATTT
>NC_051410.1:23089668-23089957 GCF_015228065.2 Penaeus monodon
CCCCCCCCCCTGAAAGGCCTCTTAATATTAAATTTTGGGGGTTAGGGGGCCCCCCTTCCTGTTGGGGTTTTTTAATTAACCCTTTGTCCCCTGGTAAATCCCCTAGAAATAGTTTTTTTTAAAGGGAATTCTTTTTTTTTAAATTATTTAAATTTAAGGGGAAAAAAATTTTTTTTAAAATAATAAAATTGGGGTTCCTTTTATAAAATCCCCAAATTATTTATAATAATAATAATAATTTTAATTTTAAAATAATTTTTAATATTTATTTTAATTTAAAATATATATT
>NC_051410.1:23089990-23090253 GCF_015228065.2 Penaeus monodon
GTATGTTTTTATTTAATCCCTTTTATTTTTAAAAAAAATTTTTATTTTTCCCCCTTTTTTTTTTTTTTTAACCCTTTTTTTGGGGGAAAACCCCTTAATTAATCCCGGGGTTAATTGACCATTAGCCTTAAAAACGTTTAAAATGAAAACCCCCCCCAAAAAAAGGGCCCCGGGAGGGGTTTTTTCCCAGGTGCCCTTGGGGAAATCTTGAAAAAAACCCCTTTTTTCTTTTTCAAAAAGTTTATTCCCCCCTTTTTTAAAAA
>NC_051410.1:23090688-23092334 GCF_015228065.2 Penaeus monodon
TTTTCCATCGCGTTATGTCATGTGGCCCGGGGGAATCCGGTTGTGCGGCCGGAGCTACTCATAATTTTGTTATCGGGTAATCTCCTAGGTGGAAAACTCTGTAACTATGAATCCTTTGTTCATAGTAGCCGATGTGCGATGTTCCACTTAAATCAAGTTTAAACCCTTTAAAAAAAAAAAAAAAAGGGGGGGACTTTAATTTAAGTCTCGACTACCCTCTAAGGGGGTGTTGAATAATTGTGAAAAAGTAACCACTCATAACGTTTTTTTTTTAAAAAATGTATATAATTGTAAATAGTATTTCTTCATTAATGAATTCTGTTTTTTTTTTTTTATTTATAAAACATTTTAGAAACATTTTTAACTAGGTATTTACTTCAATTTTAAGAGAAAATGATTGGGGAAAACAGTTCTTAAAAAAGGGGGAATCACATTAATAAGTCCTGCTCACATTCGAAGAATCAAAAACCGTTATACGCAAATGACCACAAACCTTTTTCACACCCACTCACGCCATGAAGAATTAAAAACGTCAACTTGAAATTGTTTTTGTCGCATCCTTTTTTGTAATGGTTTACTGGATTACGTATTTTTAAAGTATCGTAATATCAAGGAACCCGAAAAAAATCAAATTCTATATTTGATATAACCCTTTTTTTGAACCCCTTTTGTTTTTCTAAAAATTTCCACTATGAAAATTTCCATTGTTGCTGATCCTTCAATAGCCCCCATCTTCCGTTATCAATCACATACCGTTGGGTCAATATTTTTGCTTGAGTGAAGTGACCCTGCCTGGAGCCCAAATACTTTTTCTCTTCTGGCCCATTTTTGGGTTTTGCGCCGTCTCTTTGCAAAGAACGCTACTCCTCCCTGTGCTTTCCCCACCCGCTAACACTATTTCACATCCCAAATAAAAGAAAGTTTCGCCAGAGGCCCCCAATAGTAGGAAAAAGGGGCCTATTTTTCTATAAATGCGAACCACTCGCCCACCATTACCGGTCTTTAAAATGCAAATTTCTACTGCAGCTAATGCAATCAAAAATATTGATGTGTTTACAGTACTTACTTGGGAATTTTCCCTTTTCCGAAAAGTTTTTCGGATAAATGACATCTTACAATACTATCGATTTTGTTTTTTAAAAAATTTTTTATTGTTCTTTTTATCATTATATCCGAAAATGGTCAAGAGTAATAGAAAAAATATGAACAAAAATGAAAAATTTCAGGCTCACTACATTTTATTCCCCAAATTCCAATCCAAATTTTCTTCTTTTAATAGGATCGGGAAACGTTTTTAAGGTCCTATCGGTGTATCCCGGGAAGATTGGTTTGCGAAGCAACGGGATTGAAGCCCATCTTTTGATCACAAAAAAAACTCCTATATTTTTTTTGGTTTACTGTTCCCTTAAAGGCATTACTACTTCCGAGTACTTTTTACCCTTGAAAATCATACTCTTCATAGAGTTACCTGGGTTACAATAAATTATTATATACACATTTGTTTGGTAAACATAAGATTATCCAGTGTAGATAATAAAAAAATGAAATAAAAAAAAATCCATTGCCCAGAAAAAAAAATTTTTTTAAAAAATTTAAAGCTAATCAAAATTTCTAAAATTTAAATTGCGTACGGAAAACCCAAATTT
>NC_051410.1:23092404-23092600 GCF_015228065.2 Penaeus monodon
CTTTTTTTTCCTTTCCCCCCAAATTTTTTGGGCAGGGGGGGGGGGGTTTTTTTTCTTTTTTAAAAGGGGTTTTTGTGGGGAAAATTAGTTTCATAATTGGGATCGAAATTAAATTTTTTTTACATGAATTTTAATCATGGAAACATAATATTTATTGTTTTTTGTAAATAAATTTTTCGAAAATTGGATTTAAAAA
>NC_051410.1:23092632-23092790 GCF_015228065.2 Penaeus monodon
AAAAAATATTTTTTTATATATCACTATTTAAAAAATAAAGATTTTTAAGGCCCTTTAAAAAAATTAAAAAAAAAAATTTTTTTAAAACGCTTTTAATAACGGATTTTTACCTAATTGTGAAGGGAATGGTTTCGACGTTTTTTTCCCTTTTCCCCAAC
>NC_051410.1:23092814-23092897 GCF_015228065.2 Penaeus monodon
AAAACCCAAAAACCCCGGTTTTTTTTGAAACCAACGTATATTTATAAAATAAATTTTTATATAAATTTTTTTAATAAATTATT
>NC_051410.1:23093019-23093650 GCF_015228065.2 Penaeus monodon
GCTATATTTTCTCCCGGTTTTTCCCCGGTTTTACAAAACCTGTAACCAAAACCCCCAAACCCCCACCAAAAAACCCCCCACAAAAAACCCCCCCCTATTTAAATTTAATTTTAAAAAAAAATATTAAAAAAGGGGGTTTTTTTAAATTTTTAAAAAAAAAGGAAAAAAAATTTAAAAACAAGCTATTAAATATATAAAAAAATTTTTTTTTTAATTTTATATAATTTAAATTTTTATTTTTATTTAATAATTTTTTTTTGGGGGGGAAATTTTTTTTTAAAAATTTTAAAATTTTTTAAAATTTTAATTAAAAATTTTAAAATTTAAAATAAAATTTAAATTTATTAATTATATTAATATTTTAAAATTTTAATTTTTATTTTTAAAAAAAATTATATAAAAAATATTCTTTTATATATTTATTAAAAAAAATATTTTTTTAAAATTTTAAAAACCCCCCTTTTTAATTTTTTAAAAAAATTATTTTAATAATTAATAATTAAATTTATTTTTTAATTTTTTTAAATTATATTTATAAATTTTTTAAAAATTTTTTGTATTAAAAATAAAAATTTTTTAAAAAAAATATATATATATTAATATTTATTTTTTATATTATATAATTAATTTT
>NC_051410.1:23094688-23094933 GCF_015228065.2 Penaeus monodon
TGTGTGCTCTCCTCCTTTCCAGTCTCCATCCTCCTACACAAAAAGTTTTTACATGTATCTTTTTCACTCTTTTCTACCCCCTGTCTACGTCATTTCTGGAACCTTTTTTTCCCTTGTTGTCTGTATTTCTTCAGAAATGAAAAACACCGGGGTTTTCTGCAAAAACAGGAAAATGAACGTCTTGTTTTATTTTAACCGCTTTCTGTCTGTCTTTCATCCCGGGCTATTTTTTGTCTCACATGGGG
>NC_051410.1:23094984-23095326 GCF_015228065.2 Penaeus monodon
AAACCCGGTATGCGTTTTGTTATTAAGTTTTTGTTTCTTTTTGGGCTATATTTGTCCGATGTGATTTTTTGTTTAATTGGGGGTTTGTTTTTATTTTCTGATATCCTACCCCCCCCATATTTTTTTTTGCTTTGTAAAATATTTTATCTGAAGGGGGCCCCAGCGAAATAGTGTCCTATATTTTTTTTTACTTTTTTTCCAAACCCCACTGTTTTGTCCCGAAATTCCATTCGGGCCCAACCCCTGCCTAAAGGAACCACTTCAAAAAAAAATTTTTCCAAATCGGCATTCTGCAAAACCTGAAATTTTTCCAAAAAACGCAAAATGAACAAAGGGGCATTT
>NC_051410.1:23095360-23096102 GCF_015228065.2 Penaeus monodon
CCCCCCGAAAAGGAAAAATTACATTTAACCGTGAAAACCCCCATGAAGGATTGTTATACTAATTCTAAGTCGTTTAAATAAGTAGAAAGGTAAAATGAGACCTTGCGAAATGGTTTTTTTAAAGGGAAAAAGTTTGTAGAGGATCTGCCCCAAAAAATTAGGGCAGATCCCTAACCCTTTGGGGGGTCTACCAATAGTTAGGGAAAAAATAACTTATAGTGCTGAGGGACAGACTGTCCTGAGGGGGGCACAGACTGTGCTCTGTCTCCCTCAGAGACAGTCGCTTTGAGGGTCCGCAATAAAAAGCTTTTAATCAATTATTTTTAACTTTAGTAATCATTCATGGATTTTTCTCTAAAATTAAATTGGGGGAAGAAAAAGTTTGGGAAAAAATTGCAATCTACGCAGTGAAGATAATTTTCTCTACATGAAATGTCTTTATGCAAGTACATATTTGAGCACTCAGCAGGAGAAGGAAAACGGAATAAAGAACTATATGTAATATAAGTATTAAACGACTTAATCTACTACTCGTTTAGTAATCAGTTCATTTCATAACGTAACTGATTCCTACTATTCCCTCTTTCTCAATATATATACAGAACTATTCCACGGAGCAATTTATACTGGTATAAATTCGTAAGCGATGCCTAACAGTCACCAAGTACTTTTTTGCGTGTCCTCTTTAGTCTTTCTTAAAATGCGTGATTCTACATTTCTTTTCAATTTTTCATTTTGTATG
>NC_051410.1:23096242-23096338 GCF_015228065.2 Penaeus monodon
TTTTAAGTTTCCCCCTCCTCTCCCGTTTCTTCTTTTTCTTTCCATCCCAGCTGTTTGGATTCCCCGGGATAAAAGAAGCAAGGGGGACACACGATG
>NC_051410.1:23096471-23096889 GCF_015228065.2 Penaeus monodon
TTTAAATGATGACTGATTACTGGCAGAAAAACGGTATAAGCAGAACAGGTAGAAGCAAGACAGAAAAAAAACGAAAAGACGGGGCAGACAATAAAAAAAGACGAGAATCTATTTAGGAGCAAAAGTGGATATCTTTGTTAACAGTGTGATCCACCTAAACTGAAACTCAGATATTTATAGATTATGTGCCTCAGCCCCCCTATCCCCTTTCCTACGATGGCCACCTGACAGTTCGTCGTAAATAAACTTATATTACAAACATATACAATGAATATGTCAATAAACCAAAGTAAGCTCAAGGTTCCCTACGTGGCCGTGAGAAGGACTTTATGGCATAAAAAAATTGTTAGACGTTATGAAGAAAATTGGTTTTTTCGTCTGACTCTGCAGCGTTTTTAAAATAGCCTCGCAAATCCGA
>NC_051410.1:23097254-23097540 GCF_015228065.2 Penaeus monodon
CGACGTCATCACCGCCAACATCATTCTCCATGATCATCTTTATCACATCTTTTTTACATTTATTTCCTGGCCTCAACTTCTTCCCTATATTCCATAATAAAGAAAAAAATCTTTTTCCCTTTTTGTTGTTATCCTTTATTTAATTCTTTTTAAACCCTTTTTTTTTTTTCCCCCATTTTTTTTAAAAAGAAAATTTTAAAAAAAACGAATTTTTTTTTTAAAAGATAATTTTAGTAAAAAAGAAAAGCCCCCCAGTTTTTTTGAACCAGGCGGGGAAAATGAGGGG
>NC_051410.1:23097558-23098363 GCF_015228065.2 Penaeus monodon
AATCCTTTTCCCCTTTGGCCCCCAAAAAAAGTGTTTTTCCCCTTTTTCAATAGCAAATTTGGGGGGGATCCCCCTCCCTTTTCCCTTCCCCCCCACCCCCTTTCCCAAAACTCTCCCGCGGCCGAATGTGGTGTATGTGAAATTGCGGGGCTATGAAAACATGTCTGCCCCTCCGGGACCCCCAGATAGTGTAGTAAAAATTTGTAAAATCACCAGTACACAATTATGCACATTCCTTATATGCTAATAACAGGAATTTATTTTTATGTTTGGTATATTTCTATCCTTAACACTGCATTCTTTTATCTGTGGGATTTATTATCTTTACATATTGTTTTCATTATTTTTTTTTTCTGTTTTTATTGTTTTGACTATCTATTCAAAACACAATATAAGAAGCAAGTACACATGGTGTTTTTTTCGGGAGCACGTGTTTATACTAATGCTATTTCAAATGGCATTTTCCCAGGACCAAAAATAAAAAATCAGTGAAAAAATTTCAAAATGCTTCTTATACATTTTTTTTATATATAGGATGGGGGACAGAAAAGCTTTGCCTTTGAAAACATATATACTGTAATATTTATGCTGAGAGGGGAGAAGGACCCCCCCAAGGTTGATTTCTTATTATAACACTCACGTATCACAATGAACTTGAGATGTAAAGAGGATAATGATTTGTGAATTATTTCTGTTTTTGAAAATCTTTTTAAACCTGGCAGAGGGGCTGGGAAATTAAGCTAAACCTTGTTGTGATATTAAGTCGTTTGAGTTAGGGTGAAGCTGGGGCCCGGAATAGGAATAA
>NC_051410.1:23098403-23098642 GCF_015228065.2 Penaeus monodon
AAAATTTGTGTGTTTTATCAGGAATATTTTTCAGAAAAACATGCAAACAAGTTCAGCATCACCGATTTTTACAATACTTCCCAAATCCTATGCGAATTGTATTAATGATGGGGGCCCATATTTTTTTTCCGATTGATTTTTGGGGAAGCGTTTTTTTATAGTGATTAAAACCTCCCCAAAAGATAAAAACTCAGCAGGGCATAAATATCAAAGCCCCCAACAAACATTTTTTAAACACT
>NC_051410.1:23098723-23099193 GCF_015228065.2 Penaeus monodon
AAATAAAAGTTTTGGGGAAAGGAAAGAACAAGGAAACCCTTTTAAAAAAGGAAAAAAACAAAGAAATTTGGTGTTATAGGGTTTTTTTTTCGTAAATAAATAATTCGCAACCGGATTTTCAAACTTCCGAATTATGGAAGGGGGAAATTTGGGCCCAAAAATTTTTTTAAAGGGGGGGGGGGGGGAATGAAAAAAATTTTTATAAAAATCAGAACATAAAATCAAGCCAACCCAACCCTAACAATTTGGGAAAAAAAGATTTATGAAAAAATTTTTTTTTAAATATATACTTTGGAAAAATTAAAATTACAAATTTTTTAAATACAATAATAATTAAAATAATAATAATAATATATAAATTTTATAATTTTATTATAATAATTAATTATATAAAATAAAATTTTTATAATATATTATAATAATTAAAATATATATTATATATATATAAAAATTTTTTTAATTAAAATAAA
>NC_051410.1:23106859-23107300 GCF_015228065.2 Penaeus monodon
TTTTTTGTTCCCTTTTTTTTTTTTCAAAAAATTTCCCACTATCGTAAAATTTCCTTTGTTGCTGATCCTTACTAGTCCCATCTTCCGTTATCAATCCCAGTACAGTTAGGTCAATTGTTTCTTAGTAAAGTGTGCTCCCCATGGGACCAACTATTTCTCTTTCGGGCCCATTTTTGGTTTCGCCGTCTCTCGAAAAAACGCTATCTCCTCCTGTGTTTACCCCCGCTAAAACTATTTCAGTAACCCCAAATTTAAAAGAAGTTTTCGCCGAGAGGCCCCCAAATGTAGAAATGCCTATTCTATTAATTCAAACCACTCGCCAACGCATTACCGTCTTAAAATGCAAATTTTTCTACTGAGCTCATGCAAGTCTAAATTTTGTAGTTTTCAGTATTTTACTTGGAAGTTTGCTCTTCCGAAAAGATTTTCGGAAAAATTCAC
>NC_051410.1:23107358-23107824 GCF_015228065.2 Penaeus monodon
ATCCCCAAATGTAAAGAGTAATAGACAAAATAACAAAAATGAACAATTCATGCTACATAAAGTTTTATTCCGCCAATTCCTATCCCAAAGTTACTTTTTTTAAATATGCGGGAACGTTTTTTTAATGGTCCTATCCGGGTAATACTCGGAAGTTTGGGTTTGCAAAACAAACGGTTTAAGACGCACTATTATCAAAAAACCAAACTCCAAATTTTTATTTTTGGGTTTTACTGTTTCCCTTAAGGCTTACTACTTCCGAGTCGTTATCCTTAAAAATCTACTCGTTTTGAGTTACCTGTTAAAATGAAATTATTATATCACATTTGTTTGGTGAAACTAAATTTCCAGTGAGAATTTAGAAAATGAAATAAAAAAAATCCAATGCCACAGGAAAAAAACTTTTATTAACTAATTATATGCGTAATCAAAACTTACTAAAATTTCTAATGCGTAGGGAAAACCATAT
>NC_051410.1:23107915-23108089 GCF_015228065.2 Penaeus monodon
TTTTCCCCTTTTCAAGTTTCTTTCACCTCAACAGGGTCCCTTTTACAGAGAGCTCACGTGTTCTCGCCAGATTCTCGTTATCAACTTTCGGTCTACTGGACTTTTGCCGTCGAAAAATTTTCGGGTCCCTTTTTGCTAGGGGGTTTAACTTGGGGCATGGCCCCTTCAGGTAAG
>NC_051410.1:23108140-23108673 GCF_015228065.2 Penaeus monodon
AAAGGGAGGGAATTGACTTGTGAAGGGGCAGAAGCTCTCTTAAAAAGTATATTGAGAGGCGAGGGGAGGGAGGGTTTAAGGGTTTTATATACATTTTAAATTTTGGTTTGTATTTCTAGTGGTTAAATATAAGGTGATCATAACGCATCGTTTAATTTATTAAAATTGTTACTACTGTTAAATTTACCATCATGATGATCTCAAAATCTCTATCTCCTCATTGTATTAATATTTAATTTTTTCGTCTATTGATTTTAAAATTTCCCTTTATAATTTTTTTCATTTATATTGCAGAACAAAAATTTCGTTCTATATATCATCCTCTATTAACTAATCAATGATTTTATGGGAGGCTTAAAATTAAAAAAAAACTATTTCTAAAAAAACGCTTTTAGATACACGGATTATTTCACTAATTGTGAACCTGGGAACTGAGTTTCTGTATTCTGTTTTATTTTTCCTTTCTCCTCACCCGAACTTTAAGTTTTCTTCTCAAAACATCCTTTATGGATAAACCAAGAACCGGAAAACCT
>NC_051410.1:23109947-23110587 GCF_015228065.2 Penaeus monodon
CGTTTCCGTCTCCATCCTCCACCAAAAATGTATTTACATGTATCTTTTTCACTCTTTTCTACTCCCGTCTACGTCTTTTCTGTGAACCTTTTTTTTCCGCTTTTTGTCTGTACTTTTTCAGAAATGTAAACCACCGAGTTTCTGCAACAGGTAAATGAACATCTTGTTTTTGTACCGCTCTGTCTGTTTTTATGCAGGGCATATTTGCTCTACATGGGGGTATTTGTTTGTTTAATATTTTGCATTTTTGTGTGTATCTTTTGTTTTGTATATACTCGTATGCGTGTTTCCGTTATTGGAAGATTTTATTTTTCTTTGTGCATATTTTGGGTGATCCCGGTATGTGCATGTCCGTTAAAGTGTCTGAGTGTATTTTATTTCTCATCCCCACCCAAATCCCCCACCCGTTCGTGCTTGTACCCGTCATTCCTTTCTGAAGGGCACAGCGACATCAGTGCTATTTTTTAAACTTCCCATCTTGTCCTGATCTGCCGGTTGCCCCGGGCAATACCATTCGCGTGTACAATTCCCTCCCTGAACAGAAGCACTTCAAAAATTTTTTTCCTTTGAAATACTGCATTCTGAAAAACCTGCAGCTTTTTGCTAACAAGAACGGACGAGAGAACTGGAACCGCGAAGT
>NC_051410.1:23110612-23111293 GCF_015228065.2 Penaeus monodon
CTACTTTTTCCCCCGAAAAAAATTGGGACATTTAAACCAGTAAAAACCCCATAAAGGACTTGTCTGATACAAATTCTAACCCGTTCAAAATAAGTAAAAAGGGAAAAATGAACCTTGCAAAAGGGTTTCCAAAGGGAATTTTTTTGTAGGGGATCTGCCCAATAATTTTGGGAGACCCCAAACCTATTGGGATCACCAATAATTTAGGAAAACAAACTTATAGTGCTGGGCAACTGTCCTGGGGGAGCACAGACTGTGCTCTGTGCTCCCTGAGTACATCGCTTTGAGGGCCCCGCAAAAAAAAGCTTTTAATAATTATTATAACTTTAGTAATTTCTTATTGTTCTTGTTTAAATTTGTGGCAAGAAAAAAGTGTGAAAATTGCAATCTACGCAGTGAAGATAATTTTCTCTACATGAAATGTCTTTATGCAAGTACATATTTGAGCACTCAGCAGGAGAAGGAAAACGGAAAAAAGAACTATATGTAATAAAAGTATTAAACAACTTAATCTACTACTCGTTTAGTAATCAGTTCATTTCATAACGTAACTGATTCCTACTATTCCCTCTTTCCATTATATACAGAAAATTCCCCGGGCAAATTTTTCTGGTATAAATTCGTAAAAGGGCCCAACTCCCAAATACTTTTTTTCGTGCCCTTTTTCTTTCTTAAAATGCG
>NC_051410.1:23111806-23112241 GCF_015228065.2 Penaeus monodon
TATTTAGGAGCAAAAGTGGGGTATCTTTGTTAACAGTGTGTCCACCTAACTGAAACTCAAAATTATAGATTATTCCCCCAGCCCCCCTATCCCCTTTTCCTACGATGCCACCTGACAGTTTTGTCGTAAAAAACTTATATTACAAACATTACAAGAATATGTCAAAAAACCAAAGTAGCTCAAGGGGTTTCCCCACGTGGCCGTGGAACGGGCTGTTTTTTGGCTAAAAAATTGTTAACGTTTTAAAAAAATTGGTTTTTTCGTCTGACCTGCTGCTCTTTTAAACAGTCCTCGAAAACCGAATTATTCTGCTATTATTATTTTATAGTTCATTTATCATTATTATTATTGTTATTATATTTTTTTTATTTTTTTATCGATATTTTATTATCTTTTTTTGTTTTTTAGCCTTATTATTTGGGATTTTATACCGAA
>NC_051410.1:23112329-23113834 GCF_015228065.2 Penaeus monodon
GCATTATTATTATCTGAAATATTTTTTGATTGCTAAAATCTTTTTTTATTATTTATTATCTTACCTTCTTTTTTCCATTTTATTTTTACTATCGACGTCATCACCGGGCCAAAAACATCTCTCCTGATCATCTTTATCAAGTCGTTTACATTTTATTTCCTGGCCATCAACTTCTTCCCTATATTCCATAATAAAGAAAAAGGATCTCTATTTAACACTTTATGTTCGCTTTCATTCTCTTAAATATTATATTGCTTCTCTTAACACGCTTTTCCTTTCCCTTATTTCCTGTTTCAAACGAGAAAAATGCTTAGAAATAAAACGTTAAAAGATAAATTTAGAAATAAATAAGCAAAGCCGGCAGCCAGTAATTGGGCTTGTGAACCTAGGCAGGAAACCTCGTCCAGGCTGTCAGGTCCCCAATACCAATTTCTCCGCTCTGAGCCCCCATAATAGGTGAATATCTGTCCCAGTTTTTCACCGGATCAGCAGAATGGGATGGGGAAGGAGAGGATGCCCCCCTCCCCTATTCCCATTCCCTGCCCACACCCGCTTCCTTTCAATAGACAATCTCTCCGCGGCCGATGTGGGTGTATGTGTAAGTGCTGGGCTATGTACATGTCTGTACTCCGGACTCCCGCAGTATAGTGTGAGTAAAGAATTTGTGAATACACGCATGTACACAATTATGCACATTCCTTATATGCTAATAACAGTGAATTTATCTTTTATGTTTGATATATTTACTAATCTCTTAACACTGCATTCTGTTATCTGTGGGATTTATTATCATACATATTGTTATCATTACTTTTTTTTCTGTTTTTATTGTTTTGACTATCTATTCAGAAACACGAATATAAAAAAGCAAAGTTACACGATGGTGATTTGGGGAGCACGTGTATATACTAATGCTATTTCAAATGAGCATGTTCCTGGACCAAAATAAAAATCAGTGAAATAATTAAAAATGCATTCATATACATTTTTTTTATATAGGATGGGAGGACTAGATAAGCTTTGCCTTTGAGCAACATATATACTGTAATATTTATGCTGAAGAGGGAGAAGGACCCCCAAGGTTGTATTTCCTATTATAACACTCACGTAGTCACAATGAAGGCTTGAGATGTAATGAGGATAATGATATATGTGAATTATTTCTGTTTTATGAACTCGTTGTAAACGTGCGCAGATGCGGCATGGGGAAATTAAGCTAAACCTTGTTGTGATATTAAGTCGTTTGAGTTAGGCTGAAGCTGCCCCTGGAATATGAATATGAACAATGGACAAAAGGAAACTACTGACAAAGGGAGAAATGAACAAAGAAATTTGTGTGTTCCCCTCAGATATTTTTCTCAGAATAACATGCAAACTAAGTTCAGCATCACCAGATCCATTACAATACTTCCTAGAATCCTATGAAAGAGATTTGTTTTAAATGATGGGCCCATATTTTTTACCGATTGATTTTGGAGAGCGTTTTGTATAGTGATTAAAACCTC
>NC_051410.1:23114889-23115395 GCF_015228065.2 Penaeus monodon
GGTGGGAGCCCTAGATAAGCTTTGCCTTGGCAATATATACTGTAATATTTATGCTGAAGAGGGAGAAGGACCCCCAAGGTTGCATTTCTTATTATAACACTCACGTAGTCACAATGAAGGCTTGAGATGTAATGAGGATAATGATATATGTGAATTATTTCTGTTTTATGAACTCGTTGTAAACCTGCGCAGATGTGGCATGGGGAAATTAAGCTAAACCTTGTTGTGATATTAAGTCGTTTGAGTTAGGCTGAAGCTGCCCCTGGAATATGAATATGAACAATGGACATAGGACTACTGACAAAGAGAGAAATGAACAAAGAAATTTGTGTGTTCTATCAGGATATATTTCTCAGAATAACATGCAAACTAAGTTCAGCATCACCAGATCCATTACAATACTTCCTAGAATCCTATGCAGAGATGTGTATTAATGATGGGCCCATATTTTTTACCGATTGATTTTGGAGAGCGTTTTGTATAGTGATTAAAACCTCCACGAAATG
>NC_051410.1:23128695-23128831 GCF_015228065.2 Penaeus monodon
TTTATTTTATTATTAAAAAAAAAGTTTTTTTTTGGTTGTTTTTAAACTTTTTATTTTATAAACTATTTGTTTTAACAATTTGAAATTACACCCATTATGTTGACCATGTTAAACAAAATTTTTTCGTCTTTGCTTA
>NC_051410.1:23129580-23130272 GCF_015228065.2 Penaeus monodon
AGTTAATGAAGACCTCCCCTTTGAGAGTCACCAGCAAAGTCGGTTTGTAGGGCATTTTCGGCTATCTCGTGAGGGGGACAACGCCCGGGGCTGATTGGAAAACTACCAAGGACACAGTCATTGGATTACAGATGATATCCGAGGGAAGCAAGGTGGCTACCATTTTCCTCTGCTTGGGCCCATGATTATCGCTTACGGGCAGATTCCAAAAGGCGAATGTGATGCGTTGCGAAGTGATATATATATAAGGAAAGATAAAATACTATGCTGAAAATATAATCGAATAAAAGAGATTGAGAATAAAGGGATGCAGCTGCAAGTTTTTTCCCAAAAAAAAATTATTTTGCTGAAAGTGTATCATTGGCAGTTAGCAATGTTAGTTTTATTAAAAATTATTTAAGTTGCTCCCGGCGTTTAGCTAGTGTCACTACCAAAATGTGTCGTAAGGTGTCCACTGACATAATTTTTTTTTGTATAGTTAACATTGATATTGATTTGGTATATAATTGATAATTTATCTTTTTGATGTAATTTCTGCCGGTTTCATATATAACTGTTATTTCTCTTTCAGTCATTTTGAGTCTTGCATAATCTATTTTCTATGTTCTGGTTTTAAAATTATGTCATACCAACCAATAAGATAATATGAATAGTGGATACTATATTTCACGAAACGAAATTTCCGAAGATTT
>NC_051410.1:23130374-23130533 GCF_015228065.2 Penaeus monodon
CAATTTTGAGGGCATATCAGTATAGGACAATTTAGTGTTAATAATTAATAGGTAAATATGTTATTGGGCTGTAAATGGTTGGTTTGTTGAAGTGTTCACAATTCAATAGGAGTGTTGGCAGATATTTCATAACAGTTTTTAGAAAGGTTTCTGCTCTCC
>NC_051410.1:23131097-23131214 GCF_015228065.2 Penaeus monodon
AGGAAAATCGCGAAAGAAGAGGAGGATTGACTACTTAATTCGCCCAGATAAAATAATGGAAGATGCCGGGGAGTTGAGGGTGTGCGTTTCGATCTTGTCTCACTTGTATTTTTATCA
>NC_051410.1:23131393-23131459 GCF_015228065.2 Penaeus monodon
TTCAAACTACCCCTTAAGACCGTTAAGTCATGCTATTCAAATTAGAATTAGGTGAGTCAAAATTGT
>NC_051410.1:23131522-23131788 GCF_015228065.2 Penaeus monodon
TTTTATTAATTGTATTAGAAATTATCTTGACGAATTGTAGAATATACTTTATTTTGTTAATGAAAAATTCGTGATGTCAGACTAGTTGACACGTGGTTAGGATTGGTTTTGTTCCCTGTTAGTGTGTTAAATATTAGAGTATTTTCTTTTCATGTAGCAAAGTAAAGTAAATGATTTAATAGGTGAATATGGGTAGGCGTAGATAGTTCAAGGTATTTAGATAATATACTATTTGTATATGAAAATGCATAATACGATGTGTGGCT
>NC_051410.1:23142029-23142716 GCF_015228065.2 Penaeus monodon
TTGAGTAGGCTGACGTCACATGAGCAAACCGTTAATGAGACTCGCTCTTGAGATCACCCGCAAGTCGTTGTAGGGCATGTTCGGCTATCTCGTGAGGCGGACAACGTCCGGCTGATTGGAAAACTACCAAGCACACAGTCATTGGATTACAGATGATATCCGAGGGAAGCAAGGTGCTACCTTTTTCCTCTGCTTGGCCATGAATTATCCTTACGGCAGATTCCATAAGGCGAATGTGATGCGTTGCGAAGTGATATATATATAAGGAGATAAATACTATGCTGAAAATATAATCGAATAAAGGGAGTTGAAAAAAAGGGATGCTGCAAGTTTCCAAAAAAATATTTTTGGGGTGAAAGTGTTCTTGGCAGTTAGCAATGTTGTTTTTATTAATATTATTTTTAAATTGCTCCCGGAGTGGCTAGTTCACTCCCAAGTGTCGAAAGGGGTCCCCGACATAATTTTTTTTTTTTTATAGTTAAAATTGATATTGATTTGGTATTAAAATTTTAATTTTCTTTTTTTGTAAAATTTTTGCCGTTTCATATTACTGTTATTTCTCTTTTTAGTCCCTTTTTTTAGTCTTGCTAATTATTTTTTATGTTCTGTTTTAAATTATGTCTACCCAATAAAGTACTAAAATAATAGTGGATACTATTTTTCACGAAAAAAATTTCCGAAGTTTTT
>NC_051410.1:23142874-23142967 GCF_015228065.2 Penaeus monodon
TTGTCTTAAAAGGTTGTTTGTTTTAATGTTTTTACAAATTCATAGGAGGTGTTTTCAGAATTCTAACTTTTTTTTGAAAAAATTTCTCTCTCC
>NC_051410.1:23143080-23143145 GCF_015228065.2 Penaeus monodon
ACGACTGATAAATAAGATGGGGTTTTTGCTTTCCCCCCCCCACCGAAAAAAAATGGGTTGGGAAT
>NC_051410.1:23143403-23143677 GCF_015228065.2 Penaeus monodon
GGATAAACTAGGAATAGTCATAGGAGATAGTTCGATTTTTGTCAAGGTAATTGGGAAAGTAAAATAGGTCATAGAAAAATGTGGGAAGGAAATCGCGAAAAAAGGAGGTTGACTACTTTTCCCCAGAAAAAATAAGGGAAAGAGCCGGGGAGTTGGGGGTGTGCGTTTCGATTTTGTCCCTTGTATTTTTATCAACTTATCTTTATGATCATTATTGCTTTATAATTAACCCAAGTAGATTTGGAAAATTTAAAAGTGAACCGTAGACTTAAAA
>NC_051410.1:23143767-23143831 GCF_015228065.2 Penaeus monodon
AAATTAAAATACCCCTTAAGCCTTTTAAGTCTGCTTTCAAATTAGAATTAGGTGATCAAATTGT
>NC_051410.1:23143894-23144166 GCF_015228065.2 Penaeus monodon
TTTTATTAATTGTATTAGAATTACTTGACAAATTGTAGAATTCTTTTTTTTTGTTAATGAAAAATTGTGTGTCAGACTATTTGGAAAATGGTTTAGGATTGGTTTTGTTCCCCGTTAGTGTGTTAAATATTAAGTATTTTTTCTTTTTTTTGGGAAAAAAGTAAAAGTAAATGGATTTATTAAGAATGAATAATGGTTGGGGTAGATAGTTCAAAGGGATTTTGATAATATATCTTATTTTATTGAAAAATGCATAATACATGTGGTTTTTC
>NC_051410.1:23145592-23145715 GCF_015228065.2 Penaeus monodon
GACGACTCTCCGGCGCTCCTGGGCAGGCGAGGCTCTCCGCCGCCCTGGGCGGGCGACGACTCACCGGCGCGTCCGGGGCAGGCGACCCCCTCACCAACGCGTCCTGGGCGGGCGACGACTCAT
>NC_051410.1:23146645-23146793 GCF_015228065.2 Penaeus monodon
GTGTCAGAGAACTAAAGGGGGGGGGAGGGGAGTCCCCCAGTGGAGGGGGGGAAGAAAAACGGGGGTCTACCGGGGGTAGGGTTTAAAAGGGGGGGGTACCCCCTTTTTTTTGGGGGAAAAATTTTTTTTTTTACCAGGGGTAGGGGAA
>NC_051410.1:23146934-23147604 GCF_015228065.2 Penaeus monodon
CACATCGAGAATGCGAAAACCGTTATACGCAATGACCCAAAGCCATATTCACACGCCACTCACCCCAATGAAGTAAGTTTAAAAACGTCATACTTGAAATTGTTTTTGATCGCACCTCTTGTAATGGCTTAAACTGGATTACGTATATTTAAGTATCGTAATATCAAACGGAACCAAAAAAATCGAAATTCTATATTTGTTTATAACCTGTTTGAATCCCTTTGTATTTCTAAGAATTTCCACTATCGTAAAATTTCCATTGTTGCTGATCCTTACAATAGCCCCATCTTCCGTTATCAATCACAGTACACGTTAGGTCAATATTGTTTGCTTGAGTGAAGTGATGCTGCCATGGAGACCAATACTATTTCTTTCTGGCCCATCTTTGAGTTCGCCGTCTCTTCTGCAAAGAACGCTATCTCCTCCCTGTGCTTACACCCGCTAACACTATTTCAGAAACATCCCAATATAAGCAAGTTTTCGCCGAGAGGCCCCCAATAGTAGGAACATGCCTAGTTCTATATAATGCGAACCACTCGCCCACGCAATTTTACCGGTCATTACAATGCAAATTTTATGCAGCTACATGCAAGTCATAAATATTGATGTGTTTACAGTACTCTACTTAGGAAGTTTGCCTCTTCCGAAAAGTTTTTCGGAGTAAATGTAC
>NC_051410.1:23147666-23148172 GCF_015228065.2 Penaeus monodon
ATCCGACAAATGGTCAAAAAGTAATAGACAAATATAAACGAAAATGAACAATTAAATGCTCACATACAGTTTATTCGGCCAATTCCATATCCCAAAGTTACTTTTTTTAATAGGATGCTGGAACGTTTTTTAAATGGTCCTATCCGGTGTAATACTCGGAAGATTGGGTTTTTTGCGAAGCAAACGGGATTGAAGACGCCATCTATTGATCACAAAACAAACTCCTATATTTATGTTTGGTTTACTGTTCCCTAAAGGCATTACTACTTCCGAGTACTGTTATCCTTGAAAATCATACTCTGTCTTTTATGAGTTACCTAGTTAAATGAAATTATTATATACACATTTGTTTTGGGGCAACATAAAATTATCCAGTGTAGATAATAGAAAATGTAATAAAAAAAAATCCATATGCCCCCAGGGAAAAAAAACTTTTTATTAACATAATTATTGCGTAATCAAAACCTGACTAAAATTTCTAAATGCGTACGGAAACCCAAGTATTC
>NC_051410.1:23148248-23149067 GCF_015228065.2 Penaeus monodon
TTCCCCCTTTTTCAAGTTTCTTTCACCTCGAACGGGGTACCTTTACAGAGAGCTCACGTGTGTCTCGCCCGAGTTCTCGTTAGTCAAAATTCTGGGCTACTGGACATGTTTTCGCCCGTCGCAAATTTTCTGGGGCCGCTATTTGCTATGGGTTAGGACTTGGGGGCATGGGACAGTCAGGTAATGGGAAATGGAGTGTGTGGTGGAGGTGACAGGGAGAGGGTGGTGCCCTAGGGGTGGGGAAAGGAGAGGGAATGGGACTTGTGGAATGGGGCAGAAGCTCAGTCTTAAGAAGATATTGAGAGAGCGAGGGTGAGGAGGTTAAGGGTATATATACATTTTTAATTATGTGTTTGTATTTCTAGTGGGTTGAAATATAAGGTGATCATAATCAGCATCGTTATAATTTATTAATATTGTTACTACTTTTAACTTTACCATCATGATGATCATCAATATCTCTATCTCCGTCATTGTATTAATTTAATATTTTTCGTCTATTGCATTTAATATTACTCCTTATATAACTTTCTTCATTTATTTGTCAGAAACAAATATTTGCTGTTACTATATACATCCTCTATTAATTTAAGATCAAATTTTTGATGGGAGGCTTAAAGAATTAAACAAAAAACTATTTCTAAAATACGCTTTTAGATAACACGGATTATTTACACAAATTGTGAACCGGGAACTGAGTTTCTGTATTTCTGTTTTTATTTTCCTTTCTCCATCACCTGAACTTTATAGTTTTTTTCTCAAAAACATCCTTTATGGATAAGCCAAGAAGCGGAATATCCTCTTGAAACCGAAGCAGGA
>NC_051410.1:23150251-23151656 GCF_015228065.2 Penaeus monodon
AAATAGGCCACACATACAATGTGTCTCCCCCCTCCGTTTCCAGCTCCATCCTTAACAACAATGATTTACATGTATCTTTTTCACTCTTTTTACTCCCTGTCTACGCTTCTGTGAACCTTTTTTTTCCGCTTTTTGTCTGTACTTCTTCAAAAATGTAAACACACCGAGTTTTTTGCAAACAGGAAAATGAACAGTCTTGGGTTTTTAACACGCTCTGTTGTTTTCAGCACGGCATATTTGTCTTAACATGTGTATTTGTTTTTTTTAAAAAAATTTTGCTGTTTGTGGTATGCAGTTTGTTTCGTAAACTGTTGGTGTTTCCGTATATTGAAGATGTTTATGTTTCATTTGTGAATATATTTTGTGATACCGTGTATGTGCTGTCTTAGGGCGGGTTTTAATTTTGCATCCCTCCCCAAAAACCCCCACCTTTTGTGCTTTTACACCGCATTCCATTTTCTGAAGGCCGCGACATCGTGTCATTTGTTTAAACTTACTCTGTCCTGATCTCACTGGTTGTCCCGGCCCCAAAACCATTCGCGTGTACAATTTCCCCCCTGGAACAGAAGCCCCTTCGACAATAATTTTTCCCTTTTTAAATACATGCATTACTGACAAACCGCAGATTTGCCCGAAAAGAACGGACAGGAGAAACGAACCGCGAAGTAAAATAAAAACAAAAAAAACGAAAATACCTTTCCCGAGAGAAAATTGGCCCGTTAACCAGTGAAAAAAGCCATAAAGGACTTGTCTGTACTAATTTTAAGCGTTTTTAAATAAAGAAAGGTAACATGAAGACTTGCGAAAAGGGTTTCCCAAGGCAAATGTTTGTAGAGGACTGCCCCCAAAAATTAGGGAGATCCCCAACCTATTGGGGGTCTACCAATAAGTTAGGGAAAAAAACTTATGTCTGAGGGACAGACTGTCCGAGGGAGCACGACTGTGCTCTGTGCTCCCTCAGAGTACAGTCGCTTTGAGGGCCGAAATAAAAAGTTTTTTAATAAATTTTTAAAAACTTTAGTAATCATTCATGTTTTTTTTTCCTTTTAAATTTGTGGCAAGAAAAAAGTGTGAAAATTGCAATCTACGCAGTGAAGATAATTTTCTCTACATGAAATGTCTTTATGCAAGTACATATTTGAGCACTCAGCAGGAGAAGGAAAAGGAAAAAAGAACTTTGTAATTAATTTTTTAAAGACTTTAATTACTACTCTTTTAGTAATAGTTCTTTCATAACTAACTGATTCCACTTTTCCCTTTTTCCCAATATATACGAACTATTCCAGGGAGCTTTTTATAGGGTATAATTCGTAAGCGAGCTAACATCCCCAAGTTTTTTTGCGTGCCCCTCTTTAGTTTTTTTTTAAAATGCGTGATTTACTTTTCTTGCAATTTAAATTTTGTG
>NC_051410.1:23151795-23151883 GCF_015228065.2 Penaeus monodon
AAATTTTTAAGTTTCCCCCTCACTCTCTTCGTTTTCTTTCTTTTTTTTTTCCTCCAGCTGTTGTGGTCCACGTCGATAACGACAAAGC
>NC_051410.1:23152103-23152422 GCF_015228065.2 Penaeus monodon
GAATCTATTTAGGAGCAAAAGTGGATATCTTTGTTAACAGTGTGATCCACCTAAACTGAAACTCAGATATTTATAGATTATGTGCCTCAGCCCCCCTATCCCCTTTCCTACGATGGCCACCTGACAGTTCATCGTAAATAAAACTTATATTACAAACATATACAATGAATATGTCAATAAACCAAAGTAAGCTCAAGGTTCCCTACGTGGCCGTGAGAACGGACTGTTATGGCAATAAAAAATTGTTAGACGTTATGAAGAAAATTGGTTTGTTCGTCTGACTCTGCATGCGTCTTTTAATCAGTCCTCGCAAATCCGA
>NC_051410.1:23152807-23154204 GCF_015228065.2 Penaeus monodon
TATTTCCTGGCCATCAACTTCTTCCCTATATTCCATAATAAAGAAAAAGGATCTCTATTTAACACTTTATGTTCGCTTTCATTCTCTTAAATATTATATTGCTTCTCTTAACACGCTTTTTCCCTTTTCCCCTTTTTTCCTGTTTTTTAAAAGAGAAAATGCTTAGAAATAAAACGTTAAAAGATAAATTTAGAAATAAATAAGCAAAGCCGGCAGCCAGTAATTGGGCTTGTGAACCTAGGCAGGAAACCTCGTCCAGGCTGTCAGGTCCCCAATACCAATTTCTCCGCTCTGAGCCCCCATAATAGGTGAATATCTGTCCCAGTTTTTCACCGGATCAGCAGAATGGGATGGGGAAGGAGAGGATGCCCCCCTCCCCTATTCCCATTCCCTGCCCACACCCGCTTCCTTTCAATAGACAATCTCTCCGCGGCCGAATGTGGGTGTATGTGTAAGTGCTGGGCTATGTACATGTCTGTACTCCGGACTCCCGCAGTATAGTGTGAGTAAAGAATTTGTGAATACACGCATGTACACAATTATGCACATTCCTTATATGCTAATAACAGTGAATTTATCTTTTATGTTTGGTATATTTACTAATCTCTTAACACTGCATTCTGTTATCTGTGGGATTTATTATCATACATATTGTTATCATTACTTTTTTTCTGTTTTTATTGTTTTGACTATCTATTCAGAAACACGAATATAAGAAGCAAGTACACATGGTGTATTTCGGGAGCACAGTGTATATACTAATGCTATTTCAAATGAGCATGTTCCATGGACCAAAATATAAATCAGTGAAATAATTCAAAATGCATTCATTATACATTTTTTTTATATATAGGATGGGAGGACTAGATAAGCTTTGCCTTTGAGCAACATATATACTGTAATATTTATGCTGAAGAGGGAGAAGGACCCCCAAGGTTGCATTTCTTATTATAACACTCACGTAGTCACAATGAAGGCTTGAGATGTAATGAGGATAATGATATATGTGAATTATTTCTGTTTTATGAACTCGTTGTAAACCTGCGCAGATGTGGCATGGGGAAATTAAGCTAAACCTTGTTGTGATATTAAGTCGTTTGAGTTAGGCTGAAGCTGCCCCTGGAATATGAATATGAACAATGGACATAGGACTACTGACAAAAGAGAGAATGAACAAAAAATTTGTGTGTTCTATCAGGTTTATATTCTCAGAATAACATGCAAACTAAGTTCAGCATACCAGATTCTTACAATACTTCCTAGAATCCTATGCAGAGATGTGTATTAATGATGGGCCCATATTTTTTACCGATTGATTTTGGAGAGCGTTTTGTATAGTGATTAAAACCTCCACGAAATGATACAAAACTCACGCAGGCGCATAAAATTAAAAATGC
>NC_051410.1:23156616-23156811 GCF_015228065.2 Penaeus monodon
TGCATAAAATTGAGACTAAGATTTTCTGTCTTAATGTGGAAGCTGGTGGCACTCGTATGGATGGGAATATTGGGACGGGGCATGACTCCAGCCGACTTCAGCCCTGACATCACCGTTGAGGGTGTATGGGTTGAGAAGAACCCCGTTTTTCAAGTTTTGGGCAAACCAAAGAAAAATCAGTCAAGGAGATGTTTG
>NC_051410.1:23159988-23160297 GCF_015228065.2 Penaeus monodon
AAGAGAGAGACAAAAATATTTTTCGCATTCTTTAGCCACAATCAGCCTAAGACGTAAAAGAAGCTGCAAACAAAGACTTAGTTACCATATAGGGCCTGTCCCTAACCTGTGGCTAACTCTGCCAGATAGTTTCGTCCGAGTTTGGTGGGGTTGGCAAATTTGATTTATGATTTCGATGGAACTTGATTTCCAAAACCAGGAAACTGGTTTTGAGCCATGAAATACATCAGGGGAGAACGGGGACTAGGTACCGACAAGGCTGAATGTTCGAAATAATTTAGGTAAAAAAAAAGCCAAGCACCCAGTTAC
>NC_051410.1:23166461-23166576 GCF_015228065.2 Penaeus monodon
TTCAAAATCATATTTGCTTAATTTCCCATTTGAATCAAACCGTTTATACTCTTATTGTTTGTATCTACGACCAAGCAATTAATCTGACTGGCAGTTCTTCTATCCGTAGACCTAA
>NC_051410.1:23166742-23166884 GCF_015228065.2 Penaeus monodon
AAGGAACGATAGTCTGCAATAGAACAGAAATCATAATATTTTGTGTTTAGTAAATTACTGCGGAAACCTATTATTTTCCTGCTTTGGGCGTTGGGAAAGGTCAGCGCAATTTGGTACACGAATCCTTTTATTATCTTTTGTC
>NC_051410.1:23166949-23167581 GCF_015228065.2 Penaeus monodon
TTCCTACCTTTCAACTTTCACTTTTTTATTCCGCATTAATTTCGAAGACCTCAAGGACATGTATCGCAAAAAAGAGTCAAATTAAGGGTCTCATCAGAACGCAGAGGACAGTCGGGAATTAAGACGACGGAAAATCTTCGCTGAAAACCACAGAGATTAAAAGCTTTAATGTCTAACGTGAAAGCAGGACAGACGATTCTGATTCATGCATGTAATGAGTTTCGTGCATGATGATCATAAGGCAAACAGGCTTCTCGTTGAGTGGGGATTGAAGACTTCGTGATATGAGTGAAAGTTGTTTTATCTAAGTATACGTATTCTTTGATAGCGTATCCGACCACGAATGATATTGGGAATAAAAATTACTTCGTGTTAATGATATTTTAATTTCCATAAATCTATTCATAAAACAGCCTGATTAATTGACTGAAATAAGTTGAGACGAATTATCAGTAATAAAAAAAGCACCTGCTGTCCATTGAATTTTTTCAATGGAAATTTATCTTACACAATCTGCATTGAAGGCAATAAATGTGAGAAAAGGAGTAAGTTGCGGTTTCAGGAAGCATGTGTGTATGTATATGTATTAATCCCACTATACAGTTTTATGACAATATTTACCGGTGTTTGTA
>NC_051410.1:23170838-23170952 GCF_015228065.2 Penaeus monodon
GGGGTGTGGTTGTTTTGTTGATTATGTGTATATATAAAATTTTTATAATAATATAAATAAAATATATATATAAAATATATATTTCACTATTTTTATAAAAAAAAAATAAAAATG
>NC_051410.1:23171063-23171150 GCF_015228065.2 Penaeus monodon
GTTTTAAATTAATATTTTAAATATTATAATATTTAATAATATATATATAAAATTTAAATATAATTATGGTGTTTTGTGTGTGTTTTG
>NC_051410.1:23171444-23171821 GCF_015228065.2 Penaeus monodon
GATGAAGTAAAGGCTTTTTTCTAAACCTTGCCCTTTTTTTCTTTTTAAAAAAACAGAAAAATGTCGTAGGATATGCCCCGGGTTAAAAAATGAAAGTTCGTTTTATTGCCAAAAATCCCATGATACTAGTTTTCACACACGTCTTTGGGTTGTGTTTGAGGGAACCGTTTTTAAACTTCAAAGATTCATGTTTTTTTTCCACGGTTGTTAAACGGGAAAAACAAAATTTCTGTTTCAGTGTAAAATCCAATTTATTTTATCTGAAATTAAAGCAAAATACAGAGAGGTTTAAAAACAAAAGTAGTCCCGCCAAAAATCTTTCTTTCTCTTTTGGGTTTAAATTTTATCTATTCACCGATTCAACCTCAGACTATATC
>NC_051410.1:23171847-23172064 GCF_015228065.2 Penaeus monodon
AGTACCGGGGGCGAAGAGGGTACCCTCTCCCAAAGGCTGTTTTAAAACACCAGCAGATATCAAAACATTATGTGAAAGTGTTTTGGTTTTGTCGGGGGGGGGAAGAGGGGGTTAGCTGTCTTTTTCTATTTTTGCAAAAAAAAAATCGAAAGAGAATTCTGTTCTGCGTAAATAAAAAAATCAAGTGAAAATTCGTAATCCATCAGTTAGAGATTTC
>NC_051410.1:23172632-23172700 GCF_015228065.2 Penaeus monodon
CTACACATTAGTGTCTCCCCTTTAGATGTTTGGAGTCGAAGTACTTTAACACTTTGCTCCCAAACACC
>NC_051410.1:23175160-23175271 GCF_015228065.2 Penaeus monodon
TATTTAATGATATGAAAAACAAACCCGAGATATGGAAGAGGAAGTAGATGATTCGTATACAAGCCGCTTGTTAAAGAATTTTAAAAAAAAAAAAAGTTGACCATTATCTTA
>NC_051410.1:23175334-23176046 GCF_015228065.2 Penaeus monodon
AATAAAAATTAAAAAAAATTAATGATATAAAACACAGTATAAAGGAGTGGAATTCGTTCCCTTTTAAAAGGGAAAAAAAAATGACCACATTCCAGCAAAAAAAGGGTCAAGAAAAAAAGAGATAAAATTTTTATTGACAAGGAAATGATGGAATAAACTTCCAAACGGTTAATCAAAGTATTCTTGGGCCCTCGGGGCCCCTGCAGACCCAATAGCTTAACAGGGCCCGGTGCCCTTTAAAAATTTGGAGACGTCAGTCCGGGCCCGGGGAATTTTGACTGCAGACGTTGGTGGTTGTTTGGGCAAGGATTAAAATTTTGATTTCAAAATCCATGGGTGAAGTGCATAATTTAAATTTACTTCAAGATATTAAACAAGACAAAAAAACACAAAAAACCAGAAAACCAAACAACAACAAACAAAAACCTTCAATAAAAAAAATTCAAATTAGACAATTTAATCCCTCAACCATTATATTAAATATATTTTAAAAAACCTTTTAACATTTAAAATAACCCCTAAGTTTAAACCAACTCACACTAAATAACAAAACCCCACAAATCACCACCCCCCACAACTTCCCCCAAAAACCACCCAAACATTTCTTGCGGGCCCAGTTGAACCCCCCCATAACCCACCCTTCCCAGCCAACCCTCACCCGCCCAAACCCAAAACCCCGCAACCAAACCCCCAAACAAATTCAAAAGAGAAA
>NC_051410.1:23176140-23176635 GCF_015228065.2 Penaeus monodon
TATTTTATAATTTAAAAAAATATTAAATAAATTTTTATTATAATATATACAGTTTTTAAATGAAAAACCCATTTTGGAAGGGAAGTGGACCGATAAAAGCGTTTTTTAAGGGTTTTTAAAAAAAAATTGCCTTATTATTTCTTGACCCAAATAACGACTACCCGTCACTTTTTAAAAATTATTTGATAATTTAATTCCAAATTCGTAACAGGGAAAAAAAGATATTACAATTTATTTAATTTCTACTTAAATGTATCAAATTAATAATTCTGGATTCGGGCTCATCATGACTTCTACATTAGTTTTTTACACTAGACATTGACGGAGATGCCTTCTCCTTGCTGATGATATTAGGCGTCGCGCAAATGCTTTTTCAGTCTGGCCTGGGGGAATTATTTGTTCCCCTGTCCTAGCTTATCGGGTTTGTCTGCTTGTTGGATATCATAATGCATTCATCATTTTGATTTCATATGAATACCCTGATAAAGATGAATG
>NC_051410.1:23177025-23177249 GCF_015228065.2 Penaeus monodon
GTACCGCCTTCATAGATCCCACGGCTTCGTCCATGGCAGATCGCCTCATCCCCGCCTCTAATCCCCAAGAAACTCCCGGCATCCGAAAGTCCCCCGAGAGACGAACTTGGCGAGACTCGAGAAACTATTCGTGGCCCCGCTGTCACTCTGATGGTGCTCTTAATGGCTTTCTAGGACACGTTCTCCGCCACTCCACACCTTGCTCTTTGCTCCCGCGAAGGAGC
>NC_051410.1:23177285-23178259 GCF_015228065.2 Penaeus monodon
TGGGCGAGAATATCGAGACGAGAAATATTCTGTAAGGTAAATGGCCCAAATCCATTCACCAGGTCCCGCAGATTCTCGCTTAGGTTAAGTATACACAGTCAAACTTGCAGACTTCATTAGGTACGTCGAGGCGCGGAAATTAAGAAAGTTTGTAACCTGCGATCTGTGATCATAGGTTTCGCTGTAGATTTCTGGGTGATCGGGCCAAAGAATATCTTTCACTTAACCTTCGTTCACTTTACGATGATATTTCGAGATAATATAATAATATAAATTGTAATGCTATTTATCATGACATATATATTTCCATCAAGATCGTTGCAACAATAATATTGTTTTATCATTAATATTATCATAATTTGTATTGTAATCCGGGTTGACGTCATTTCATCTTTACTTCGCCAAAATGAGTAATTGTTTGTCTTTAAAAAAAAGGATAGAACAAAGAAACGTATTTCAAGGGGCAAACTATAAATGAAAAGATGTTAGAAGAGATGGTTTTCTATTTCTGTGCTTATCGTGCGCTCGCGAATTGAGTTTTGCGTGGAAAAGAAGCTGTTTTAACTGAAAATTTTTATAATATTAGTGTCTCAATAGTTTCTCTATGGGTTTTGGATGAATTTTCTTTTCTTTTTAAGACTCAACGTTGTATAAGTAATGTAGTGCAATGGTTACTGGTTGTGTACCTAATCGCCGATCACGACTCTTTTGGGATTGGGGATGCTAACTGTGTTCGTGCGGGTTGGTATTAAGAGGATTGTAAATATGCAGTGGGAAAGGCATAAACGGATCTGGATAACACTTGGATGAACATTTAGTGTTCTCATCGAGACAGCCAGACATAATAACCCAGTAGTGTGCGGTTCTGATCGTGTGTCATCTTTTACCGCCACTGCATTATTTGAATACCAGCTTTAAAGCCTATTATGGTATCCTGTGTGGCCTTTGGTATGATAATTGCGGTCATAAGTAGA
>NC_051410.1:23180066-23180353 GCF_015228065.2 Penaeus monodon
TCACTTGTAACTTAAAATGCAACGCAGAGTAATAACTAGAATCTAAAGAGAAGGGCACGGGGAAGTATATGCATTGAGCATAATAATCCTTTAACTTCATTGCAATAAAATGTCAAACATTGCAACTGGGGCACTAGTTCTGAAGACTCGGCAAGAGTTATGGTTGTTGCAAAAGGGTTTGAGGAAATATGGTTTGTGCGTTTGAAGGGGTGAAACGGCCGTGAAAGGAAAGGAGGGTATATGAAATCTGTTGTTATCAATCATTCAAAGTAAATGCTATGGACAGC
>NC_051410.1:23180444-23182069 GCF_015228065.2 Penaeus monodon
ATGTTAAGTATATTAGTTACGTCGTACGTACGTAGAACCCAGTGCGCAGTATGCTGACCATGTTCAGGATCATGGCATCATGCAGGAGCGTACGAGAGGCCCTTGGTTTACATCGGCACACCCTTGGGGGATGTTCAGGTACGTTTTGGTGGCTGGAGTACGGAACGACCTCTTAAAACGGTCATCGAACAAGTAGAGACCCATCGGCATGACTTTCCTATACACTCCTCGTTGACGTTGTAATGTGTAATATGCAACATTTGTTTTATGTGATTTATTTTTCTATAAAATGTTCTACTTAAGCGGAAATGGAAAATGAACGTACAACTTGCATTCTTACGTGAAAGAATCAACAAAGCCATGAAAGGGAGATAAATACACGATACATTTATTTCCCTTGGCACCTGAAAGATATGCCAGCTCTCGAACATCCTGAGTGCCATCTGATGGGAAGAGGCGACGGGGGAGCCATCTCTTGTCCTCAAAGTAGTGCCATTCTCACTCCTCGGGTCGGCTCTCCTGTGTCTTAAAGGTTCATGATCTCCGTCTTGAAACAATTTCGTTCACGAAGATGGGCTGTCAGATGTGCCACTAAATTAGATTAATCTCTGTGGCGACCGTTCATACAGTGTCGGTGGCGGCTTTATCAGCTGTAGTAAAAGTTAATGCTGTGGTAATAGCATAAAGCTCCACTTTTATTTCCTTAATCTCGTCGAATTCACAATCGAGTCAAAAAAAAAATCAGAAACCTACGCACTGTACTCTTCGGAATGGCCACTAAAGTCGAAAGGTATGGACTCTCGAGTGTTCTATGCTTCTCACCAGACTCATTCTTCACTCTTCCGTTTCCATCGCACTCCCTCTTTCTACCCTTTCATTTTCTGTCTTCCTCTCTTCCGGTGCCCCATCCTTCCAATATTTTCAGATTTTCTTTAGAGGAGCCGATATTTTGCCCTCTCGAGGAGTCTGTCCTTTCAGTCGCTGACGCCTTCCACTTAGGGACGTTAGGAAGATGCCCCCCCCCCCCCGGTTTCCTTCACCCTCTCTGCTTTTATAGGTCTCCATGTCTGTCTTTGTCTCTCGCTATGTAATATATCTGGCGAGACTCTAAATGGAATGGTGAAGTTTGATTTACCGTTATATATGCTTAAATATTTCTCTGCCTATCTAAAATGGCCTAGGTAGCTTTTGCAATAAAAACAACATACACAACCACAAGAGTAATCTGGAATAATTATTGCAGTATTAATATCACTGATGTAAATGATGTACAAAGTGTATATGATGAAAATGACTACATAATTTCATGTATGTGTAACAATATAGAATTATGATCCTTATAGATTACCTTTATATCTAAATGAGCTATACTGGCATTATGATAGTTTGAGATTTAAGTGAAGATAATCGACAGAACAGTTGTAACAAATATATTAGATTATGTAATATTTTCCACTTATAAGTCAAATATAATTCCTAAAGGGCATCCCAAATTGCAGAGGTGTGGTAGATTTAGTCAAAACCCAAAGAACGTTTCACGAATAAAAAGTTGAATAAATTCTCATCTAAACAAAAGCAATATATAAAAGATAAAGAAAGATCTATAAGCAAAAAGGCAACGGAAA
>NC_051410.1:23185270-23185995 GCF_015228065.2 Penaeus monodon
TTGAGTAGGCATGAGCGTCAGCATGAGCAAAACAGTTAATGAAGACTCGCTCTTGAGGAGTCACCAGCAAAGTCGGTTGTAGGGCATGTTCGGCTATCTCGTGAGGCGGACAACGTCCAGGGCTGATTGGAAAACTACCAAGGACACAGTCATTGGATTACAGATGATATCCGAGTGAAGCAAGGTGGCTACCATTTTTCCTCTGCTTGGGCCCATGATTATCGCTTACGGGCAGATGTCCAAAAGGCGAATGTGATGCGTTGCGAAGTGATATATATATAAGGAAAGATAAAATACTATGTTGAAAATATAATCGAATAAATAGAGATTGAGAATAAAGGGATGCAGCTGCAAGTTTCCAAAAGAAAATTATTTTTGCTGAAAGTGTATCATTGGCAGTTAGCAATGTTAGTTTTATTAAATATTATTTAAGTTGCTCCCGGCAGTGAGCTAGTGTCACTACCAAATGTGTCGTAAGGTGTCCACTGACATAATTTTTTTTGTATAGTTAACATTGATATTGATTTGGTATATAATTGATAATTTATCTTTTCGATGTAAATTTCTGCCGGTTTCATATATAACTGTTATTTCTCTTTCAGTCATTTTTGAGTCTTGCATAATCTATTTTCTATGTATCTGTTTAAATTATGTCATACCAACCAATAAAGTACTAATATGAATAGTGGATACTATATTTCACGAAACGAAATTTCCGAAGATTT
>NC_051410.1:23186178-23186252 GCF_015228065.2 Penaeus monodon
GTTGAAGTGTTCACAATTCAATAGGAGGTGTTGGCAGATATTCATAACAGTTTTTAGAAAGGTTTCTGCTCTCC
>NC_051410.1:23186854-23186971 GCF_015228065.2 Penaeus monodon
AGGAAAATCGCGAAAGAAGAGGAGGATTGACTACTTAATTCGCCCAGATAAAATAATGGAAGATTCCGGGGAGTTGAGGGTGTGCGTTTCGATCTTGTCTCACTTGTATTTTTATCA
>NC_051410.1:23187153-23187219 GCF_015228065.2 Penaeus monodon
TTCAAACTACCCCTTAAGACCGTTAAGTCATGCTATTCAAATTAGAATTAGGTGAGTCAAAATTGT
>NC_051410.1:23187282-23187519 GCF_015228065.2 Penaeus monodon
TTTTATTAATTGTATTAGAAATTATCTTGACGAATTGTAGAATATACTTTATTTTGTTAATGAAAAATTCGTGATGTCAGACTAGTTGACAGTGGTTTAGGATTGGTTTTGTTCCCTGTTAGTGTGTTAAATATTAGAGTATTTTTCTTTTTCATTGGTAGCAAAAGTAATAGTAAATGGATTTATATAAGAAGTGAATAATGGGTATGGCGTAGATAGTTCAAGGTATTTTAGATA
>NC_051410.1:23189630-23190284 GCF_015228065.2 Penaeus monodon
TTTAGTTGAGCAAGGAACTTGATTGTAACATGGGGGCCTGTCCGGGAATTTTTCTCACTATAACACTGTCCAGGAATCAATCTAATTGTAACATAGGTGCTTGACCTGACTTAATTATTTTAGATATATTTTATGCAGCAAGAGTTGTGTGAAAATATTGATATATTGTATTTGAAAGTTTGCAGCATACATTAATAGATATCTAGAGTCATAATGCCTATTTTTGATCTTGCTAAATTTATTGATGAGCCTTCAGCAGAATTGTTGTGTGAGGCAAAGAAGAATGACTGGATTGGGATTGCAAACTATTACCAAATTGCTATTAACAGTTCTTGGAGAAAAGCTGAAATAAAAGAGACAGTTTTAAAACATTTAGTATTGCAAGGTCTCTTAAATAGTAAGGATGTTTTGCCTCTACATGAAATAGAGGGTATTTTTGATAGAGAGTTAAGACTGAAGAAAATTTAGTTGGAGAAGGCAAAATTGGAAGATAAAGAAAAAGAACGTAAATTTCAGTTGGAGATTTTAGGACGGCAGTCTGCTGCTGCAACGCCTGTTATGCCAGGTGGGCATGTTCTTGGCTTTGATATAGTTAAAGTGAGTAAATTTGTACCTCCATTTAATGAAGATGACCCTCAAGAGTTTTTCTTTCAG
>NC_051410.1:23190523-23192318 GCF_015228065.2 Penaeus monodon
AATTGTTGGATGTCAGCCAGCAAAGCTTCTAAGTATGATGACATATGTGAAATAATCATGTTGGAACAGTATCTTAGAGGAGTACCACAAGATGTGCGTGTTTATCTTCTTGAGAAAGAAGTAGAATCTGTTGAGAGAGCCGCATGGGTAGCGGAAAATTATAGTTTAGTTCATACACCAAAGAAAATTGGTTATGTTAGACCTCACCATGTTCCAAACGTTTCCCAAGATTAGAGTCAAAGGAGACCTGAATTTGTTAAGACTGATCTAGCCAGTAAAGGATTTAGTTTTTCTAGTAGTAGTCCAAACTCAAGTAGCTTAAATGGGACTTGTTTTTATTGTAAATCTTCTAGTCACAGAATACGAGATTGTCCCAAGCTTAAAAACAAGGAGCATAAAGCAGTTGCTAGTAATGCTGTTGTGTCAGAGCCTGAGAATAAAAGGTTGCCTAATGTTGGTGATTCACATGATCTATGTGCACCATATAAGTTTTATGGATCAGTTTCAGTAGACTCTGATGGAGTTCCCAATCCTATTCTCATTCTGAGAGATACTGCTGGTGTGATGAGTATGGCATTGAAAAGTGTGGTACCATTTTGTGAGGATGTACTCACAGGCCAGTATGTTTTAGTTAAAGGAATTGGAGGTGTGGAGAGGTCACCTTTGTGTAAGGTATACTTGAAGTCAGAATTTGTGGAAAAGTCAGTTTTAGTGGCTATTGCAAATAAGTTACCTCATGAGAGGGTAGACTTTCTGCTGTGTATTGATATTGCAGGTGATCGCTGGGGTCCTAATGTCATTGTGTGCTCTCAACCTTTGGAAGTTGATCCACTTAAATATGAATCTATAGATAGTCCTGAGTTATTTCCTGTCTGTGCAGTAACCAGAAGTAAAGCCAAGGATTTAGTGGTAGAAAGCCAAAAAGTTCATTCTTTAGCCAGTAACCTTTCTGAGAAGCAACAAGATGACATTGGTTTGAAAGAAATTTTTGAATGTCATAAAGTGGATGATGTTAAAACTGTGAAGTTAAGTGCTACAGATTCGAGTGTTGTAAGTAAAGATGAAAGTGGGGAAGATGAATTATCTGATGAACCTTTGACACGTAAACAAATTGTTGAAGCCTAGAAATCTGACTGTACCATAAATCATTTGTTCAGATTAGTATTGAGTGAAGAAGAGATTGTGAAAGAACAAACAGGCTGTTATATGAAAAATGGAATTTTGATGCGCAAATACCGTCCTTCAGACGAACCTGCCTGGAATACCTGGAGTATACTATATAAAATAGTTGTACCAAAACGTTTTCGATATAAAGTAATGGGTATTGCTCATGAATTTGTGGGGGGACATTTAGGAGTCAAGAGAACTCTAAACAAAATTACTTCTCATATTTATTGGCCAGGCATCTCTTCTGACGTTTCTGAATTTTGTCGATCATGTGCTATATGTCAGTTAGTTGGCAAACCAAATCAGATCATTCCTCCTGCCCCTTTAGAACCAATTCCAGTTATTAATGATCCTTTTAGCAAAGTTATTATTGACTGTGTTGGGCCTATGCCAAAAAGCAAGCAGGGAAATCAGTTCTTATTGACTATCATGTGTTGTAGTGCTCGGTATCCAGAAGCAATTCCCCTACAAAGTATCACAGCAAAAACTGTTGTTCCAACCCTGACTAAATTTTTTACTATATTTGGATTCCCAAGGGTATTGCAATCTGATCAAGGATCAAATTTCACTTCTAAATTATTCAAGGATGTCATGAATGAATGGGGAGTGATGCAACAGTTTTCCACTA
>NC_051410.1:23192364-23194487 GCF_015228065.2 Penaeus monodon
ATTGACAGAATTTTGTAAAGAGAATAACAAGGATTGGGATGACAGCGTGCCTTTTGTGTTGTATGCTGCTAGGTCAGCAAAACAAGAAAGTCTAGGATATAGTCCAAATGAATTATTGTTCGGTAAACATGTTCATGGGCCCACAGATATGTTATATGAAAGTTTGATTGATGAGAAAAATGAATATAACTTTTGTGATTATGTAACAAAATTAAGAGATGCGTGAGTTTGCAATGAAAAATGTTAATATAGCACAGACAAAAAAGAAGAGGATTTATGATAAGAATGCTAAGTATAGGCCTTTTGAAATTGGTGACAAAGTGCTTTTGTTCTTGCCTTGTAGAAAGCAACCTCTCCAAGCTAGATTTGAGGGTCCATATAAAGTGCTTGCAAAGGTGAATGATTTAAATTCTGTGATAAGTACCCCTGAGCGTAGGAAAAAGAAGTGCATGGTGCACATAAACTTAATGAAACTTTTTTGAAGGAAGGGAATACCCAGTTTGTGCAAGTGGTTTAGGGAAATGGAGTTATCTTCCTTAAAAAGGAAGATAACTTAGTGACTGAAAATGCTGAACAGGAAGATAATGATTTTGTGATTAAGGATGTTGAGGTAAAGTTAAAGAACAGTGACATTTTAGTTAATCCTTATAATAAGACTTCCCATCTTTCCCCTGACCAGGAAGAGGATGTACTAAAATTGCTACAAGAGTTCTCAGATCTTTTTACAGACACACCACAAGTCACAACATTAGTCATGCATGATGTGAAGTTCGTTCCTGGAGCAGTATCCATAAAACAGAGTCCTTACAGAATGGCACCAGTGAAATCCCAAGTACTGAAGACTGGGATAGAATACCTCTTAGTTGCCGGAATTATTGAACCAAGTAGTAGTTATTGGGCGTCACCCTGTGTGTTGGTGAAAAAAGCAGATTCATCATGGAGATTGTGCATAGACTATAGAAAAATTAATGCTCTGACAGTTGCAGACTGTTTTCCTCTGTCTAGAATTGATGACATTATTGACTCGGTGAGTTATTCTAAATGTATTACTACTCTTGATTTACTTAAAGGATATTACCAAGTACCCCTTACAGAGGAGGCAAAGGAGATATCAGCCTTCGTAACCCCATTTAGACTGTATCAGTACAATGTGATGCCATTTGGTATGCGTAATGCTCCCAGCACATTTCAAAGACTAATAAACTTTGTTATCTCAGGATTAGAAGGTGTCCGAGCATATTTGGATGATTTGGTGGTGTTTAAGACAACTTGGTCTGAACACATACAAATGCTGAAACAGCTATTAGGACGACTAAGAAAGGCAAATCTGACTGTAAACTTAAATAAGTGTGAATTTGGTCATGCACAACTGAAATTCCTAGGACATGAAGTAGGGTATGGAGCAGTTGCCCCAGTAGATGAGAAAATAAAGGTTATCCAAGATCTTCCGGTTCCAACAAATCGTAAAGCTGTGCAATGTTATTTGGGAATGAATGGATGTTATAGACGATTTTGTCCAAATTTTTCTTCTATAGCCAAACCTTTCACAGACCTAACTAGTTCCAAAAGAAAATTTGATTGGACTTTAAGTTGTGAAGAGGCTTTTGAAAAGCTGAAGTTCCTTTTGTGTTCCAAGCCTATACTTAAAGGACCTGACTTTAACAAGACCTTTGTACTACTGGTAGATGCAATTGATGTTGCTACTGGAGCTGTTCTGTTGCAGTTGCAGATGATGTGCTCCATCCTATATGTTATGCCAGTACCAAATTTAAGAAGTATCAGTGTGCCTATAGCACAGTTGAAAAGGAGGCACTAGCTTTGTTGATGGCATTGGACAAATTTGAAACTTATTTAGGTAATACTGAAAATGAAATCATAGTGTTTAGTGACCACAACCCCCTTCAGTTTGTGAACAGTATGAAAAATAGAAATCAAAGATTGACTAGGTGGTTTCTGGCTTTGCAGCCATATAATCTAATAATTAAACATATAAAAGGTCATGAAAATTTGATTGCAGATGCATTGTCGCGTCCTGCTTAGACATTGTATATAGAAAGCAAGGTTCACACGAAATGGTCTAGTTTTAAAAAAACCCTTCGTGTTTTTATTTTAAGGGTGGGGGT
>NC_051410.1:23198490-23198842 GCF_015228065.2 Penaeus monodon
TCTCTTTATAACAGAAAGAATGCTCCGTATGGATATGCCCACTGGTCCAAAATGAAAGTTCGTATTATTGCACAAAAATCCCCATGATACTAGCTTTCACACACGATCGTTGGTTGTGTATTGAGGGAACCGATTTTCAACTTGCAAAGATTCAGTGTTTGTTTTCCACGGTTGTTAAACAGGAAAACATAATTCTGTTTCAGTGTAAAATCCAAGTTTACTTTGATCTGCATTAAAGCAAAATACAGAGAGGTTTTAAAACATAAGTACGTACCCGGACACAATCTTTCCTTCTCTCTTTTGGTCTAATTTTATCTATTCACCTGTATATTCAACCTCAGACTACCTATCA
>NC_051410.1:23198869-23198943 GCF_015228065.2 Penaeus monodon
ATGTACGCTGGAGGCGAAGACGGTACCCTCTACCAAAGGCAGTGTCTTAACACCAGCAGATATCAAGAGCATTA
>NC_051410.1:23198975-23199098 GCF_015228065.2 Penaeus monodon
GGGAAGAGGGGGGTTAGCTGTCATTTTCTATATTTGCAGAAAAAAATCTGAAAGAGAATTCTGTTCTGCGTAAATAAACAGAAATCAGAGTGAAAATTCGTAATCCAGTCAGTTAGAGAGTCT
>NC_051410.1:23202482-23202995 GCF_015228065.2 Penaeus monodon
ATGAAAAATCAACCAGAGATATGGAAGAGGAAGTAGATGATTCAGTACTACAAAGCCGACTTGTTAAAGAAGTTTTGAAAAGAAAAAGAAAGCTTGACCATTATCTTATTTCTTTCTAGACATTACTGATAATCAACAAGGAGGCATTACCAAGTTAACATAAATATTGATCCTGCATTAAGATTTTATTCCAGGAAATTCGTAACAAGCGAAATATGATATGGGTACAATATTAATTTCATTTCCTACTTAAACTGGTATCAAATCAAAAGTATTCTGGAGGTCCCTCGGCGGCCTCACTGCATGACTTCTACATTAGCTTCTTTACACTAGACATTGACGGAGATGCCTTCTCCTTGCTGATGATATTAGGCGTAACGCAAATGCTGTTTCAGTCTGGCCTGTGGGAATTATTTGTTCACCTGTCCTAGCTTATCAGTTTTGTCTGCTTGTTGGATATCATAATGCATTCATCATTTTGATTTCATATGAATACCCTGATGAAGATGAATG
>NC_051410.1:23203399-23203620 GCF_015228065.2 Penaeus monodon
CGCCTTCATAGAGTCCCACGGCTTCGTCCATGGCAGATCGCCTCATCCCCGCCTCTAATCCCCAAGAAACTCCCGGCATCCGAAAGTCCCCCGAGAGACGAACTTGGCGAGACTCGAGAAACTATTCGTGGCCCCGCTGTCACTCTGATGGTGCTCTTAATGGCTTTCTAGGACACGTTCTCCGCCACTCCACACCTTGCTCTTTGCTCCCGCGAAGGAGC
>NC_051410.1:23203657-23204651 GCF_015228065.2 Penaeus monodon
TGGGCGAGAATATCGAGACGAGAAATATTCTGTAAGGTAAATGGCCCAAATCCATTCACCAGGTCCCGCAGATTCTCGGTTAGGTTAAGTATACACAGTCAAACTTGCAGACTTCATTAGGTACGTCGAGGCGCGGAAATTAAGAAAGTTTGTAACCTGCGATCTGTGATCATAGGTTTCGCTGTAGATTTCTGGGTGATCGGGCCAAAGAATATCTTTCACTTAACCTTCGTTCACTTTACGATGATATTTCGAGATAATATAATAATATAAATTGTAATGCTATTTATCATGACATATATATTTCCATCAAGATCGTTGCAACAATAATATTGTTTTATCATTAATATTATCATAATTTGTATTGTAATCCGTTGACGTCATTTCATCGTTACTTCGCCAAAATGAGTAATTGTTTGTCTTTAAAAAATAAAGGATAGAACAAAGAAACGTATTTCAAGTGCAAACATATAAATGAAAAGATGTTAGAAGAGATGGTTTCTATTTCTGTGCTTATCGTGCGCTCGCGAATTGAGTTTTGCGTGGAAAAGAAGCTGATTAACTGCAAATTTATAATATTAGTGTCTCAATAGATTCTCTATAGGTTTGGATGAATGTCTTTTCTTTTTAAGATCTCAACGTTGTATAAGTAAATGTAGTGCAATGGTTACTGGTTGTGTACCTAATCGCCAATCACGAACTCATTTGGATTGGGATGCTAACTGTGTTCGTGCAGGGATTGGTATTAAGAGGATTGTAAATATGCAGTGGGGAAAGGCATAAACGGATCTGGATAACACTTGGATTGACATTTAGTGTTCTCATCGAGACAGCCAGACATAATAACCCAGTAGTGTGCGGTTCTGATCGTGTGTCATCTTTTACCGCCACTGCATTATTTGAATACCAGCTTTAAAGCCTATTATGGTATCCTGTGTGGCCTTTGGTATGATAATTGCGGTCATAAGTAGATTCAGTAACGTTATTCCGGTAT
>NC_051410.1:23206230-23206519 GCF_015228065.2 Penaeus monodon
TCACTTGTAACTTAAAATGCAACGCAGAGTAATAACTAGAATCTAAAGAGAAGGGCACGGGGAAGTATATGCATTGAGCATAATAATCCTTTAACTTCATTGCAATAAAATGTCAAACATTGCAACTGGGGCACTAGTTCTGAAGACTCGGCAAGAGTTATTGGTTGTTGCAAAAGGGTTTGAGGAAATATTGGTTTGTGCGTTTGAAGGGGTGAAACGGCCGTGAAAGGAAAGGAGGGTATATGAAATCTGTTGTTATCAATCATTCAAAGTAAATGCTATGGACAGC
>NC_051410.1:23206610-23208243 GCF_015228065.2 Penaeus monodon
ATGTTAAGTATAGTAGGTTACGTCGTACGTACGTAGAACCCAGTGCGCAGTATGCTGACCATGTTCAGGATCATGGCATCATGCAGGAGCGTACGAGAGGCCCTTGGTTTACATCGGCACACCCTTGGGGGATGTTCAGGTACGTTTTGGTGGCTGGAGTACGGAACGACCTCTTAAAACGGTCATCGAACAAGTAGAGACCCATCGGCATGACTTTCCTATACACTCCTCGTTGACGTGTAATGTGTAATATGCCAACATTTGTTTATGTGATTTATTTTTCTATAAAATTTCTACTTAAGCGGAAATGGAAAATGAACGTACAACTTGCATTCTTACGTGAAAGAATCAACAAAGCCATGAAAGGGAGATAAATACACGATACATTTATTTCCCTTGGCACCTGAAAGATATGCCAGCTCTCGAACATCCTGAGTGCCATCTGATGGGAAGAGGCGACGGGGGAGCCATCTCTTGTCCTCAAAGTAGTGCCATTCTCACTCCTCGGGTCGGCTCTCCTGTGTCTTAAAGGTTCATGATCTCCGTCTTGAAACAATTTCGTTCACGAAGATGGGCTGTCAGATGTGCCACTAAATTAGATTAATCTCTGTGGCGACCGTTCATACAGTGTCGGTGGCGGCTTTATCAGCTGTAGTAAAAGTTAATGCTGTGGTAATAGCATAAAGCTCCACTTTTATTTCCTTAATCTCGTCGAATTCACAATCGAGTCAAAAAAAAATTTCAGAAACCTACGCACTGTACTCTTTGGAATGGCCACTAAAGTCGAAAGGTATGGACTCTCGAGTGTTCTATGCTTCTCACCAGACTCATTCTTCACTCTTCCGTTTCCATCGCACTCCCTCTTTCTACCCTTTCATTTTCTGTCTTCCTCTCTTCCGGTGCCCCATCCTTCCAATATTTCAGATTTTCTTTAGAGGAGCCGATATTTTGCCTCTCGAGGAGTCTGTCCTTTCAGTCGCTGACGCCTTCCACTTAGGGACGTTAGGAAGATGACCCCCCCCCCCCCCCGGTTTCCTTCACCCTCTCTGCTTTTATAGGTCTCCATGTCTGTCTTTGTCTCTCGCTATGTAATATATCTGGCGAGACTCTAAATGGAAAGGTGAAGTTTGATTTACCGTTATATATGCTTAAATATTTCTCTGCCTATCTAAAATGGCCTAGGTAGCTTTTGCAATAAAAACAACATACACAACCACAAGAGTAATCTGGAATAATTATTGCAGTATTAATATCACTGATGTAAATGATAGTACAAAGTGTATATGATGAAAATGACTACAATAATTTCATGTATGTGTAACAATATAGAATTATGATCCTTATAGATTACCTTTATATCTAAATGAGCTATACTGGCATTAATGATAGTTTGAGAATTTAAGTGAAAGATAATCGACAGAACAGTTGTAACAAATATATTAGATTATGTAATATTTTCCACTTATAAGTCAAATATAATTCCTAAAGGGCATCCCAAATTGCAGAGGTGTGGTAGATTTAGTCAAAACCCAAAGAACGTTTCACGAATAAAAAGTTGAATAAATTCTCATCTAAACAAAAAGCAATATATAAAAGATAAAGAAAGATCTATAAGCAAAAAAGGCAACGGAAA
>NC_051410.1:23209841-23209980 GCF_015228065.2 Penaeus monodon
AGAGTAGTTAGAATTTAATGAAATACTAGTTTAGATGTCGATATTTAGTGAAGCTCTTGGTGACTGAAGCTAGTGTAATATGATTATAAAGCAGATGTTACCTGTCAACCATAAAACGCACTTGTTGCCATGGCGACGA
>NC_051410.1:23210677-23210787 GCF_015228065.2 Penaeus monodon
TACCTTAACCTTTTCTTACTCGTGTCCTTGCCCGCTGCACCTATTTACTTCCTGTCTGCGGAGCCCTCTTTATTCCCTGCCACTGCTGCTAATGGATGTTCTAATAGCTA
>NC_051410.1:23210836-23210960 GCF_015228065.2 Penaeus monodon
TTGCTATTACATTATTTAGCCCATGTTGTTGTCTCTTCGTTTTACGTGTTCCATTTCTACCTGCTTTTGTCAGGAAACAGCGGTGATCTGAGCGAACACGAATATGTCTAGATTACATATCTTT
>NC_051410.1:23213559-23213709 GCF_015228065.2 Penaeus monodon
ATATAAATGCATAAACAAATTTAGCTACATACATACACATTTTTATGAAGAACGAAGATACAAAGAGTGATGCAGCGAGAGATAATTCGTAGAAATATTATTAAAGGTGATAACATATTGGAATGAAGTGTGCATGAGTGGGAGTGATTT
>NC_051410.1:23213804-23214110 GCF_015228065.2 Penaeus monodon
AACAAGCTTTTGAGGAAAGCGGAGAGAAAATAAGGAAGATCAAGTGACAGAAAGAAACAGAAATACTCACAAGCATATACAATACAAGATAATAAAGACAGAATCAAAGAAAGAGAGAGCAAAAATAGGGAAAAGGAAAGGAAGAATGAGGCGACGATCACATTGTTCCAGAACAAACACGTAGCGAGTGCCCTGAAATCACAGCCCTGTAAATACTCCTCGTCCCACAGATAGGCCTACGTAGGAGCCGCTACAGGACGAGTGGGGGCTGACGCGGAAGGCCTTCATACAAGGGAAAAAGATATC
>NC_051410.1:23217332-23217507 GCF_015228065.2 Penaeus monodon
TAGGTTCAGCTCGAGAACCAACTTCTCGTGTGGCTGACGAGTCCAATTCTTGCTCGGCACTAGCGGTTGCACCGAGGTTAAAATAAGGTTCAAGAGATTTTGAGTGATAAGTGTGTGTTGGGGGGGGGGGGGGGCAGAATAAATGTGGAGATAGACATAAATTGGTGTAAGGAAA
>NC_051410.1:23231400-23231529 GCF_015228065.2 Penaeus monodon
TCTCCTTACACCAATTTATGTCTATCTCCACATTTATTCTGCCCCCCCCCCCCCAACACACACTTATCACTCAAAATCTCTTGAACCTTATTTGAACCTCGGTGCAACCGCTAGTGCCGAGCAAGAATT
>NC_051410.1:23233576-23233643 GCF_015228065.2 Penaeus monodon
ATCAGAGGGCACGCGAATGTGACTCTACTGCCTAGGAGTACGCACATTTAACACAACTCCAAACGCA
>NC_051410.1:23234797-23234877 GCF_015228065.2 Penaeus monodon
CTATTTAGTCCTCTCTGCCACGCAGCGCCCTCAGTATCACACTAAGATATACCGTCATTAGTTTTATCAACAACCATGAT
>NC_051410.1:23237610-23237747 GCF_015228065.2 Penaeus monodon
ACTGGTTCTTTACCCGTTATAATGATTACGAATGCAGATGGATAGCGCTGATATCCATATTTAGCGCTGTGGTGTACCGGGAAAGGGAGTGTGGCGTCGGGGGGGGGGGCGATGAGCAGGGGGAATTAGCGGTCAGA
>NC_051410.1:23239481-23239609 GCF_015228065.2 Penaeus monodon
CTTCCATGAAATATTAATTACACTATCTGTTAATATTGAATTTATATCTTTCCATTGGTGTCCATTTTAAGCGTCTGTTTATTTTATGCCTTTATTTTTCATAGTTTTCTCTCAGTAATTATCGACTA
>NC_051410.1:23241418-23241511 GCF_015228065.2 Penaeus monodon
GAAATATTTATTGCACTATCTGCTAATATTGAATTTATATCCTTACAGTAATGTCCATTTTTAATCGTCTGTTTATTATATGCCTTTATTTCT
>NC_051410.1:23242684-23242804 GCF_015228065.2 Penaeus monodon
AAATATTTATTGCACTATCTGCTAATATTGAATTTATATCCTTACAGTAATGTCCATTTTTAATCGTCTGTTTATTATATGCCTTTATTTCTTATAATTTTCTCTCAGTAATTATCGACT
>NC_051410.1:23245740-23245953 GCF_015228065.2 Penaeus monodon
TTGTTGCCTTCATTCTGACATGTTGGCAAGAAGCATCGAATCAGAGCTCTCCTCTCAGGATAAGGAAAACTAACAGTACTAAATAGGTTTCCTTGAGTAATTATGTGTTTTACTTCTTGAAACATTCTATAGTTAATCAAAATCATTAATCATAAATCAAAAATTCCCAGTGCTTCTTTACGTACAAGCACCTTTGAGTGAAATTTATGCTAA
>NC_051410.1:23246166-23246418 GCF_015228065.2 Penaeus monodon
CGATTCACCCCAAGAAGCGGCGAGCTCTGGAAGGAATTAACAAGTCTGTAGAAGAGTGCGGTAATAAACACACACTCCACAAACTCTGCTGCCTAACTTAGCTAACAAGATGAAGTGCACAAGGGTTATCCAAACTTAGGAGCGCAGAGCCCAATGTTTACCAAGAACAGACAAGCTTTACATCAGCTGGCATGTGATGCTAGTGGGCTGTCCTTTCAGTGTGTCATGACTGTGTTTTTCATAATTAACAGC
>NC_051410.1:23246441-23246516 GCF_015228065.2 Penaeus monodon
TTTGAATCGCGTTAGTTTTCTGTTGCCAGTGTGTTAAAAAAAAAAAATCGTTCCTTTTCTTTTCATCTCGACATT
>NC_051410.1:23250503-23251140 GCF_015228065.2 Penaeus monodon
CTCATCGTGACACTGTCGAATTGTATGAGTTCAGCATATGACTTTTCATGGCTTTTCATGCGGTCTAAATATAACATGTGTGAATACTCTTGTATCATAAATATCACAAGAAGTTTGGACCAGTGAAAAGAGGGAAAATTCCATAGCCAAACACCCAATCATTTTGATAATCGTACGTTATATTTGCCTTTCATTTATAGTTTTCTTCTGCTAACTGTATATAATTTTTATCCCAGAGAGCACGCATGTTTGCACACCGCAGAGAAACTGAAAGAGACGGTACACTTTCTGAGAATCTCAACCTCGTTACGATTGCCTGGTGTTACTAAATAAAATAAAAGAAATTTGATGTCATAGCGATCTACACATGTATATTTGACTGGAAAATATTAAGGTAAAGTTTGATTATAGTACGTAAGCAGAACAGCAAGAAACGTCAATCGCAAATACTACCTGTATTTTAGGGGAATAACTTATAACAGCATCAGTCCCGTTTCATCTTCATTCAATAATAAACCAAGAGTCGAACCATGAGCAACACGTTCGAGCCAAAGGTGTTATTTGGAGAGCTTTCGTCAGATCTCGCGAGCCGAACTTGGATTTCGATCATCGGGTTTGTCTGGTAAACAAAGAGGCA
>NC_051410.1:23251711-23252423 GCF_015228065.2 Penaeus monodon
AGGGGATGGCATAGAATAGTGCCATAAAAATCTTTACTCCAAGTTATGTCAAGGTGGCAATTGCTGAGAGGAAAGCTTGTTAGATTACCTGCCCTCCTGTATGGTCGCGATGTTGGCAATTCGTATAATTTTCTTTTAATCAATTAATTATGCACTTGCACAGAATAATGACAAATGTATTGTCATCTGTATGAATTACATGTCGCATAAACGCCGCTGTATTGCTGATAATTGTTTGTACTTGCAGGCAATGACAGTCATTCAGCCTATGCACGGCAACGCTGGTGTGTCCATGTTTACGTCAGGTGAGAGCGTAAGCAGTGACGGCTGGGCAGGCGAAGGACAAGGAGCTGTGGCGTGTGTGTGAGGTGCTTTTCTCTTAAGTATTTGAGAGCAATCAAGTTATTTAATTTATGTCGAGTTTCCAGTTTATTACTTGTTCTATGTTGATTTGTTATACAATATTTCAAATTACTAATTATCTTAAATAAATTGTATTGCTCACGTTATGGTTTACGTGTCATTTTTACACTTCACTCCTTTGCATATGAAAGATATAAAGAACTATTTATCTGAATTGATTAAAAGTATTAATTAAGGCTGACTTAATTAATTTACATATTTATTTATATCAAGAGTAATTAATTTGAATCCTAATTAAGTAATGTTATAATTGTATTTTTATTTGTTTATGCCATGCGTTTTTCACTGA
>NC_051410.1:23253569-23253762 GCF_015228065.2 Penaeus monodon
TCTATTGGACAATCATAAAAATGTAATGCACGAGTTACATTGTATAAAGACAAGAGACTCGTTACGGTATCAAGATAGGGCAGACATCTGAGATGCTGCCTTTTATAAGCTAGCCAACAAGCTTCAGTCCTCGACCACCCAGTTTTGTCAACAAACGCGCACACGCTCAAATTACCTCGCGAATTTCTGAATG
>NC_051410.1:23254385-23254558 GCF_015228065.2 Penaeus monodon
TTTATACGGGGTCGCTATTTATGGATAGTCTTCTCCACTCTTGATTGTCAAAATACTCTTCGCCAGTTATTCACTTTTCTCATAATTATACTGACATAATGACACTCTCTCCATCTCCTTCTTGGCCTCCCTCCTTTCCTTCTCCCTTCTACCTCCATATCTCTCACTTGTTT
>NC_051410.1:23255514-23255875 GCF_015228065.2 Penaeus monodon
ATTGTATCATGTTTTCCAAAGAGAACAAAATTAAAGGTGAAAAATATGTGTTTATATACCGAGAACGGTATCTTTTTTGCTCATAGAAAATTTATTTGTTGACCAATCTGTTTCCATTCAATGGATATGACGAAAACAATATGAAAAAACATCTGTATTACAAAAAAATACAACTAAGAAAAATAAAAAACACTTTGCATGAATAAAACAAAATCACCGGCCTGTACAAAAGTCAGGGACGATCTGATCCATGCTGTATCACATCATAGAAGGAAGTGAGAAATTCCTATAGTAAAATTCCAGATCGGCCATGTTAGATTCTGCAAAGAAAAAAAAAATCAAGTCCCCTTTCTGTCTCCCT
>NC_051410.1:23255910-23256137 GCF_015228065.2 Penaeus monodon
CATAGTAAAGCATGAACTATGATGTGCAAACATAAAATTTACGAACAGTTTCTTATACAAGATGCATCTTCTGCACAAAGCTACAGATGGACTTATGGCATGAGTGGTAACTGAGGGAAGGAATGAGAGAGAACACAAAGAGGAGGCGTAAGTGAATGAGCAAGGTATGGGAGGGGGATACGAGTATAGTGGAGAGGGAGGTAGAAAGAGAGAGTGTAGTGGCACAA
>NC_051410.1:23256468-23256657 GCF_015228065.2 Penaeus monodon
ATGGATGTAAAAGAAGAACAGAAGGAATGGGGAAACATGAGTGAGTAATGGGAGGTATACACGGGTATTGGGGAAGAAGGAATAGAAAGGGGGGGGGGAAACAAAGATGTACAATACATTACATACAGCAAGGCTAAATTTCGCTGCTGTTTCTTGATGCTGCTCAATCAGTTGATTCCCGTCTTCGAT
>NC_051410.1:23258185-23260074 GCF_015228065.2 Penaeus monodon
GCAAGAGAGCCACTTTAGTAGACCTAATTCACCTTGAAAGCCGCACCCCAAGAAAAAAAACATAATTTTCCTACATAATGTTACAGTAGAATATTTACCTCTGTGCCTGTACTTTAATGGTTTGATGAGCAGTAAGTGTACCAATCCCATATCTACCTTTTTCTTGGAGTACTTGTAATTTGTAACTGCAATCCAAGATGTGCACTGTTCAGTCGGTTTCTTTGCTTCTTTTTCATAATGTTCATTGTCAAAAATGTTGACTTATATGTATGTACTAACGAAAAATGAGATTACTTTTTGGACACATTCCTTCAGAAAACAATTTATATCAGAAGCCATGTTTCAAAAGTAGCAGACACCGGCTTCAGTTAAGCATGAAGGATGAAGTTATGCTTGAAACTCAACTATCTCTAACTGTATGGCAGCATGATCATAACAGAGGTCCTGGGTGATTGGGGTCATTGATGATGCTGGCACATGAAAAGGGCTCTAAATAAAATAAAAAAAATTCCTTATACTTTATTATACCCTTAATTCATGATATAAGCACTTCTCTCAACTCTTCCAGTACTGAAGTGATGCAAAAGTTGCAGGTCATTTGAGGTTGCTGAGGTCTACATGCAACATACAGCCTGGGTGTTTTTCTGTCCGCTGAAGTTGCAAGTTCGGGAAATTCAGGTGACAAGTAATATCAGATGAAAGAGCTAACCCTATAATCCACTGTGGATTCTCCAAATTTGGCTCATTTCTTCCTTTACTAACAAAAAATTCAGGACTCTGAGGAAGGAGATTGAAAAATCATTCGAGTACTCTGCATCTAGATAACCATCTCACCTTATTATGTATCACCAAATCATCATATTCTGTCTCACTCCTCCAGCAGTCTGCAAAACTGGCATTGATTTAGTTTTGCCACAAGTGCCTCCTGGCACAGTATTCACTGAAAATCTATAATACTGGGGATGTGTGCCCCATTCTTCATCAGACCAAGTCTTTTCATTCCCCTTCATACTAGGAGCACCATTGGTGCACAGCGATATGAGATTTTCCTAGAAAAGGTTTGAAACTGCCAGAATATCCCCTCCTCTTGTTTGGCCTTTCAGTGGTAATAAGCACAATTGATCTTATTGAAATGAATCCAGTTTAGGAAAACGAACACATACACAAAAATGAGCTACATCACAACTATCTGTACCTCTCGTTTATTGAAACAGGATCAAACCAATACATCTATAACTGACTACGAATATCATCAATCTCCTCAATACGTCTTATTGTAGTTGTGTCTGACAGTTGAAGCCCTTTTGTTTGCTTGATAATAGTCTCTGTTGCTGAATTCACCACACATTATTTCTGCCGAAGCCATAAAACACTCCTTGATTAATTCTGCATCAGAAAACGCCTTCTTGTGTCTAGCTAATGTCAAATTTCAAATGTTGCTTCGGTCAGTCTCTCATTAACAGAATTTGTTCTGTATAGTAGTCTTTGTTGCCCCGTAATCACTGTAGTAAGCTGTTCAGTTTCATTTTTCCTCAGGTTATTTCCAGGTGGGTAAAGTTAATTAAAAGTTTGCATGAGTGGTTCTAAAATGACGCTCTAAGTTTCCTTGATAAAACCAGAAAATTACTCCTGACCAATTAAACACAGTGGATGTATCATGAAACACACACACACGCGTGGGACCGGTTGGACGGCTTGACTATTGTTGAAAGAATATTACACAAGTAAATGAACACACTATACATTGAACAGCGTCACATGCCTTGGCCAGCGGTGTGATCTGCAGCTCAGATAAGGTAAACCATAACTGTCAGCTTGCTTTCTGCCAGACTGCTGGCTTTAGAAACCAATGTGGAACCAAGGTTTAACTTAATATAACTTGAGGGTTT
>NC_051410.1:23265276-23265590 GCF_015228065.2 Penaeus monodon
CGAAGCAGCCTGCTCGTGTCACCGTCAGCACCATCAGGCGAGCTTTTTTCTGGAGATTTTGTACTCCATTTTAGCTGAGGCGACGTGTCTTAACTTAGGTATATTTTACTCTGATAGGCTCCTGTCCCCTTTTCCTAAAAGCAAACCCCGCCACAAACAAGTTGTGCATCCTTGTACGAAGAAGAAAAATCCATGAGAACTTAGAAGGGTTCACTTGACTTGTTCGCTCTTCAGGGGGTTCACTCGTGTTCAGAGAAGAGAACGGGTCCTTTTCATATGGGAAGGGGAGCGACGTATTATTAACATTATTACTG
>NC_051410.1:23272832-23273020 GCF_015228065.2 Penaeus monodon
TGCGGTTGGGGTGTAAGTTAAACTCGATCGTTGTGTTCGCTCATGCTACATTTGGCTGGGACTTAGTATCTTTTCGCTTAATGTTACCGAACGCTCCAGGATTTTTCTTTCCGTTTTTTCCTTTTTTTTTTAATCTAATGGATCGACAACGTTGCAATACAATTATCTTCATCTCGTGAATCCTTGGG
>NC_051410.1:23273937-23274194 GCF_015228065.2 Penaeus monodon
CTTCCCCTCTCCTGTGTTATTACCTGATTAGTCTTGCTTGAAAATCCGTTCACGCTGCGAGAATTATAAGAATGGAAAGGAAAGTAGCCGTGTCGCATTTATCATGTGAGCGTGAGTGCGTCCCGCGTACATGAAATAGGGGCGGAAAGCGAGCCCGTCTCCAACTATGCCGCATAAAAAACAGCAGTTCAACAGACAGTCAGCTATGGCGTCCTCGGTATCCAGACATTTCGTATTCGGCGGACGTCGTCGGATAG
>NC_051410.1:23274285-23274360 GCF_015228065.2 Penaeus monodon
AAAAGAGAGGGGTCTGGCAGAGCAAAGAAGAATGCATAGGCACTAGATGTTGGAGAGGGAGATGTAGGAGACACT
>NC_051410.1:23274429-23275001 GCF_015228065.2 Penaeus monodon
GGTAGACGCCAGCAGAGGAGGGGAAAATTGGGATGAAGTGGTCACTAGGATAGGGTGCGGAAAGAAGGCAAGTTAATTGACAAACACTTAGATAGGAGACACGTGGAAAGAGTAACAAATAATCAAGGGAGGAATCAAGAATCAAGGAGGACCATCCGATTAGGAGGCGAGGGGCGAGCAGAAAAGGTCCAAAGACCTTGTCGTTAAGGTCAATCAACGTCCCTCACATTTCTTGCAGCCGTAAAGGTGCCCGCCCGCCGACTCAAGGTGCCATTAAGATTAAAGTTTCTGCAATGGAGATGCGAGGATTTTCAACTTGGGACTGAGTTAATTTTATGTTCTCTTCCGAGAAAAATTTAGCCGGGGAAAGAGCGGGCCATTCACGACGCCGGATCTTTCTCTCTTCTCGGATTTTCTTAATCTTTGCTCCTTTTATGGAACGTCAGTGGCCGTGAAGGAAAGTGAAAGTGTACATTATTGTGTCGGTCTCAGTTAACATGCTATGTGTTGATTGCCTGTAGGTATCAACCTGTTTATCTGTCGATTAATTTATCTATCTAAGTGAGTATGTA
>NC_051410.1:23275100-23275340 GCF_015228065.2 Penaeus monodon
ATGCGTGCGTACCTACATATGAATAAATATGATAAATTACTGTGGCTCTAATTTAAAGTAGGAATATGACTTTTATTTGTCGGCCCTCTATACATTAAAATATATGTATTACTGAACAGTATATGCCGCATAGACGAGTAAAGGTAAATTGATCAACGATAAGTTACAGGAGTCTGTATAGTATGAAAGTTTTTGTATTAGCAATATTATTCAAGCTCCAACAATTATCATCTCTCTATC
>NC_051410.1:23280022-23280578 GCF_015228065.2 Penaeus monodon
AAGAAAATGTACGCAATACTACAACGAAAAAGACCATAAGTAAAATCATGAAAAACCTATAGGATAGCAATGAGCATCCAAACAGTGTTGTTATGAGAGGTGTCAACACAAGGAAGGAAAGGAAGGCGAGGTCTTACGAGCTTATTAGAAGCATATATTGCGAAATTAAAGCGAGAGTGCCTTGTTATGAGGCAGTCACACATAGCACATGAAGACTAGGCCAAACACGAATGAGCAGAAGAGAACACAACACAGAAACTGGAGAATTTTTGCACCATGCGAGAGATATTGCACAGAGGACAGGGAATGAAGATCAGCGAAGTGAAAACGAAAAATTCTTGGAAGGAAAAAAAAATTTAAGAAGACCGGCAAGAAAAGAGAATAGGAAAACGTTTAGAATAATGTGAAGCCAAAATAACTTCATTATAGTTTAAAGAGAAAAGTCGAAAAGGCGAACACAAATAATTGAAACCAGATGATGAAAGACTGTGATGAACAAACTAAGGGTGCAATGAGAATTAACAACAATGCACTTATAAAACTGACTGCAGAAATA
>NC_051410.1:23281251-23281392 GCF_015228065.2 Penaeus monodon
TATTCGAAAGAGTCTACTTTTGTTTCTTCGCACACCCCACTGGCCTTAATCCAAGTACTCTTTCCCTCAGGACCACTTAAGATAGCGTTTGGAAGGAAAATGCAGCAAGACTTGAAGTTCTCTACGGGGAATCCCGAGCAT
>NC_051410.1:23281413-23281695 GCF_015228065.2 Penaeus monodon
TTTTTTTCAGCAGGCGCATTTTTCTAATATAGTATCTAAAGCATTTTCCACAGTGGAATTTCTTTGGAATTAAAACATATCTGACAACTTCCTTGAGACCTCATGCTACATTAACTCGCAGTTTTGAATTCCGTTTTTACGGAGGTTACTTTCACAAAACTTTATTTTCCTTTTTGTCTGTAAAATCTTTCACTTATATATTTTTCTAATTTGTATCTGCGTATTGTTTATTTTTTTCTGGTTTATCCCTATTCAGTACCTACTCCACAAACAAAAGCAGAG
>NC_051410.1:23281777-23282102 GCF_015228065.2 Penaeus monodon
TGAATGAGACCAATTTAAAACCGGAAAAGAAACGAAAAAGAGCCAAAAGAAATCTGGAAAAGAGAAAGAAAGAAAGAAAGAAAAACAAAACACGAATGAGCACCAAATGAAAGACGAAAGTGAGGAGCGCCGCGGAAGGACGTAAAATATGCTCCCTCAACGCCTATATTCCCCGCTGCTCTCCTCCCCGGCCAGCTGATGGCCCGAGTTCCGTGGCGACGCCGCGACGGCCGTGATTCATCCTTCGTTTCGTCCGGCATGCGCGCCCGGCTTATGCGAACAGAGGTTTCGCCTTTGTTTAGGTTGTATATGCAGTGTATATGCA
>NC_051410.1:23282181-23282494 GCF_015228065.2 Penaeus monodon
ACTTAGACTTTATGCGTAAGACGTTTGGGTACTCTGGAAACTGAATTATTTATCAACTATCGCTCAATCTGTGATATGAGGCCCATGTCCGCCCCCCCCCCCCTTATTTATAAAGTACGCAACGGTTTCCTCTTTTCGATGCAGCGATTTGCTGCCGATGGGGGCCGCAATGTCGAAAAAGGTTAACGTGTAATTTTCTTACCAAGTCATTTAGTATTCTAGTCGCAGGTAGAAAATTACTGAGAATGATCCAATCACGGACTCAGGGAGAAAAGAAGTCTTTGAAATGATCCATTCAAATAAAACGTTATAA
>NC_051410.1:23283552-23283871 GCF_015228065.2 Penaeus monodon
GTATAAACGACCAGTCAAGGTTTTATTACCCTCTGTTATCTTAACCACCTACATTTGCATTCTGGGAACTCTGATACAGTGATACAGAGATCTTTAGAATTAAGACAGAGCAAAATCTTTTAGCCTTTCTAGACTTCTCAACAAAATCAATGAAAATGTCATTATACCAAAAAGAATGTGTTCAATCTCTGGAGCAAGTCTTCTGTAGAACTTTGAACTCTCCTGAGACGCAGGCACCTAATTAGGGACATGTTGATATTGTAAAGCTTCGAAATCGGCGATGTTCTTCACTTATACACGCATTTCTTGGCAATCAACT
>NC_051410.1:23287252-23287345 GCF_015228065.2 Penaeus monodon
GCTATCATTTCTTGTATATCACACACTACACAACACCACTACCCATCTCCTCACATCTCCACCCACCTTCGTTTTTGTATAATATCACTTACC
>NC_051410.1:23287450-23287656 GCF_015228065.2 Penaeus monodon
GCTATCTTATGCTGGTACATAGCCATGGAAATATGTACACCACTAGATTTTTGCCAATTGCAGGCATATCCTGTTCGGTTGTTTTGTGAGGTTGATTCCTCGAGACTGACGTGAAGTTTCGAGGGCGGAGCGATGAACGATCGCTGAGAAGAGACGGAATATGGAGAAGTTTAGTGAGCAGAGAAACGTATAGACGATATACTGAT
>NC_051410.1:23290685-23291406 GCF_015228065.2 Penaeus monodon
ATCTGTCTCTTTCCCCTAGTTTGCGGGGCCGTAGGAGCCAACGAGACCTAAGCCTCCAGTTTCGGCACAGAGTAATTGTCATTGGCGTTGTCTTGTGCACTATTACATTTGGTAGCGTCTTTCAGCAAGAAGAAATAAAACATGTGAAACAGTAATTTGCCCAAAGCATTCACCAAAAATATAGAAGATTAAAAGCTTGTATAATGAATGAAACGTAAAATTAAATAATCAGAGTAAAATTAAACTTAAAAGAAAACGTTAAAATAAATAAATGAGAGAAAAAACTTTATGTGTATTCAATCAGGTTTTTATATCACTCCATAATTTCATGTGTAATATTACTAACGTATTTTATCCTTCCCATTTGAAAGCCTTTTGGAAAAACGAAAGAAAAAGTCAAAACTCAAAAACCATTATCATTAAAAATTTAAACACAAAGAAAAGAACAGAAACCTCCGAAAAACATAAAAGTACAGCAAAAATACACTTAATCAAAAGAGGCAATCTTAATAAAAACGCCATAAAAACAATACCTCTTAAATGCTGAGACTCACTGTTATGATTCCATAAAAGGCAGTAATTAAAATAATGCACAAATTAAAATGATAAAATCAGAGAAGAATGGCCGGCTATCTGAAGGATAGAAGTACCGTGGTAAGAGACGATGGTCTGTGCGCAAACTCAAAGAAGGTGGTTGACCCCACCTTATATACAACCAAGG
>NC_051410.1:23291499-23291677 GCF_015228065.2 Penaeus monodon
TCTGAAGATTGCGTGAATTTAGAAAATTAAAGGAGGTTTAATTAAGAAAAATATACATAAAAACAATATAAACAACTAAAAGAAGGGAACCAATATAACATAAATTTAAATAGGACGATAAAAAAATTGTTTTCGTGGGCTAGCTGAGGGGCTTTGGCGCCAAAATGCCCGTTGAAGA
>NC_051410.1:23291843-23292044 GCF_015228065.2 Penaeus monodon
GCGTCTCCATCCTCCCACTGCAGCGCCTCGGTCAGGCAAGGGACCTTCTTGCAGCGCGTCGCCGTCAGCGTCTCCGTCAGGATCCTTCACGCCCTGGTCCACACTTGAATATTGCCGCGGGGGACACTTTGTGGGGGTTTAGGATGATGCTGAGCGGGTGTAGGTTGCCAAAAGGAGCAGTAGGGGCGGCAGCTCACTACA
>NC_051410.1:23301302-23301891 GCF_015228065.2 Penaeus monodon
AATTTAATCTATTTCGCCGCCGGCTGAAATACAGGCAAATATACGGATTGGATTGCCGGGTGTGAGGACTGACTTTCAGAGCGTCGAGATCAAAACAGCCAATTAAGTCATTCTTTAAACATAATATTTGAATAAGCTCTCAATTAAGTTTTGCTTAATTATGCTTTCAGTAATGTGTGTGAGAAATTATATACAAATTGGTATGTGACTAAATAAGGAATTAAGTCACCGAGTAATTAGATTTTCTAAAACAAAGAAAAAAGTTTGGCGATTGCAAACTTGAACAGCGGTGATTATATCATTCACGGAGGGAATTACGACATTGATGTTAATAAGACAAATGATGTTTATTTTATTTAAAATACTTATGTTGATAATTTAAAGTTGCTCATTCTTGTGATAATTATGATTTGAATGCCGACTTTGAGGACAGCCTAAATGTCGAACGACAGTTATAATGATAATAATTAAATCAAAAGCATAAAAGAAGTACTAGCAGTGACACGTGTTTAGTATCTTAGATGTTAAAATAATCTTGTGCTTTCAAATGCTATCACTCTTGTTAACATTTTTTACAGCGAATAAACGT
>NC_051410.1:23301972-23303733 GCF_015228065.2 Penaeus monodon
TAACCTTAAACTTATGTAAGAAAATTGTTAATTTTATATATATTTTTTTTTATTGGTTTAAATTTTTAATATGGCCTGAAATTATAAGGTAGACATGATGGTTTTCCCTGGTTACTAATGAGGGGCGTCTCCCTACCTCTATCTTCCCTTCTGTATAACTGTCAATCCTGAAAATTCAATTTCCAAGTTTTTCCTCTCTCGGTTATCCCCGTCGGAATATTTTCTTCTCTACAAAATATCCTTTCTTACCAAATAAGTTATCATGAAAATGTTCGCGCAACACTTGGTCGACGAAAAATGTTGGTCTCGTTCTCAAAACATTCCCGGGAACATCAGCGGCCACAGAGATCTTTTCCGCTCTTTGGATTTTAGTGGACAGACAGCCAGAGACAAGCACACACTCCACAAGTATTATATATATATTGATATTTTCAGTATCTCGCTTTTCTTTTTTTATTGTTAGCTCTTCATTTCGTTGTATATTTTTTTTGTTATTGCAAACATAGTATTTACTTTTATTAAGGACTAATTAATTTTCGTGACTTCATTAAGCAATCATGTCTGCTTTTTTATATTTTACCATCATAATTTGTTATCGCATGTTTTCCAGTTGCTTTGAGGAATAATCACGTGAACGCCGCTTAGGTCCTTTAAGTGTCCATCAAAATATAATTGCTAACATTTTACCATGTTACTAAAGTCCGTCTAATTTCAGACAACTCACGTCACTGGATACTCAGATTCGCTTAAAGCTAATGTCTACATATATTTAGAATCGTTAAAACGTATACAATTTATTTTTATTTTTTTACAACTGTTTATTATATACAAAAAAAATAAATCGGAGAACTCCAAATTCTAGGATGGTTGGCCTTTTTTGTATAACCAAGTATATCGAAGAAACAATGAATTGTAAATCAAATTATTAGAAGGATAACAAATTCAGCGATCAGTTTTTTTCTTTGATCAGAGTAAACGTAAGGATACAAGATTACTGAGGAGGCGAGAATATAGGTTCTCATAAAGAAGACCGGTGGGTGAGTGCTTGGATGTCTTCTACGGAAATCCGCCTCGGAGATTTTTTACAGTCTCTTTGAGAAAAGCAAGGGTAGGTTCTGTAGTTTTGTAACCTTTGCAGTGTAAACATGATCTCAGGATATGCTCCACTTCTCTTCTACTTTTTATCAGAACTCTCATGATACCACTCTGTCCCATGATGAAGCGGGTATAGTTTTGAAATAATGTATTAATTTTGTTCGCCGGTATATTATTTTTGACTTATTATGATTCATGTCATAAGAATTGTTTGTTAATAAAACAATTTAGTTTGTCTATTTTCATATCATCATTTATTGAATTTCATTGCTGTGTTATTGCCTTTTCCATAGTTTTGCGAAATTGGAAAACTAATGGGAGATCACAAGTGTATCGTCGAACTACCTTTCATTGTATATGATATAAAGGCAGAAAGATTTTCCTTTACATCTATATTTCAAGAATACATAGATACATAGTGACACGTTATCCCCTTTTGATCGGAAATTATACCATATTTCTCTGCTCTGTTATCCCTCTGGTTCTCGGCTTGTTTTTCCTGACTTATTTCGTTTTCCCGACTCCTATTCCCTTGTCTTGCCCCATCTCCGAAGTTCTGTCAATACAATAGTTATAATGATGCTTTGTTGTTATTATATTTTTTTTAAAACCGTGCAAACACCCACATCTTCACTCCTCATTTCATCTCTCTCCCTTATGTAGCTT
>NC_051410.1:23303846-23304354 GCF_015228065.2 Penaeus monodon
AATTGGATCATCTCCACAACTGCATACCAATGTCCTTTTTCTTTAGCCAACCTCCCCCCAACCATCACGCCCACACTACGTGAACCGACTGTCCGTTGCCTACTTCCACCATCCCCTTCGTACTTGCTAATCAGTGCTAATTAACTTCATCGTGTGAAAGTTCCCTCTCGTTGCCTACCCATTTCACTCACTCACTGAATCCCATTGTCCTGTGGCCGCTCCTTAAGCCATAATTTATATATTCACACTTTTAAATGAAATTAGATATTACTTATCTTCAGATATTTGATTTACTGTAATCCGCTTGGTTCACATTCCTATAACTTTCGAAATAGATTTGTAATGAACGTAGGCTTTAAGTAAATCCAAGCTTTCTAGTGCCTCGCTGCAGTGCCTCTATCTCTTCTCATCGTAAGATATTCTCCACCTATTCTTGAACCGAGTAAGCTTCTTCCAGATTCCCCGAATCCTTTATCTCCCCGGAAAGCCTTTCCTGGAGAGTGAGGAC
>NC_051410.1:23309283-23309459 GCF_015228065.2 Penaeus monodon
GAGATAAAATCCCAAATGAAAGCATATAAAAAAGAGATTGCATAATATTACGCGGTGGCTCTCTACTTGCAATGCCACTTGGGTTCTAAGATTTCCCCGAAGGCACGGCCGCAACCCGGGAGAGGCTTGATGTCAGATTTTATGAAGGTAAGTGGAATTGATTTAAAGGGGATAAG
>NC_051410.1:23309589-23309754 GCF_015228065.2 Penaeus monodon
AGCAATGCATGGGCAGGAAAAAGAAAAAAAAGATTCAAAAGAACAAACAACGAAATTAGTGGAACCCTTGCATTCTCTTTCTCTTGTCCTCAAAACATATCCCTCTCTTTCACTTTTTTTTCTCGAGATCACAAAACGTAGTAAAACCCCCCGGCACGAATAAAA
>NC_051410.1:23309876-23310028 GCF_015228065.2 Penaeus monodon
CTTGCCGAACCGCTGAACTTTACCCATCTCGCCAATCTTTTTCGCTCCCCTCCCTTTTTGTTACTTCTCTTTTTCTCTCTCTGTAGTCCTTGTTATTTTCCCAATCATCCTTGTGCTCGCTATAATTTTTATTTAATTTGCTCATTATACCT
>NC_051410.1:23310077-23310319 GCF_015228065.2 Penaeus monodon
CGTGACGTAAAAAGGTTTCCCTGCTTGCTTGCTCTGTAGGCTTCTCGCGATCGCTGTCTGCGTTGTTGGGTTTTCCTGCGTGCTCCGTAAACTTAATTGACTGAGTGCCACGTCCCTTGTTAAGCCGTGACAGGTAAGTTGTTCTTTGTGTGTCTTTTTATGTTTGTTTGTCTTCTTTCAGTTTTCTAATTTCGTGCTTATTTGTTTTTCAGTTTCGTTTTCTTATTGTATTCTTGTTCTTG
>NC_051410.1:23310485-23311053 GCF_015228065.2 Penaeus monodon
TTTTTTCACACTTTTGTTTATTCTGTTTCTTTGTTTTCCCGTTCCCGCATGTTATTTTCTAATGCTGTTATTTATCCTTCTTTTTTTTTTCATAACCTCGAATAGACTTTATTTCTTTCACTTCGTAAATTTGGGAACACCTAAAACATACAAAATATATGACATTTTCATTAAAAATTTTCGTAAAGTACTACTTGTGTGAATGCGCCCCATGGCGTGTGTCAGAGCTTCAGTGGCAGTGACACATTACATATATGACACATTTTTCATTTTCCTTACCATATCTTTCTAGAATGAAAAACAAATCTGAAGAATAATAGTGATAAAGAATAGAATGGGAAGGTTTCTTCGACCCAAGAGACAGCGATCTATTTTCCCGACAAGAAAGAGGAGCAGAGAGCCATTTCCTCCGGAGTTAAACATGTTTTCCTCCGGGCTGTGGATGCCTTGATACAGACATGTCCTTGGCCCCTCATCAGTCTTTTCCCTCCCCCTTTCCCCGCTCCCCCTCCTGCCCGCGATCTCTCCTAATGCCTCCTTCCACCTCTCGTATCGTTCCCCTCAACCC
>NC_051410.1:23311112-23311600 GCF_015228065.2 Penaeus monodon
ATGTATTCCACCTTCCATCCCTCTGCATTTTACTATTAAGCCTTCCCTTCCACATCCCACCTCTTCCATCCTCCCCCCTCACACTAACCTCTTCCACCTTCCCCAGCATTCCCCTCCACCCATGGCATTGCTCCTTCCATTTCACTGACCCCCACTCTCCACCATCTCTCCTATCTCATCTCAACAAGGTCGTATCATACCATCCTCCTCCACTTATTCCACCTCTCACCTTCCACCCTCCCTTCTTTTCCTTCCCACCTCCCCCACTCTGCCTCGCCCGTGCCCTCCAGGCTTCCTGGGTCGCGGGTCCTCCATTATTCACCAGGTCACTGCTGTTCATTAACCAGCACCGGCCGCTGGAATCTCGAAGGAGGCGGGGAGATATTATCGGAGGGCAGGGGATCGATATCCTCTACGCTTGTATACATGTACACAGTAACATTTTAGGTTTACGAAAAAACGTACACACACAACATCCCTTCCCCCCC
>NC_051410.1:23311835-23312603 GCF_015228065.2 Penaeus monodon
TCCGTTAATTAAAAGAGACAAATAAGCAAAGTGCAAAGCGTATACTTAAACCTCACCTCAAAAGTACAAGTATCTGAGTCTGGAACATTTGTTCATGATTTAGAAATAATGCGCTATGTTACTGAAAAGCAAGCTTAAAGTTACTAAATTAATCTTTCTCCTCATGGTACAGTTCGAAATGAGTTTATGTTATACTTGTTCGGTTTATTGTTTCGAATGAATTTTGTTTTAATTTTATATATGATGATATTCAACAGCAAATTACATATTTTTCTTAGTTTTTTATTATGATTTACTTTTCGCCTAATTTTTCCTCGAATAAGATCTTTTCTTCTAACACTTTTATCTTTCTTTATATCTTTCCAACTGATCATGTCTTCTTATTTCCACTTTCACCATTTTTGTGTTATGTATAGAAGTTTCCTCTTAATCTCCCTTGCCTTTCCTTTCCCAGTTCTATTCTCTCTATTCATGTCTTTCTCTCCCGTTCTCTTCTTGTTCGTTTTCTCCTTCGTCCGCAGCATATCAATGGACTACTTTTCTACCTTAACCGTCATTAAGTCGTTTAGGACCCAAATTTTTCCAAAACAATAAATATTTACATTGTTAGCGCGATCAAAGACATTGCAAGGCATCACACTCCCTCCACCTTAGAACTTAGAAAAAAGATGGAGAAGTGTAAGGTTGGTCGGTAACAGGGAAAAGAAGAGGAAGAGTGCCTCGACAGATATTCTAATTCATAAAAGAAACATGCTGACAGAAAATCTG
>NC_051410.1:23313681-23313835 GCF_015228065.2 Penaeus monodon
CAAGTTCTCGCACTGCCAGATATTGCAAGACGTACAAATCAAGGAATAAATGTCAATGACATAAATGGGCAAACAACGTATAGCATAAGGAAGAGGAATCAGAAAATCAAAATATATCTCGCATGCTTTAGGAACAGCATATTTTATTTTTCTG
>NC_051410.1:23313896-23314641 GCF_015228065.2 Penaeus monodon
GCTCCAACTAGAAGTTGTACTAATCATCACAATACAGTAATAATACAAGTGACTAACTCAAATCTTAAAGTAGTAGACCCATTTTCTTTGCGGATTTCCATAAACGAAGATCTTATAATTTATCATCAAGAAGCGACTCAGATAACTATCAAAGCCTAATGAACTGGTCACCGGGCCATGGCAAGACAAACATAACATTTCGCCGCAAACTTACAGTCCGTTCGTGCTCCGTCCTGTTGACGAACCTACAGGAGACGCGGCCAGAACACGGCTTCCATAAAAGATAGCTTCGGACGGAGCCCTTCCGACGGCGCCTCCCTTCCCGCTGGCGAATGTGGTCTGCGGGAGACAGGAGCCTCGTTTGCATAAATGTGTGAGCCGTGATTTGCATGCTGCGAATTTGTGTCTGATGGGATCCGGCAGCTCTTCGTCGAGTCAGCCGAGTCAGCGGGGGCAGGAGCGTCAGCGGTGTAGTCAGCAAAGTCGGTGGTCCTCTGCGACATCCAAAGCTGCAGGGGATGCAGCTCGGAAATTGAGGAGGGGAGATATTCTGATTCTATTTTTTTCTACGTTGCACACACGGATATCCGTGAAAATACAAGTCAATTATTTTCTTTCTTTCTTAGAAATCACTAACACACACACACGCGCGCGCGCGCGTTTATTTCTATGAACGAAAGAGAATAATTGATTTTATTTTCACGAATATCCGTGTGTGCAACGTGTGAAATGTCTAAGTCTCTCA
>NC_051410.1:23315596-23315994 GCF_015228065.2 Penaeus monodon
ATCTTATATAGGTTAGATTTCTCTGAATGGTATTTAGGAATTAGGGATTTCAAATGATTAAGATGATTTGCTACTCGAGGAAAAAAGAAACAAAGTATTTTCATAATCCCCTTTTAATTTACAAATTTACAAGTAAAAAAAATCAAAAAGGAAAAAAAGACGTTGGGGGGTCGTGAGTGTAACGTAGATGTACGCGAAGAGTCTTGCCCGTGGCGCCTTGCATTTGGCCGGGGCTGGGGCACCCCGGGGCCCCAGTGGAAGGAAGGTTGGGGCCGGGTCCCACCTATATAGGAGGGGAAAAAAGGAGTCCATTACAAAATTGTACCCGGATCTCTTAGTAAATTCTACAGATGTTTACAAACATAGAAAAAAAAAAAATTCAGTTTTAAAATTTTAGT
>NC_051410.1:23316719-23316784 GCF_015228065.2 Penaeus monodon
TTTGTGTGTTGGGGGGTGTTTTAAAAAGATATGAATGGAAGAATATCTTTACAGATAATACGGTC
>NC_051410.1:23316859-23316983 GCF_015228065.2 Penaeus monodon
ATGCACATTCGCCATAAATTGACATTGTAGTTGTCGGGGGTTTGGTGACCACGGACTTCCCCCCTGGGAGCAGTTGTTTAGGTAACATTGTGAATTCCCAAACCCAAACCAGCTACTCTGAAGC
>NC_051410.1:23322969-23323556 GCF_015228065.2 Penaeus monodon
ATTTAATTTTTTTCCCCGCCGGCTGAAAACAGGCAAAAACGGATTGGATTGCCGGGTTGGGGAGGGGATTTTCAGAGCGTCGAGATCAAAACAAAAAATTTAAGTCATTCTTTAAACATAATATTTGAAATAAGCTCTCAATTAAGTTTTGCTTAATTATGCTTTCAGTAATGTGTGTGAGAAATTATATACAAATTGGTATGTGACTAAATAAGGGAATTAAGTCACGAGTAATTAGATTTTCTAAAAAAAAGAAAAAAGTTTTGGGCGATTGCAAACTTGAACAGCGGGATTATATCATTCACGGAGGAATTACGACATTGATGTTAATAAGACAAATGATGTTTATTTTATTAAAATACTTATGTTGATAATTTAAAGTTGCTAATTCTTGTGAAATTATGGATTTGAATGCCGACTTTGAGGACAGCCTAAATGTTCGAACGACAGTTATAATGATAATAATTAAATCAAAAGCATAAAGAAGTACAAAGCAGTGACACGGTTGTTAGTATCTTAGATGTTAAATAATCTGTGCTTTAAAATGCTATCACTCTTGTAACATTTTTTACAGCGAATAAACGTAC
>NC_051410.1:23323632-23325388 GCF_015228065.2 Penaeus monodon
AACCTTAAACTATGTAAGAAAATTGTAATTTTATATATTTTTTTTATTGGTTTAAATTTTTAATATGGCCTGAAATTATAAGGTAGACATGATGGTTTTCCCTGGTTACTAATGAGGGGCGTCTCCCTACCTCTATCTTCCCTTCTGTATAACTGTCAATCCTGAAAATTCAATTTCCAAGTTTTTCCTCTCTCGGTTATCCCCGTCGGAATATTTTCTTCTCTACAAAATATCCTTTCTTACCAAATAAGTTATCATGAAAATGTTCGCGCAACACTTGGTCGACGAAAAATGTTGGTCTCGTTCTCAAAACATTCCCGGGAACATCAGCGGCCACAGAGATCTTTTCCGCTCTTTGGATTTTAGTGGACAGACAGCCAGAGACAAGCACACACTCCACAAGTATTATATATATATTGATATTTTCAGTATCTCGCTTTTCTTTTTTTATTGTTAGCTCTTCATTTCGTTGTATATTTTTTTTGTTATTGCAAACATAGTATTTACTTTTATTAAGGACTAATTAATTTTCGTGACTTCATTAAGCAATCATGTCTGCTTTTTTATATTTTACCATCATAATTTGTTATCGCATGTTTTCCAGTTGCTTTGAGGAATAATCACGTGAACGCCGCTTAGGTCCTTTAAGTGTCCATCAAAATATAATTGCTAACATTTTACCATGTTACTAAAGTCCGTCTAATTTCAGACAACTCACGTCACTGGATACTCAGATTCGCTTAAAGCTAATGTCTACATATATTTAGAATCGTTAAAACGTATACAATTTATTTTTATTTTTTTACAACTGTTTATTATATACAAAAAAAATAAATCGGAGAACTCCAAATTCTAGGATGGTTGGCCTTTTTTGTATAACCAAGTATATCGAAGAAACAATGAATTGTAAATCAAATTATTAGAAGGATAACAAATTCAGCGATCAGTTTTTTTCTTTGATCAGAGTAAACGTAAGGATACAAGATTACTGAGGAGGCGAGAATATAGGTTCTCATAAAGAAGACCGGTGGGTGAGTGCTTGGATGTCTTCTACGGAAATCCGCCTCGGAGATTTTTTACAGTCTCTTTGAGAAAAGCAAGGGTAGGTTCTGTAGTTTTGTAACCTTTGCAGTGTAAACACGATCTCAGGATATGCTCCACTTCTCTTCTACTTTTTATCAGAACTCTCATGATACCACTCTGTCCCATGATGAAGCGGGTATAGTTTTGAAATAATGTATTAATTTTGTTCGCCGGTATATTATTTTTGACTTATTATGATTCATGTCATAAGAATTGTTTGTTAATAAAACAATTTAGTTTGTCTATTTTCATATCATCATTTATTGAATTTCATTGCTGTATTATTGCCTTTTCCATAGTTTTGCGAAATTGGAAAACTAATGGGAGATCACAAGTGTATCGTCGAACTACCTTTCATTGTATATGATATAAAGGCAGAAAGATTTTCCTTTACATCTATATTTCAAGAATACATAGATACATAGTGACACGTTATCCCATTTTGATCGGAAATTATACCATATTTCTCTGCTCTGTTATCCCTCTGGTTCTCGGCTTGTTTTTCCTGACTTATTTCGTTTTCCCGACTCCTATTCCCTTGTCTTGCCCCATCTCCGAAGTTCTGTCAATACAATAGTTATAATGATGCTTTGTTGTTATTATATTTTTTTTTAAAACCGTGCAAACACCCACATCTTCACGCCTCATTTCATCTCTCTCCCTTATGTAGCTT
>NC_051410.1:23325475-23325996 GCF_015228065.2 Penaeus monodon
AATTGGATCATCTCCACAACTGCATACCAATGTCCTTTTTCTTTAGCCAACCTCCCCCCAACCATCACGCCCACACTACGTGAACCGACTTTCCGTTGCCTACTTCCACCATCCCCTTCGTACTTGCTAATCAGTGCTAATTAACTTCATCGTGTGAAAGTTCCCTCTCGTTGCCTACCCATTTCACTCACTCACTGAATCCCATTGTCCTGTGGCCGCACCTTAAGCCATAATTTATATATTCACACTTTTAAATGAAATTAGATATTACTTATCTTCAGATATTTGATTTACTGTAATCCGCTTGGTTCACATTCCTATAACTTTCGAAATAGATTTGTAACGAACGTAGGCTTTAAGTAAATCCAAGCCTTCTAGTGCCTCGCTGCAGTGCCTCTATCTCTTCTCATCGTAAGATATTCTCCACCTATTCTTGAACCGAGTAAGCTTCTTCCAGATTCCCCTGAATCCTTTATCTCGCCGGCAGCCGTTCCTGGAGAGTGAGGACATGTTGCTAGATG
>NC_051410.1:23330573-23330772 GCF_015228065.2 Penaeus monodon
CAAGAGGATAAATGCCAATGAAAGCATATGAAAAGAGATTGCGATAATATTTACGCGGTAGGTCTCTCTACATTGCAATGCCACTTGGGCTTCTAACGACTTTCCCCCGAAGGGCACGGCCGCAATCCCCTGGGAGAGGCTTTGATGTCAGATTTATTGAAGGTTAAAGGGTTTGGGAAATTTATTTAAAGGGGATAAG
>NC_051410.1:23330885-23331072 GCF_015228065.2 Penaeus monodon
ACATCAACAACAAGAAAGCAATGCATGGGCAGGAAACAAGAAAAATAAGATTCAAAAGAAACAAACAACGAAATTAGTGGAACCCTTTCATTCTCTTTTCTTCTTTGTCCTCAAAACATATCCCTCTCTTTCACTTTTTTTTCTCGAGATCACAAAACGTAGTAAACCCACCGGCACGAATAACCCG
>NC_051410.1:23331345-23331704 GCF_015228065.2 Penaeus monodon
TGTTATTTCCTAATCATCCTTGTGCTCGCTATAATTTTTATTATAATTTGCTCATTATACCTTTTTTCTTCACTTCACTCATTTCTTTTTTATTCTTCTTGCTTCTCTCATTCTCGTGACGTAAAGGTTTCCCTGCTTGCTTGCTCTGTAGGCTTCTCGCGATCGCTGTCTGCGCTTGTTGGGTTTGCCTGCGTGCTCCGTAAACTTTAATTGACTGAGTGCCACGTCCCTTTGTTAAGCCGTGACAGGTAAGTTGTTCTTTGTGTGCTCTTTTTTATGTTTGTTTGTCTTCTTTCAGTTTTCTAATTTCGTGCTTATTTGTTTTTCAGTTTCGTTTTCTTATTGTATTCTTGTTCTTG
>NC_051410.1:23331870-23332358 GCF_015228065.2 Penaeus monodon
CTTTTTCACACTTTTGTTTATTTCTGTTTCTTTGTTTTCCCGTTCCCGCATGTTATTTTCTAATGCTGTTATTTTATCCTTCTTTCTTTTTTCATAACCTCGAATAGACTTTATTTCTTTTCACTTCGTAAATTTGGAACACCTAAAACATACAAAATATATGACATTTTCATTAAGAATTCGTAAAGTACTACTTGTGTGAATGCGCGCATGCGTGTGTCAGAGCTTCAGTGGCAGTGACACATTACATATATGACACCATGTTTCATTTTTCCTTACCATATCGTCTAGAATGAAAAACAAATCTGAAGAATAATAGTGATAAAGAATAGAATGGGAAGGTTTCTTCGACCCAAGAGAAAGCGATCTATTTTCCCGACAAGAAAGAGGAGCAGAGAGCCATTTCCTCCGGAGTTAAACTGTTTTCCTCCGGGCTGTGGATGCCTTGATACAGACATTGTCCTTGGCCATCATCAGTCTTTTCCCTC
>NC_051410.1:23332392-23332696 GCF_015228065.2 Penaeus monodon
TCTCCTAATGCCTCCTTCCACCTCTCGTATCGTTCCCCTCAACCCTTCTTACTCTCTTACTATCTTCCGTTTCATTTCATACCTGTTATTCTCCTTCCTTTCTGTCATGTATTCCACCTTCCATCCCTCTGCATTTTACTATTAAGCCTTCCCTTCCACATCCCACCTCTTCCATCCTCCCCCCTCACACTAACCTCTTCCACCTTCCCCAGCATTCCCCTCCACCCATGGCATTGCTCCTTCCATTTCACTGACCCCCACTCTCCACCATCTCTCCTATCTCATCTCAACAAGGTCGTATCAT
>NC_051410.1:23332739-23332969 GCF_015228065.2 Penaeus monodon
CTTCTTTTCCTTCCCACCTCCCCCACTCTGCCTCGCCCGTGCCCTCCAGGCTTCCTGGGTCGCGGGTCCTCCATTATTCACCAGGTCACTGCTGTTCATTAACCAGCACCGGCCGCTGGAATCTCGAAGGAGGCGGGGAGATATTATCGGAGGGCAGGTCGATATCCATATACGCTTGTATACAGTACAGTAACATTTAGGTTTACAAATATACACCACAACATCCCTTC
>NC_051410.1:23333202-23333536 GCF_015228065.2 Penaeus monodon
GATTCCGTTAAATTAAAAGAGACAAATAAGCAAAGTGCAAAGCGTATACTTAAACCTTCACCTCAAAAGTACAAGTATCTGAGTCTGGAACATTTGTTCATGATTTAGAAATAATGCGCTATGTTACTGAAAAGCAAGCTTAAAGTTACTAAATTAATCTTTCTCCTCATGGTACAGTTTCGAAATGAGTTTATGTTATACTTGTTCGGTTTATTGTTTTCGAATGAATTTTGTTTTAATTTTATATATGATGATATTCAACAGCAAATTACATATTTTTCTTAGTTTATTATTATGATTTACTTTTCGCCTAATTTTTCCTCGAATAAGATCT
>NC_051410.1:23333596-23333981 GCF_015228065.2 Penaeus monodon
ATTCTCACTTTCACCATTTTTGTGTTATGTATAGAAGTTTCCTCATAATCTCCCTTGCCTTTCCTTTCCCAGTTCTATTCTCTCTATTCATGTCTTTCTCTCCCGTTCTCTTCTTGTTCGTTTTCTCCTTCGTCCGCAGCATATCAATGGACTACTTTTCTACCTTAACCGTCATTAAGTCGTTTTAGGATCCAATTTTCCAAAACAATAAATATTTACATTGTTAGCGCGATCAAAGACATTGCAAGGCATCACACTCCCTCCACCTTAGAACTTAGAAAAAAAGATGGAGAAGTGTAAGGTTGGTCGGTAACAGGGAAAAGAAGAGGAAGAGTGCCTCGACAGATATTCTAATTCATAAAAGAAACATGCTGACAGAAAATCT
>NC_051410.1:23334997-23335162 GCF_015228065.2 Penaeus monodon
GCAGATAACAAGGTTCTCGCACTGCCAGATATTGCAAGACGTACAAATCAAGGAATAAATGTCAATGACATAAATGGGCAAACAACGTATAGCATAAGGAAGATAGGAATCAGAAAATCAAATATATCTCGCGTGCTTTAGGGAACAGCATATTTTATTTTTCTG
>NC_051410.1:23335223-23335854 GCF_015228065.2 Penaeus monodon
GCTCCAACTAGAAGTTGTACTAATCATCACAATACCAGTAATAATACAAGTGACTAACTCAAATCTTAAAGTAGTAGACCCATTTTCTTTGCGGATTTCCATAAACGAAGATCTTATAATTTATCATCAAGAAGCGACTCAGATAACTATCAAAGCCTAATGAACTGGTCACCGGGCCATGGCAAGACAAACATAACATTTCGCCGCAAACTTACAGTCCGTTCGTGCTCCGTCCTGTTGACGAACCTACAGGAGACGCGGCCAGAACACGGCTTCCATAAAAGATAGCTTCGGACGGAGCCCTTCCGACGGCGCCTCCCTTCCCGCTGGCGAATGTGGTCTGCGGGAGACAGGAGCCTCGTTTGCATAAATGTGTGAGACGTGATTTGCATGCTGCGAATTTGTGTCTGATGGGATCCGGCAGCTCTTCGTCGAGTCAGCCGAGTCAGCGGGGGCAGGAGCGTCAGCGGTGTAGTCAGCAAAGTCGGTGGTCCTCTGCGACATCCAAAGCTGCAGGGGATGCAGCTCGGAAATTGAGGAGGGGAGATATTCTGATTCTATTTTTTTCTACGTTGCACACACGGATATCCGTGAAAATACAAGTCAATTATTTTCTTTCGTTCTTAGAAAT
>NC_051410.1:23335873-23335940 GCF_015228065.2 Penaeus monodon
GCGCGCGCGCGCGTTCTTATTTCTATGAACGAAAGAGAATAATTGACTTGTATTTTCACGAATATCC
>NC_051410.1:23336946-23337357 GCF_015228065.2 Penaeus monodon
CTGAGTTAGATTTTCTCTGTAATGGTAGTCTAGGAACTTAGGTGATTTTCAAATGATCTAAGTATGATTTTGCTACTCGAGGAATATAAGAAACAAAGTATTTTCATAATCCCATTTTATATTCACAAATATTTACAAGTAAAAAAAAATCATAAAAGGAAACAAGACAGTTGGGCGAGTCGTGAGTGTAACGTAGTATGTACGCTGAAGAGATCTTGCCCGTGGCGCCTTGCATTCTGGCACCGAGAGCTGGGGCACCGAGGCCAGCCAGTGGCAGCAAGGTCTGGCCGGGTTCTCTCACCTATATAGGAGGCTGAAAATGGAGTCCATTACAATTGGTACCAGGATCTCTTAGTAAATTCTACAGATGTTACAATATACATAGAAAAATATAGATTTCAGTTTAAGATT
>NC_051410.1:23342812-23342983 GCF_015228065.2 Penaeus monodon
CATATGAAAAGAGATTGCGATAATATTTACGCGGTAGGTCTCTCTACATTGCAATGCCACTTGGGCTTCTAACGACTTTCCCCCGAAGGGCACGGCCGCAATCCCCTGGGAGAGGCTTTGATGTCAGATTTTATTGAAGATTAAGGTTGGAATTGATTTAAAGGGGATAAG
>NC_051410.1:23343096-23343283 GCF_015228065.2 Penaeus monodon
ACATCAACAACAAGAAAGCAATGCATGGGCAGGAAACAAGAAAAATAAGATTCAAAAGAAACAAACAACGAAATTAGTGGAACCCTTTCATTCTCTTTTCTTCTTTGTCCTCAAAACATATCCCTCTCTTTCACTTTTTTTTCTCAAGATCACAAAACGTAGTAAACCCACCGGCACGAATAACCCG
>NC_051410.1:23343540-23343892 GCF_015228065.2 Penaeus monodon
GTAGCCTGTTATTTCCTAATCATCCTTGTGCTCGCTATAATTTTTATTATAATTTGCTCATTATACCTTTTTCTTCACTTCACTCATTTCTTTTTATTCTTCTTGCTTCTCTCATTCTCGTGACGTAAAGGTTTCCCTGCTTGCTTGCTCTGTAGGCTTCTCGCGATCGCTGTCTGCGCTTGTTGGGTTGCCTGCGTGCTCCGTAAACTTAATGACGGTGCCACGTCCTTTGTTAACCCGTGACAGGTAAGTTGTTCTTTGTGTGCTCTTTTTATGTTTGTTTGTCTTCTTTCAGTTTTCTAATTTCGTGCTTATTGTTTTTCAGTTCGTTTCTTATTGTATTCTGTTCTTG
>NC_051410.1:23344054-23344531 GCF_015228065.2 Penaeus monodon
TTCTTTTCACACTTTTGTTTATTCTGTTTCTTGTTTTCCCGTTCCCGCATGTTATTTTCTAATGCTGTTTTTTTATCCTTCTTTCTTTTTCATAACCTCGAATAGACTTTATTTTTTTTCACTTCGTAAATTTGGAACACCTAAAACATACAAAATATATGACATTTTCATTAAGAATTCGTAAGTACTACTTGTGTGAATGCGCGCATGCGTGTGTCAGAGTTTCAGTGGCAGTGACACATTACATATTATGACACATGTTTCATTTTCCTTACCATATCGTCTAGAATGAAAAACAAATCTGAAGAATAATAGTGATAAAAAATAGAATGGGAAGGTTCTTCGACCCAAGAGAAAGCGATCTATTTCCCGACAAGGAAAGAGGAGCAGAGAGCCATTTCCTCCGGAGTTAAACTGTTTTCCTCCGGGCTGTGGATGCCTTGATACAGACATTGTCCTGGCCATCATCAGTCTTTT
>NC_051410.1:23344676-23345156 GCF_015228065.2 Penaeus monodon
ATGTATTCCACCTTCCATCCCTCTGCATTTTACTATTAAGCCTTCCCTTCCACATCCCACCTCTTCCATCCTCCCCCTCACACTAACCTCTTCCACCTTCCCAGCATTCCCCTCCACCCAGGGCATTGCTCCTTCCATTTCACTGACCCCCACTCTCCACCATCTCTCCTATCTCATCTCAACAAGGTCGTATCATACCATCCTCCTCCATTTATTCCACCTCTCCACCTTCCACCCTCCCTTCTTTTCTTCCACCTCCCCCATTTGCCTCGCCGTGCCCTCCAGGCTTCCTGGGTCGCGGGTCCTCCATTATTCACCAGGTCACTGCTGTTCATTAACCAGCACCGGCCCCTGGAATCTCGAAGGAGGAGGGAGATATATTCGGAGGGCAGGGGATCGATATCCTCTACGTTGTATACATGTACACAGTAACATTTTAGGTTACGAAAAACGTAAAACCCCACAACATCCCTTCCCCCC
>NC_051410.1:23345406-23346170 GCF_015228065.2 Penaeus monodon
GATTCCGTTAAATTAAAAGAGACAAATAAGCAAGTGCAAAGCGTATACTTAAACCTCACCTCAAAAGTACAAGTATCTGAGTCGGAACATTGTTCATGATTTAGAAATAAAGCGCTATGTTACTGAAAAGCAAGCTTAAAGTTACTAATTAATCTTTCCCTCATGGTACAGTTTCGAAATGAGTTTATGTTATACTTGTTCGGTTATTGTTTTCGAATGAATTTTGTTTTAATTTTATATGATGATATTCAACAGCAATTACATATTTTTCTTAGTTATTATTATGATTTACTTTTCGCCTAATTTTTCCCGAATAAGATCTTTTCTTCTTCTAACACTTTTATCTTTCTTTATATCTTTCCAACTGATCATGTCTTTCTTTTTCTCACTTTCACCATTTTGTGTTATGTATAGAAGTTTCCTCTTAATCTCCCTTGCCTTTCCTTTCCCAGTTCTATTCTCTCTATTCATGTCTTTCTCTCCCGTTCTCTTCTTGTTCGTTTTCTCCTTCGTCCGCAGCATATCAATGGACTACTTTTCTACCTTAAACCGTCATTAAGTCGTTTTAGGATCCAATTTTCCAAAACAATAAATATTTACATTGTTAGCGCGATCAAAGACATTGCAAGGCATCACACTCCCTCCACCTTAGAACTTAGAAAAAAAGATGGAGAAGTGTAAGGTTGGTCGGTAACAGGAAAAGAAGAGAAGAGTGCCTCGACAGATATTCTAATTCATAAAAGAAACATGCTGACAGAAAATCT
>NC_051410.1:23347261-23347415 GCF_015228065.2 Penaeus monodon
CACTGCCAGATATTGCAAGAGTACAAATCAAGGGAAATAAATGTCAATGACAAAAGGGCAAACAAGTATAGCAAAAGGGAAAAGGGAATCAGAAAATCAAATATATCTCGCATTTTTTGGGGAAAGCATATTTTTTTTTTCGTGACGTGTTTTT
>NC_051410.1:23347440-23348453 GCF_015228065.2 Penaeus monodon
CAGAGGATGACGAGATGATAATAATGTATTGCTCCAAAGAAGTTGTAAATCATCACAAACCAGAATAAAAAGTGACTAAAAAAATTTTAAAAGTAGTAGACCATTTTCTTGCGGATTCCATAAACAAGATCTTAAATTTATATCAAAAAGCGACTCGAAAAACATCAAACCCTAAGAATGGTCACCGGGCCCCGGAAGACAAACATAACATTTTGCCCCAAACTTACGTCCGTTCGTGTCCCCCCTGTTGACGAAATACAGGAGAGCGGGCCCGAACACGGCTTCCATAAAAAAAGCTTCGGACGGAACCCCTTCCGACCGCCTCCCTTTCCCCCTGGCGAATGTGGTCTGCGGGAGACAGGAGCTCGTTTTTATAAAGGGACCGTATTTGCATGCTGCGAATTTGGTTGAGGGATCGGAGCTCTTCGTCGAGTCAGCCGATGTCAGCGGGGGCAGGAGGTCAGCGGGGGTAGTCAGCAAAGTCGGTGGGGCCCTGCGACATCAAAGCTGCAGGGGGTGCAGCCGAAAATTAGGAGGGGAGATATTTGATTTTATTTTTTTCTACGTTTTCACACCGGAATCCCTGAAAATACAAGTCAATTATTTTTTTTCGTTTTTAGAAATCACATACACCACACAAAAAGCGCGCGCGCGCGTTTTTTTCTATGAAAGAAAGAGAATAATTTACTTGTATTTTCACGAATATCCGTGTGTGCAAAAATGTGAAAGTCTAAGTCTCTCAACACAGTATTTTTAATAATAATATATTATAATATATATTTTAAAATAATATAATATATATATAATAATAAAATATATAGATAATATAATAATATAATATAATAAAAAAAAAATATATTAAAAAAATATATAATATTTTGTGGGGTGGGTGGGGTGCGTGTGTGTGGGGTGTGGGAGTAATATATAAATATAAAATAATAAATAAAATAATATATATATCATAATAATAGATATATATTAAACTTTTATATAAAAGATTTAAAATAATAAAT
>NC_051410.1:23349253-23349642 GCF_015228065.2 Penaeus monodon
TACTGATTTAGATTTCTCTTAATGGTAGTTAGGCTTGGGTGTTTTTAAAATGTCAAGTATGTTTTTTTGCACTCGAGGAATAAAGAAACAAAGTTTTTCATAACCCCTTTTTATATACAAATATTTACAAGTAAAAAAAAACATAAAGGAAAAAAGACAGTTGGCGGTCGTGAGGAACGAGAGTACGCTAAAGATCTCCCCTTTTGGCCCCTTTGATTTGGCAGAGAGTGGGGGCCCCGAGGCCACCCAGTGGCGAAAGGTCTGCCGGGTTCTCTACCTATATAGGAGGCTGAAAAGGGAGTCTTAAATTTGGTCCAGGATCTTTAGAAAATTTCTACAGATGTTACAAATACATAGAAAAAAAGATTTCATTTTAAATTGTATAGTTA
>NC_051410.1:23354789-23355140 GCF_015228065.2 Penaeus monodon
AAAACCAAAATAGATATTATAGAATTAAAATATAATATAATTTTAGAAATTTTAATTAAGATATACAAAAATATATAAAAATAAGGTATAATAAAATATATAATAAAAAGTATATAATTTTTTAAAAAAAATGATATAAATATATAATAAAATATATAAAAAAAGATAATATTAGATATATAGATATATATAAAATAGTATATTATTTTAATAATAAAATAGATATAAAATTTTTAAAATTTTAAAATTAGAATAAGGGAATAATATATTTTTATATAGAATAATAAGATATTGGATAGATAATATATATATATAAATAATATATAAAATATGTAATCTACATTTTTAATA
>NC_051410.1:23362442-23363415 GCF_015228065.2 Penaeus monodon
TCAAAACAGTCAATAGACAACCCAGACAATATGTGTGTGTCTATATGACTGCGTTTTGGCAACAGAACAATCCTGTACATTGCAAAAACAGATCAAAGCCAAGGAAAAAGAAGAGGCACAGAGGGGAAACGGTGACGGAACGACCGCCATCCATCCACGTCACTCAACCCTTAAGAGAATAAGAAGCATAAACGCCAACTTATGGCGCCCTTTCTTGCTGTCAGGCGGATGAGTCGAAGAAGTGCAGCATCGCAGGGGGAGCAGTCTCGTGGAAACTCAAGGAAATGGTCAAAATGCCAAAATGGACAATTGGCAAAAAGCAAATGAATCATGAAATATGTATTGAAAGAGCTCCGTGCCAATAGTACTAAACAGTATCTGATTTACAAACAGTTTAAAAATAGAAAATGTACTTCTTCATGTGAATCATATTCATAATTATTTCTCTCTAAGAGCAATGATATTCCAAACGGAGCTGAGACAATACTTCATATATACCTCTGTCGATCCTAAGCTATTGTCACTATTTAAACAAATAAATTCTTGAATCTGCGGTGGCATAGATTCGAATACTCATCCTTAAAGGCGAAATAGAAGATAAGAGGAAAAACAGCGAGAACAATCAAAATAGTTTGATTTCCGATGAATGCTCGATCGTTCCCTTGCTTTTAATAAATTCACTACGCTGTTGAGTTGTCGACAAAAAAAAGGCTTATTAGGCGGTTTCGGACGCTCCTCGACCGTTCTAACACGACTTCCCTGGGGCGTTCGTAGCATGTAACGCTGGCTTACCATTTTAATATTCTACTTAATTGTGCGATCAAACAGCTTTTTCCTTTCCTTTTTCATACCTGTTGACACATTCATTTAAGCTAAAAGACGATTAGTAAGCAGTTCCATGCAAAATGACAATGTAATTGTGTGAAGTGCTACGTCAGTGTAACTATGCGCATTTACTATTAACACACATGCA
>NC_051410.1:23363591-23363690 GCF_015228065.2 Penaeus monodon
TCAGGCACTGCGTACGAAAGAAAAATAAGTTCAGTTAATATTAAACATGTTAAAGGGATTAGCTTTGATCTAACTTATTAATTCACTTATACAGAGCAT
>NC_051410.1:23364127-23364243 GCF_015228065.2 Penaeus monodon
ATCCAGTTGTGTTGCTTAAAACTGGTCACAATTACAATTTATTATACGTGACACTATTCTCCTGGTGAGATAGTGTCTCATACAAGTTATGGGCATGAGTGGCAATAATGTCTTAG
>NC_051410.1:23364319-23364537 GCF_015228065.2 Penaeus monodon
CTATAATCATGTTGAAAAAAATATATGATATAAAGAGGATAATTAAAAACTCATAGTTCTTTGTGCCCATTCCATTGGTTCATTGAATCTTGAAACGTAACAATACTTCGTCATGCCAACGGAGGGAGGGGTGGTACCATGGTAGGACAAGGAGTGGTCGAATAAATCCCATTACATACATAATAATTGCGTGCGTGTTTTTAGTGTATGTATATATC
>NC_051410.1:23365332-23365756 GCF_015228065.2 Penaeus monodon
GTTTTACTGTGGTAGTAATACAAGAGGGCAGTATGCCTGTAAACATTTCTATAGGCCATACAAATTAACTAAGTATATCAGAAAAACTCGTAAAATTGTATGTGTTGAAACAATCTGAAGTGTATTGTAGTGTAAACTGAAATACTGGGAAGTATATAATAAGTGAACACATAGAAATGGAGGTGGATCTGACATGAAAGAATTTCTTTATGTATATCTTAAGTATGGTTCATATTGATAAAAGGATTAGGGTAAGTCTGAATGGAAAGTTAGGCGTTCATGTCATATGTCTGCAGGTTTCACCCATGTTTTACCAAGTTAGTAAAGTCAGTGTGACACTACGAGTTTCATAGTGAAGAGCAAAACTACAGTGTAAGCAGTGATGCAGTGGAGCTCTGCGAAGATTGAGTTAGTTGAACTGAAC
>NC_051410.1:23365778-23365908 GCF_015228065.2 Penaeus monodon
ACAAAAGGGCCCGTGATGGCAGAGAAGTATTAACGTGAAAAACCTCGAGCGGTGGCGACAAATATATTGTGGAAAAACGAAAAACCCTTTGCCATGTGTGTTAGTGATTGAATACTATTAATGGGGATTG
>NC_051410.1:23365996-23366082 GCF_015228065.2 Penaeus monodon
AAAATATTATGAATGTAGAGCCGAAATACATAGGAAAATAGAAACGACATGAGAACAGTTTAACACAAAGGTAAGTAGGGTGAAAT
>NC_051410.1:23368120-23368269 GCF_015228065.2 Penaeus monodon
TAGATCACTAGTGAGTGCTGAACTGTGGACTCGGACCATCATATGGTTGGATAGTAATGAAGGGAAAGAAGGCCTTGAGAATAGCTAAGAAGAAATGGTTTTTAATGACATGCTAAAAGAAACAGAAGAGGGCACAGGGGACGAGGAAC
>NC_051410.1:23368314-23368486 GCF_015228065.2 Penaeus monodon
AAAAAAAACTAAGAAAAGGAAAAGTCAGTCGAACTGAATGAATACCAGCGGAAGCTGAAACCAGGGAACGAAAAACAGTTATAAAGGCTATGGAAGAAAAATCATGATGACACTGGAGGACAGGAAAATGGCCAGGCGGAATGGGTACATCAGAATTGGTGCTCCTACCAAG
>NC_051410.1:23368565-23368766 GCF_015228065.2 Penaeus monodon
TCGGCAAAAGGCTACAATACTAACCTACACCAATGACTGCAGAGGAAAAACAGTTTGGGTCACGAGAGGCAAAGGAACACTGATTGCCATTTTAGCTGTCCGAACACATCATTCAAAAGGTTGTTAACAAGCAAGAAGAGGATCAAGCTTGGGTTTTGTTTATTGATACAACCAAGGCGTTTGAGCGGTATTCATGATGGC
>NC_051410.1:23374296-23374494 GCF_015228065.2 Penaeus monodon
GCATCATGAAATACCGAGTCAAACGCCTTGGTGTAATCAATAAACAAAAACCAAGCTTGATCCTCTTCTTGCTTGTTAACAACCTTTTGAATGATGTTTCGGACAGCTAAAATGGCATCAGTGGTTCCTTTGCCTCTCGTGAACCCAAACTGTTCCTCTGCAATCTTTGGTGCTAGGTAGTATTGTAGCCTTTGCCGA
>NC_051410.1:23374574-23374704 GCF_015228065.2 Penaeus monodon
CTTGGGTAGGAGCACCAATTCTGAATTACCCATTCGCCTGGCCATTTTCCTGTCCTCCAGATGTCATCAATGATTTTCTTCATAGCCTTTATAACTGTTTTTCCTTCTGGTTTCAGGGCTTCCGCTGGTA
>NC_051410.1:23374791-23374919 GCF_015228065.2 Penaeus monodon
GTCTCCTCGTCCCTGTGCCTCTTCTGTTTCTTTTAGCATGTCAGTAAACCATTTCTTCTTAGCTATTCTCAAGGCCTTCTTTCCCTTCATTACTATCCATACCATATGATGGTCCGAGTCACAGTCAG
>NC_051410.1:23376365-23376488 GCF_015228065.2 Penaeus monodon
ATGTTTGTAATTTATCTATTAACTACTTGATAGTATCATTTCACCCTACTTACCTCTTGTGTTAAAACTGTTCTCATGTCGTTCTAATTTCCTATGTATTTCGCTCTACATTCATAATATTTT
>NC_051410.1:23376595-23377121 GCF_015228065.2 Penaeus monodon
TCAATCACTAACACACTTGGCAAAGGGTTTTTCGTTTTCCCACATATATTTGTCGCCACCGCTCGAGGTTTCACGTTATACTTCGCCTGCCATCACGGGCCCTTTTGTCCTCGTTCAGTTCAACTAACTCAATCTTCGCAGAGCTCCACTGCATCACTGCTTACACTGTAGTTGCTCTTCGACTATGAAACTCGTAGTGTCACACTGACTTTACTAACTTGGTAAACATGGTGAAACCTGCAGACATATGACATACGCTAACTTCCATTCAAGACTTACACTAATCCTTTTATCAATATGACACATTACTTAAGATATACATAAAGAAATGCTTTCACGTCAGATCCACCTCATTTCTATGTGTTCACTTATATATATTCCATTATTTCAGTTTACACTACAATACACTTCAGATTGTTTCAACACATACAATTTACGAGTTTTCTGATATACTTAGTGAATTTCTGATGCCTATAGAAATGTTACAGGCATACTGCCCTCTTGTTATTAGCTACCACAGTAAAAC
>NC_051410.1:23377906-23377988 GCF_015228065.2 Penaeus monodon
ATGGGATTATTCGACCACTCCTTGTCCTACCATGGTACCACCCCTCCCTCCTTTGGCATGACGAGTATATGGTACGTTTCAG
>NC_051410.1:23378155-23378271 GCF_015228065.2 Penaeus monodon
CTAAGACATGTATTGCCACTCATGCCCAGTAACTTGTATGAGGACACTATCTCACCAGGAGAATAGTGTCACGTATAATAAATTGTAATTGTGACCAGTTTAAGCAACACAACTGG
>NC_051410.1:23378730-23378797 GCF_015228065.2 Penaeus monodon
TAGCTCAAAGCTAATCCTTTAACATGTTAATATTAACTGAACTTATTTTCTTTCGTACGCAAGTGCC
>NC_051410.1:23378976-23379902 GCF_015228065.2 Penaeus monodon
ATGTATGTGTGTTAATAGTAAAATGCGCATAGTTACACTGACGTACACTTCAACACAATTACAAATTGGATCTTTGTACATGGAAATGCTTACTATCGTCTTTTAGCTTTAAAATGAATGTGTCAACAGGTATGAAAAAGGAAAAGGAAAAAGCTGTTTAATCGCACATTAAGTAGCATATTAAATGGTAAGCTAGCGTTACATGCTACGAACGCCCCAGGGAAGTCGGTGTTAGAAACGGTCGAGGAAGCGTCCGAAACCGCCTAATAAGCCTTTTTTTTGTCGACAACTCACAGCGTAGTGAATTTATTAAAAGCAAAGGGAACGATCGGAGCATTCATCAGGAAATCAAACTATTTGATGTTCTCGCGTGTTTTCTCTTTATCTTCTATTTCGCCTTTAAGTGATGAGTATTCGAATCTATGCCACCGCAGATTCAAGATTTATTTGTTTAAATAGTGACAATAGCTTAGGATCGACAGAGGTAATATATGAAGTATTTCTCAGCTCCGTTGGAATATCATTGCTCTTAGAGAGAAATAATTATGAATATGATTCACATGAAGACGTACATTGTCCTATTTTTAAAAATGTTTGTAATCAGAATACTGTTATAGTACTATTGGCACGGAGCTTCCTTTCAAGTACCATATTTCATGATTCATTTGCTTTTTGACCAATTGACATTTTGGCAGTTTGACATTTCCTTGAGTTCCCACGAGACTGCTCCCCTGCGAGGCTGCACCTTCTTCGACTCATCCGCCTGACAGCAAGAAAGGCGCCATAAGTTGCGTTATGCTTCTTATTTTCTCTTAAGGGGTTGAGTGACGTGGATGGATGGCGGTCGTTCCGTCACCGTTTCTCCCTCTGTGCCTCTTCTTTCTCCTTTGGCTTTGATCTGTTTGCAAATGTAAGGATTGTGCTTT
>NC_051410.1:23385662-23385735 GCF_015228065.2 Penaeus monodon
TACATACAACACATATTAACCATATCACTACCCCGCAAAAACCATTTTAATAAATTCTTACCCCTTATATCTC
>NC_051410.1:23393184-23393815 GCF_015228065.2 Penaeus monodon
AAAGCAGAGCTATTGGAGAAGGAAATAGAGGTACAGCTTATTAATGGTCAAGATCAGGTGCGCAGAGCAAAATTATCAAAAAAATTATTGATAAGTTAATCCGTGAGCTGTCTTGTGCGGGGGGAAAGGGCCGAAATAATTGCGCACGTGGAAACTGTTTGCACAAAATTATAATGAAAAATCCAGTCATAGTAGGGGGGCAGCAATCATCCACTGGTACTTTTGTAGAAAGTAAAGAACCGACTTTGAAACAAGTCACGAACATATCGTCTCTAAGGGAACTGAGTCCTATTGAACGAAAGTTTTAAACACCTATGGGATTTTAGCATCCAACCCAACTCTATTTCAAATATCAAATAATGCTGCATTGTGTATATGGCAATCCTGTTTAATGCGAGTATGATTTAAAAAAAATCAACTAAAATTCACGGGACACGAGAAAAAAGAAACGAAAAATAAGGTAGCAAGGGACAATATCACTTCCTTGAGGATAAGGAAACACATTAGGAAGGAAATAAAAATGTGTGGTTCATACAGGTATGGAACCATTACGAGTGAAATGAATTCTTGACTGAGGAAGGCCTTTCCGAAAAATGCTCAACAGGCAAATAGGTTAAATAGCTCGTTCAGT
>NC_051410.1:23407679-23407865 GCF_015228065.2 Penaeus monodon
CTGTTTCACAACACCCTGAGCATGAAGCACTCATGTATGTGAGTTGTTAATTATCACGTCATTTTAAACCTAAATGAAACGACTTAATTGAATATGGTTTCAAGCATACAGTACCCAATTTACAACAAAATGAAGGAATTGCAAATCCGCAGTTGCATAGAATATGATATCAAGTTTTTTATTTAG
>NC_051410.1:23409156-23409257 GCF_015228065.2 Penaeus monodon
TTTTTGGGGGTGTTGTGTGTTGGTGGTTTTTGGGTGTGGGGGTGTGTGTGTTGGTGGGGGTGTGGTGGTTTGGGGGGGGTTTTGGTTTGTGTGGGTGGGTG
>NC_051410.1:23409435-23409665 GCF_015228065.2 Penaeus monodon
GGGTTGTTTTTTTGTGGTTTGGGTTTTGGGGTGGTGTTTTTTGGTTTTCGGGATGGGGTTTGGTTTTTTTTTGGTTGGGGGGGGTTTGTTGGGGTGGGGGTGGATGGGTTTTTTTTTGGGGGGGGTGGGGGTTTTAAAGGGGGGGGTTTTTGGGTTTTTTGGGGGTTTTTTTTTTTGGGGGGGGTTTTTTTGGGGGGGTTTTTGGGTTTGTTTCCCCCCCTCCCCTTATA
>NC_051410.1:23409730-23409802 GCF_015228065.2 Penaeus monodon
CCCCCCAACCAAAATTTTTAAAAAAAAAATTTAATTATATAATATATTAATTTTATATAATATTTTAAAATA
>NC_051410.1:23409853-23409938 GCF_015228065.2 Penaeus monodon
GTTTGAATATTATATATATCTATATTATATTATATAAAATTATTATAAATATAATATATATTATTATATATATAAAAAAAAAAGG
>NC_051410.1:23410069-23410214 GCF_015228065.2 Penaeus monodon
TTTTTTTATATTTTATTAATATAAATTATTTATTTAAAATTATATATATATTATTTTTCCAAAATTGTTTTATAATATTTTTATTTAATTTTTAATATTATAAAAAAAATCATATTTTTAAAAAGTTAAAAACTATAATTAATAA
>NC_051410.1:23410727-23411160 GCF_015228065.2 Penaeus monodon
ATTGGTACACCAAAAAAAGGAAAAAAAACCTCGATTTTTGAAAAAAGTTGAAAGACACTAAAAAAGGGAAATGTGTTCACCGATTTTTCCCTCCTAAGAAACCTGACCGTTTATAATTTGGCGGCGCATCTTGGTCCCGGCGGGGGCGAGGGAAAAAAAAGGGGAGATAGAGGCGAGGAAATGGGGAAGGCGGAGGCGGGGGAAAAGGGGGAAAAGGGGGAGGCGAGAGAAAAGGGGGGGAGGGGAAAGGGGGGAAATGGGTTTAAAGGGGGAGGGAGGGGAAAATGGGGAGGCGGAGGCGCAGTAATTTCTCAACGGGTTTTTTTTCTTTTTTTCTAAAAAGTCCTCAGGGGCAGAAGGATATGGAGGCGATGTGAAGGAGGGTGGTGGTGGCGGAGGGGGAAAAGCAAAAAAAAAGGAGGGAAAAAAAAAA
>NC_051410.1:23411241-23411673 GCF_015228065.2 Penaeus monodon
TATGGGGGTTGTCTCTCTGCTTGAAGTTTTTCCCGGGCCCCCTTACTATCCCTTTGTTATTACAAAAATATTTCTTTCCCAAAAAATAGATTTTTTTTTTTTGTTTGTGCACTGAAAATCATTACTGTATGAGACAAATCCTATAAAAATGTATTCAGAGGGGCATCACATTATACGATGTCAACGGTGAAGAAACATTTATTACTACTATTTTCCTTGCCACTCTGTCACATTACTATCTCCCCACAACCACCGCCTCACCATTTTTTTAAAAATCATGGCGTCTTCTGCTTAGGGAAGAAAAGGTTCAGGAAAAAGAAGGCAATATATTACCTCTCTATCTTTTCCTGATAAAGGGGTCTTTTCGTCAGTGCAGAATGTGAGAAACAATTTTTTTTCTAGAAGACTCTTTTCAAAAGAAAATTTTGTTGT
>NC_051410.1:23411721-23411950 GCF_015228065.2 Penaeus monodon
TTTTACAGGGTTTCTACTGATTAATTCTTCCCAATAATGCCTAGACAATGCTGTGATGAATCCTTTTGAGTTCATGCATTTTATTTTTTACACGTCTATTTTGTTCGATGTACCAATTCATTTTTCTTGCTTTAAATTTTAACACCTTTTTCCCCCTCTAAACTTCTTGTAAGGAAACCCAAAGGGAAAAATCCCGCAGAGGGAAAGGAAAGTCGTCGCAGTTTTGTGT
>NC_051410.1:23412044-23412260 GCF_015228065.2 Penaeus monodon
GGTGAGGAAGGAATGGGGAGGTGTTGGGGCAGTGGTTGCGAGAGGGGTGTGCTGGGATTGGGAAAGGAAGGGTGAGAAGAGGGAGTGGGGTGACGCGAGGTAGGGGGGGTCCGGGAATAAGTTTGCCGTGAATTCAATTTTTCGTTCTTTGGGAGCAGCGCGGGGACTGATTTCCCACGCCCCACCGTGTCGAAGTTTGAGGAGGAACGGGATTTA
>NC_051410.1:23413845-23414043 GCF_015228065.2 Penaeus monodon
CTAAATAATAACTTGTATATCATATTCTATGCAACTGCGGATTTGCAATCCTTCATTTTGTTGTAAATGGGTACTGTATGCTTGAAACCATATTCAATTAAGTCGTTTCATTTAGGTTTAAAATGACGTGATAATTAACAACTCACATACATAGTGCTTCATGCTCCAGGGTTTTGTGAAACAGTCTAATATCTACCT
>NC_051410.1:23427186-23427315 GCF_015228065.2 Penaeus monodon
CTGGGTGAGGAATTATCATTAATATTCTAACCACCATAATCAGTGATATGTCATTTAGCATTACTATTTCTATATTGTTATCACTTTCATATTGTCCTTGTATTGGCCCTAAATGTTAACTCCAAACAA
>NC_051410.1:23427337-23427995 GCF_015228065.2 Penaeus monodon
ACTGAACGAGCTATTAAACCTATCTTCATCCTGTTGAGCATTTTTACGGAAGGCCTTCCTCATTCAAGAAATTCATTTCACACTCGTAATGGTTTCCATACCTGTATGAACCACACATTTTATTTCCTTCCTAATGGTGGTTTCCTTATCCCAAGGAAGTGATATTGTCCTGCTAAACCTTAGTTTTCGTTTCTTTTTTCTCGTGTCTGGTGATTTCAGTTTGATTTTTTTTTAAATCATACTCGCATTAAACAGGATTGCCATATACACCATGCAGCATTATTTGATATTTGAAATAGAGTTGGGTTTGGATGCTAAAAATCCCATAGGTGTTGTTAAAACTTTAGTTCAATAGGACTCAGTTTTTCCCTTTAGAGACGATATGTTCGTAACTTGTTTCAAAAGTCGGTTCTTTATTTTCTACAAGTACCTAGTGGATGAGTGCTGCCCACCCTACCTATGACTGGATTTTTCATTTATTTTGTGCAAACAGTTTTACACGTGCGCCATTATTTTCGGCGGCCTTCCCACGCACAAGACCGCTCACGGATTTAACTTATCATAATTTTTTCCGATTAATTTTGCTCTGCGCAACCTGATCCTTCCACACAATAATGAGCTGTACCTCTATTTTTCCTTCTCCAATAGCTCCTGCTTT
>NC_051410.1:23430296-23430415 GCF_015228065.2 Penaeus monodon
TAATATCTCTTATTATATCATCTCTCTCTACACCTAGCCTATACTATGTCTCATCCTATATATCTATCTCTATCTCTCCTCTCTCCTCTCTTCTTCTCTATATCTATTCTATAATCCCG
>NC_051410.1:23430509-23430671 GCF_015228065.2 Penaeus monodon
GTATCTTCCACTCCCCCCCTAGCTCTGTCATCTCCATCCTTTCTCTCTCATTCTTTGTGTGTCCCCACCTCCCGCTGTCCCCTCTCTCCATCCCTCTCTATTTTTCTCTTCTCTCATCTTCTCTGTACTCTCTGCCCCCATCTGTCTATACTCTCGTCTTGT
>NC_051410.1:23430945-23431084 GCF_015228065.2 Penaeus monodon
ATTACTACCTATATCTATACTCTCACTATATATATCATATCTATATAGCTATATAGTCTCTATCTCTGTATCATCTCTCTCGACTATATTCTCCATATAGTCTACTAATCCTATATATATCTCGACTATCTTATCGTAT
>NC_051410.1:23431590-23431669 GCF_015228065.2 Penaeus monodon
CATTACATCTATATATCTATTATATTATTAACATCAATCTTATCTCTCGTCTATCAATATGTCTCTATATTACATCCTC
>NC_051410.1:23432204-23432276 GCF_015228065.2 Penaeus monodon
AGCTATGACTTCTACGACCTCCCACGGGCCTCCTAAACCCAGCATTGTCCTTGCCAGAGACAGTCAATGGGC
>NC_051410.1:23443207-23444272 GCF_015228065.2 Penaeus monodon
GCCCACAAAAAAAAAAAAACCACACCTCGTTATGTATACATAAACTCACATAGACACACCCGGACATATGTTTGTGTCCTATATGACTGCGTTTGAAGCACAATCCTTTACATATGCCAACAGATCAAAGCCAAAGGAGAAGAAGGAGGACAGAGGAGGAAACGGGTGGACGGAACGACCGCAATCCATCCCGTCACTCAACCCCCTTAATAGAAAATAAGAAGCATAACGCAACTTATGGCGCCTTTCTTCTGTCATGTCGGATGAGTCGAAGAAGGTGTGCAGCTCGCAGGGGAGGCATTCCCTCGTGGGAACTCAAGGAGAGGTGTCAAACTGCCAAAATGTCATTGGTCCAGAAAGCAAATGAATCATGGAAATATGGTACTTGAAAGGAAGCTCCGTGCCATAGTACACTATACAGTAATTCTGATTACATAACCATTTTTAAAAATAGGACAATGTAACTCTTCTGTGAATCATATCATAACATTATTCCTCTCTAAGAGCAATGATATTCCACCTGGAGCTGAGAAATACTTTCCATATATTACCTCTGTCGATCCTAAGCTTTTGTCCACTATTTAAACAAATAAATCTTAGAATCTGCGGTGGCAGGATTCGGAATACTCCCTCACTTAAAGGCGAAATAGAAGATAAGAGAAAACCACGCGAGAACATCAAAGTAGTTTTGATTTCCTGATGAATGCTCCGATCGTTCCCCTTTGCTTTTAATAAATGTTTTTTTTTTTTTCCCACTACGTGTGATTGTCCGACAAAAAAAGGCTTATTAGGCGGTTTCGGACGCTTCCTCGACCGTGTTCTAACACCGACTTCCTGGGCGTGTCGTAGCATGTAACGCTACTTACCATTTAATATGCTACTTAATTCGATTAAACAGCTTTTTCCTTTTCCTTTTCATAACTATACTATACTGTTGAGCACATTCATTTTAAAGCTTCAAAGACATAGTAAGCATTTCCTGTACAAAGCTCCATTTGGTAATTGTGTGTATGAAGTGTACGTCCCAGTGTAACTATGCGCTTTTACTATTCACATCACATACAT
>NC_051410.1:23444458-23444583 GCF_015228065.2 Penaeus monodon
TCAACGGGCACTTGGCGTAAAGAAAACAAGTTCCAGTTAATATTAACATGTTAAAGGATTAGCTTTGGGGGACTATACTTTATTAATTCACTTATACATGACATAGCTAATATCTTTTATTAATG
>NC_051410.1:23445006-23445124 GCF_015228065.2 Penaeus monodon
CCGTTGTGTGCTTAACCTGGTCACAATTACATTTATTATACGTGGACCACTAATTCTCCTGGTGGAGATAGTGTCCTCATACAAGTTCTGGGCATGAGTGGCATACATGTCTTAGCAC
>NC_051410.1:23445204-23445383 GCF_015228065.2 Penaeus monodon
CCTATAATTCATTGTTAAAAAAATATATGAACATAAGAATGATAATAAAATCATAGTTCTTTGTTGCCCATTTCCATTGGGTTCATTGAATCTCGTGAAACGTACTCATATACTCGTCATGCCAAAGGAGGGAGGGGTGGTCCCAGGGTAGGAACAAGGGAATGGTCGAATAATCCCAT
>NC_051410.1:23446149-23446728 GCF_015228065.2 Penaeus monodon
ATCCTTTTACTGTGGTAGCTAATAACAAGAGGGCAGTTATATGCCTGAACATTTCTATAGGCTCAGAATATCACATAAGTAATATCAGAAAACTCGTAATTGTATGTGTTGGAAACATCTAAGTGCATTGGGAGTGTAAACTGAAATAATGGAATATATATACGTTGAACACATATAAATGAGGTGGATCTGACGTGAAAGCATTTTCCTTTATGTATATCTTAAGTGATGTGTCATATTGATACAGATAAAAGGATTAGTGTAAGTCTGATGGAAGTTATGCGTTTCATATGTCATGCAGGTTTTCAACCAGGTTTACCAAGATAGTAACGTCCAGTGTGACACTAGCAGACGATTTTCATATCCGAAGAGCACCTACATGGAAGCAGTGATGCAGTGGAGCTCTGCGAGAGATGTGAGTTAGTGTGAAACTGAACGAGTAACACCAGGGCCCGTTATGGCAAGGGAGGCGAAGTATATACGTGAACCTCGAGCGGTGGCAGACAAATATAATGTGGAAACGAAAAACCCCCTTTGCCAAGTGTGTTAGTGATTGAATTAATATTAAGGGTGATTTGT
>NC_051410.1:23446805-23446884 GCF_015228065.2 Penaeus monodon
ATAAAAAAATATTAGGAATGTAGAGCAAATACATCGGAATTAGAAAGACATGAGAACATTTTTACACAAGTAGGTAAGT
>NC_051410.1:23447741-23448111 GCF_015228065.2 Penaeus monodon
TAGGTATGTATACATAAACAGTCACATAGACACACCCAGACAATATGTGTGTGTCTATATGACTGCGTTTGAAAGCACAATCCTTACATATGCAAACAGATCAAAGCCAAAGGAGAAAGAAGAGGCACAGAGGGAGAAACGGTGACGGAACGACCGCCATCCATCCACGTCACTCAACCCCTTAAGAGAAAATAAGAAGCATAACGCAACTTATGGCGCCTTTCTTGCTGTCAGGCGGATGAGTCGAAGAAGGTGCAGCCTCGCAGGGGAGCAGTCTCGTGGGAACTCAAGGAAATGTCAAACTGCCAAAATTAAATTTGGGTCAAAAGCAAATGAATCATGAAAATGGTATTTTAAAAGGAAGCTCCGT
>NC_051410.1:23450379-23450595 GCF_015228065.2 Penaeus monodon
GCATCATGAAATACCGATTTTCAAACCCCCTGGTTTTAATAAATAAAAAAAAACCAATTTTTGATCCTCTTTTTTGCTTTTTAAAACAACCTTTTGAATATGTTTGGGGACAGTTTAAAATGGCACAGGGGTTTTCCTTTGCCTCTCGTGAACCCAAACTTTCCCTCTGCAAATCGGGTGCTGGGTAGTTTGTAGCCTTTCCCGAAAAAAATTTTT
>NC_051410.1:23450674-23451110 GCF_015228065.2 Penaeus monodon
CCTTTGGGGGTAGGAGCACCAATTTTTAAATTTCCCCATTCCCCCCGGCCTTTTTCCCTTTGTCCTCCAGATGTATCAATGATTTTTTTCATACCTTTATAATGTTTTTCCTTCGGGTTTCAGGCTTCCGTTGTATTCATTCAGTTCACTGATTTTTCCTTTTCTTAGTTTTTTTTCCCTTTTTTCCCTTTAAACCCCCTTTTTTGGATGTTATCATATAACGTTTTATAGTCTCCTCGCCCCTGTGCCTCTTCGTTTCTTTTGCATGTCAGTAAAAAAAAAAATTTCTTTTTAAGCTATTCTAAGGGCCCTTTTTTTTCCCCTTCTTACTATCCAAAACCAAATTGATGGTCCGGCACGGGTCAGCACTCATAGGGGGATCTACAGTCCAAACCTCAAACTCTCTAAAATAAAAATTTTTAAAAATTTTTTTAAA
>NC_051410.1:23451528-23451659 GCF_015228065.2 Penaeus monodon
GGGAATATTAAGTAAGCAGATATAGAATTATAGATAATTTTTTAAAATAAGAATAAAAATTTTTAATTTTTTTAAAAAATATATATATTAAATTAATTTAACCGGGGGGGACAATATTTTTTATTATAATA
>NC_051410.1:23453816-23454590 GCF_015228065.2 Penaeus monodon
ACTTATTAATATATGTTTGAAATTTTTATCTATTAACTACTTGATAGATTTTTTCAACCCTATTTACCTCTTGTTTTAAAACTTTTCTCATGTCTTCAAATTTTCCTAGTTTTTCGCTCTACATTCATAATATTTTTTTTCTTTTACCAGTCCCAAACACATTACACAACTCTTTTTTTCCCGCCCCTTTACATCATTATCATTAACACAATTTTTATCAATACAAATCCCCTTTAATTTTAAATTCAATCACTAACCCACAGGCAAAGGGGTTTTTTTGTTTCCCCATTTTATTTGTCGGGCCAAACCGGTCGGGTTTCCCCGTTATACTTCGCCTGCCATCACGGGCCCTTTTGTCCCGTTCAGTTTAAAAACTCAAACTTCGCAGAGCTCCACTGCATCAATGCTTACACTGTAAGGTTTCTCTTCGGGCTATGAAAATCGTAGTGTAAAACTGACTTTTCTAACTTGGGAAAAATGGGAAACCTGCAGACATAAGACATTTCGCTAATTTCCCTTTAAGACTTACACTAATCCTTTTTTCAAAATGACCCCATTACTTAAGGGTATACATAAAAAAATGCTTTTTACGTCAATCCACCTCATTTTCTTGTTTCACTTATATATATTCCATTTTTCAGGGTTTTCCCCTACAATACACTTCAGATGTTTCAACAAATACAATTTTCGAGTTTTTTTGATTTTATTTGTGAATTTCTGATGCCTATAGAAATGTTACAGGCATACTGCCCTCTTTTTATTTGCTACCACAGT
>NC_051410.1:23455391-23455803 GCF_015228065.2 Penaeus monodon
AGGGATATACATCCCCATAAAAACACGCACGCAATATTAGGGATGGGAATGGGATTATTCGACCACTCCTTTTCCTACCATGGTACCCCCCCTCCCTCCTTTGGCATGGGCAGTATATGTACGTTTCAGATTCAATGAACCCAATGGAAAAAGGGACAAAGAAAATATGAGTTTTTTATCCCCCCTTATAATATATTTTTTTCACATGAATTTTAGTTACCTTTTGGGGGGAAAGCCAAAGGGGCCCCCCGAAGATTTTATGCACAAGTAAAGTGGGGTTAGTACGTTTCAGCTAAGGGGGAAAGTATTTCCACTCATGCCCAGTTAAAATTTAGAGGAACCCCATCTACCAGGAGAATAGTGGGCACGTATAATAAATTGTAATTGTGACCCGTTTAAGCAACACAACTGG
>NC_051410.1:23456241-23456344 GCF_015228065.2 Penaeus monodon
TGCTATGTCATGTATAAGTGAAATTTAAAGTATACTCAAAGCTAAACCTTTAAAAATGTTAAAATTAACTGAACTTATTTCTTTCTACGCAAGTGCCGGAAAC
>NC_051410.1:23456522-23457500 GCF_015228065.2 Penaeus monodon
ATGTATTTTGTTAATAGTAAAAAGCGCCCTAGTTAAAACTACGTACACTTCACACAATTTTCAAATTTGGGTCTTTTTACATGGAAAACTTTCTATCGTCTTTTAGCTTTTTTTAAGGGAAAGTGTCAACAGGTTTTGAAAAAGGAAAAAGGGGAAAAAACTGTTTAATCGAAAATTAAGTGCATATTAAATGGTTTAAACTAGCGTTTTCATGCTAAAGAAAGCCCCCGGGAAGTCGGTGTTAGAAACGGGCGAGGAAGCGTCCGAAAACCCCTTTAAAAACCTTTTTTTTTTCGACAAAATCCAAAAGCGTAGTGAATTTTTTAAAAGCAAAAGGGGAAAGATCGGAGCATTTTCCGGAAATAAACTATTTGATGGTTTTCGCCCGGTTTTTTCTTTATCTTCTATTTTGCCTTTTTAAAGGGGGAGTATTCGAAACTATGGGCCCCCCAACCCAACAAGATTTTTTTGTTTTAAAAAGTGACAATAGCTTAGGGTCGCAGAGGTAAAATATGAAGTATTTTTCAGCTCGTTTGGGAAAATCATTTCTCTTTGGAGAAATTTAATTTTAAAAATTTCACATTTAAGACGACATGGGCCTAATTTTTTAAAAAGTTTTTAATAGAATACTGTTTTTTAGTATAATTTGGCCCCGGAGTTCCTTTTAATACCAAATTTTTGATTCATTTGCTTTTTGACCAAAATTTAAAATTTTTGGGAGTTTTACATTTCCCTTTGGTTTTTCCCCCGAGACTGCTCCCCCCGAGGGTGCAAACCCTTTTCGACCCCATCCCCCCCTGCCCGCAAGAAAGGCGCCCTAAGTTGCGTTATGCTTCTTTTTTTCTCTTAAGGGGTTGAGTGACGTGGATGGATGGCGGTCGTTCCGTCACCGTTTCTCCCTCTGTGCCTCTTCTTTCTCCTTTGGCTTTGATCTGTTTGCAATGTAAGGATTGTGCTTTCAAACGCAGTCATATAGAC
>NC_051410.1:23470320-23470927 GCF_015228065.2 Penaeus monodon
AGAGGTACAGCTTATTAATGGTCAAGATCAGGTGCGCAGAGCAAAATTAATCGAAAAAATTATTGATAAGTTAAATCCGTGAGCTGTCTTGTGCGTGGGGAAGGCCGAAATAATTGCGCACGTGGAAACTGTTTGCACAAAATTATAATGAAAAATCCAGTCATAGTAGGGGGGCAGCAATCATCCACTGGTACTTTTGTAGAAATTAAAGAACCGACTTTGAAACAAGTCACGAACATATCGTCTCTAAAGGGAACTGAGTCCTATTGAACGAAAGTTTTAAACACCTATGGGATTTTAGCATCCAACCCAACTCTATTTCAAATATCAAATAATGCTGCATTGTGTATATGGCAATCCTGTTTAATGCGAGTATGATTTAAAAAAAAATCAACTGAAATTCACAGACACGAGAAAAAAGAAACGAAAAATAAGGTAGCAAGGGACAATATCACTTCCTTGAGGATAAGGAAACACATTAGGAAGGAAATAAAAATGTGTGGTTCATACAGGTATGGAACCATTACGAGTGAAATGAATTCTTGACTGAGGAAGGCCTTTCCGAAAAATGCTCAACAGGACAAATAGGTTAAATAGCTCGTTCAGT
>NC_051410.1:23484114-23484249 GCF_015228065.2 Penaeus monodon
CTGTTTCACAACACCCTGAGCATGAAGCACTCATGTATGTGAGTTGTTAATTATCACGTCATTTTAAACCTAAATGAAACGACTTAATTGAATATGGTTTCAAGCATACAGTACCCAATTTACAACAAAATGAAG
>NC_051410.1:23485839-23486873 GCF_015228065.2 Penaeus monodon
TAAATCCCCGTTCCTCCTCAAACTTCGACATCGGTGAGCGTGCGGAAATCAGTCCCCGCGCTGCTCCCAAAGAACGAAAAATTGAATTCACGGCAAATCTTATTCCCGGACCCCCCCTACCTCGCGTCAACCCACTCCCTCTTCTCACCCTTCCTTTCCCCAATCCCAGCACACCCCCTCTCGCAACCACTGCCCTCCAACACCTCCCCATTCCTTCTCACCCTCCCCCTCTCTTATCTCCCTTCTCCTTTTCCCCTCCCCCGCCTCTCCCTGCCGTCTCCCCTCACTTCCATGACTCCCCCCCCGTCTCCCCGTTCACACAAAGCTGCGACGACTTTCCTTTCCCTCTGCGGGGATTTCCTTCGGGTTCCTTACAAGAAGTGAGAGGGGGAAAAGGTGTTAAAATGAAGCAAGAAAAATGAATTGGTACATCGAACAAAAATAGACGTGTAAAAAATAAAATGCATGAACTCAAAAGGATTCATCATCAGCATTGTCTAGGCATTATTGGGAAGAATTAATCAGTAGAAACCCTGTAAAATATTCTTTAATTTATTTTCTCTATACCATTGACGACATAATCTATTTAAGTTACAACATAATTTCGTTGCCAAGAGTACGTTCTAGAAATAAATCTGATTCATCACATTCTGCACTGACGTAAGACTCTTATCAGGAAAGATAAGAGAGGTAATCATATTGCCTTCGTTTCCTGAACATTTTTCTTACCTAAGCAGAATGACGCCACTGATTATTAAAAATGGTGATGGCGGTGGTTGTGAGGAGATATGTAATGATGACAGATGTGGCAAGGATAATAGTAGTAATGAATGTTTCTTCACCGTTGCACAGTCTGTATAATGTGATGACCTCGTGATACACTTTTCATAGTGAGTTGTGCTACATACAGATAATGATTTTCAGTGCACAAACTAAAAAAAAAATGCTCATTTATTGGGAGAAGAAATACTTTTGTAATAACAAAGGGATAGATAAGGGGGCCAGGAAACTTCAAGCAGAGAGACAACTCCATA
>NC_051410.1:23487046-23487377 GCF_015228065.2 Penaeus monodon
GAGTGACTATTTAGAAAAGACAAGACCAAAAATCCGTTGAGAAACTTACTGCGCCTCCGCCTCTCCCCATTTTCCTCCCCTCCGCCTCTACCCATTTCCCTCGCTTCCGCCTCACCCCTTTTCTCTCGCCTCCGCCTTTCCCCATTTCCCTTGCCTCCGCCTCTCCCCATTTCCCTCGCCTCTATCTCGCCTCTTTTCCCTCGCCTCCGCCGGGACCCAAGATGCGCCGCCGAGATGCCATATAAACGGTCAGGTTTCTTAGGATGGGAAGCATTCGTGTGAAGCACATTTCCTTTGAGTGTCTTTCTAACTTTTCTTAAAGGATGCGAGG
>NC_051410.1:23489225-23489386 GCF_015228065.2 Penaeus monodon
GCTTCTTTGGTGGCGGGGATTTCTGTGGTGATTTATTGCATCTTAAATACATCCTAGATTCTTCTTATCATCCATTTCACTCCCAGTTTGCCTTTTCTTCCAAAATGTTTCTGGTATACTGAAAATTAACAGATCTTTAACTAATATATGCTTCAACATAT
>NC_051410.1:23489662-23490203 GCF_015228065.2 Penaeus monodon
CATGGCTCCACTAAATTGCAGGAGAAATTTACCTTATACCCTTATTAAATCACGCTTTCATGGAAAAACGTTACAAGATTATCTTGGGTTGCCATAGCATCATATACACCATCAAGTTTATAAGCAAATTTTGTTCTAATACAATTACAATATCATTTACCTCGATAACTGTAAGCCATTTGAACAACTTGAGCAACTGAACATTCTAAAATTCATTAGCAAAATATTGAAGTTTTTGCTTTTTTTTTCTTGAATACTGGTCAGGGGACCGGAACGTTCTAGGTAGTGGTAACACAACATTTGATTTTATCTTTAACAAGATATTTAGTGTAAATGGTTCTAAAGAATGTGGAGAACAACGTTGTCACCTACCAAGGGTCGGAAATTCACAATGGTCTCTGCTTCTAACATAAAAGTCCTAAGTAACTCATCAAGATGGTATAATATGACTGTAAATATATTCTTCACTGTGCGGATCTGCTTTTCCGTATCCAGTTGCAAGAAGGTTATTAATTATCCAGTCACAATATTCTTTGAAGTG
>NC_051410.1:23490235-23491436 GCF_015228065.2 Penaeus monodon
GCAAGTAAGCTACAACAAAATTTAGTTGCTGAATATGCCACGTCTTCTTATGAAGTGCCTGTACGCATTAAGAATAATGTCTCCAGTGAATTTGCTGTTTCTAGACGCCATACACACTTAACGAAGAATGGTCCAAAGAAATATCTATCTGGTGGCAGATCAGACATTTTCTGTCCTTGAAATCTCTTACATAGTCTACATCTTGGAAAATGTCTACCTACAACTACAGAACCTCTGATAATCCAATAACCAGTTGCCTTCAACTCAGCTGATGTATTTCTCTACCTTGGTGTTGAACTTTCTGATTATAATAACACACCTATATTTCTGTTATCCAGCTATTGGCAGAAGAGCCAGAAATTTATCGTTTGTAGCAAAGTCTGCATGTCTCATTCTGTCACCTGTCCTATGAAGGGATCAGTACTGTAAATGCTATTTCCTTTGTTTTAAGGTTTTATTCCTTCTAAAGACACTGCCATCATTACTGTGAAAATGCTTTTCCCAGTTTTTGGAAAACTTCCTTTGGTCTTGTCTTATTATTTCATTTTCTATTTCTGCTTCTGCTATACCCTGGTTGAATATATTTGGTTTCTTTATTTTCAGTCAGTTCTTCACTGGCTGTTCCTCTCACAGGATTCTTGAATCTGCATTGAAGGTATTGAAGGCGCAGGCATAATGCAGTTGCCTCCTTTGCCTTGATGCAATAACCTTTGCTCGGTGCAAATCTGAAAAAAATGTAAGTGCCCTTTTTAATTTGAGTTTTATATGAAGAAGCTTTCTTAACCTCTGGATCATTTTATTAGACAATTAGCTTCACGGATATTAGATCAGCATTTTAGGCAGATTCCTTGGGAAAGTTTGGTTCACCCCCATAGAAAATGTTCAATTATGCCTTACATACAAACCACGTGAAGCAGCACCAGCAGGATTTTAAGCTGACTCAGTAACAACGTTCCGTAGAGTAGTGGTCACTTATACGTTGTACTCGATTTACTAAGCTGTGCAAAGGTAATTCTTTCTTTCACTTTTGTAGATGAGGTAAGGGAACTACGTTAACTGGATTGTTAATTTGCTGGCTAAGGCTGAATATGAATCACATGTGTCTTGTTAATATTCATTGACTCGCCCTAGGATGCTCCAACCAAGCGACCCTCCTTAGCATGTGGATCATTATCTTTCCCTGGAATTAACTCTCTCAGTT
>NC_051410.1:23493755-23493900 GCF_015228065.2 Penaeus monodon
CAATTTACATTAAGAACATGGTCATAGGCAGATTAAATGAAAACCGTAGAAGTGACAACAATAAGTAATCTCTTCGTGGAAAGAAGCCAGGAGTTTAATTTCATTAAAATTATGCCGGAAAAATAATGATTTCCCATTCAGGACA
>NC_051410.1:23494178-23494249 GCF_015228065.2 Penaeus monodon
ATAACAATCATAATGAATAGAATATGAGCATTCAAAATCTGTATTAGATATAGTAACCTTTTGCTTTCTAC
>NC_051410.1:23494314-23494859 GCF_015228065.2 Penaeus monodon
AATATGGATGTAAAATCCGCGCTTTCTCTCAGTCCTTCCATTTTTCTATTTCATCTACTGTATCAAGCACTGTCGCTCCAGTATGAGAAAAAATTATCTCTACCTTTTTCTTTCTTGTCGGCGAAGAGAAAGCCATCTCGATTTTCATCCCCCTCCTCCACCCCCAGCACTCTCACCTCGACATACACTGCTCCTGTTAGGACCCTTCCATCACTCCCCCTCTCTCCCTCAATACAGGTTTCTCTCCTCTCCCATTCTCTCTTATTGGATAAAAGGAAAGATTTTTACCGATCGGCCGCCTGGCATTCCTACGGAATTTCTATTTACTCCTAAGCTCTTACCACTCTTCTTACAAAATGGTCGACATTTTGTTACCCGCTTTGGGGATACGAGCTCAGTCTCTTTTTTATTCCAGCCTTTTTTTTCTTCCTCTCTTTTTCAACACTCGTCTGACCTCTTTTTATGTTCGGATGTCATTCTGTATCAGAGGACTACTGGAAAAAATTCCAGTGTATATACGAAAGAATTCATGTTCGTTTTTACAA
>NC_051410.1:23498844-23499191 GCF_015228065.2 Penaeus monodon
AGTCAGTGAATATAAGTACGTCAGCTACTTATATTCACTGCAACTCTGTCCCAGCATCACTACATCTGCACAAGTATCCCAGCACCAGTATAAAAACAAATTATTAATATAACTACATACAAAAAGAATATCGATATCTATGAAAACTCTGCCTTCTTCTCGTGTTCGTTCCAATACCCCGTGAGAAGAGAGGGAGGTGGCGAGGGGAGTCTTGCAAAGGGCGTGGAGAGAGATTGGCTGGAAATAGAGGGGCAAAGCGCGTGCAATATCTCTTGGGGAGGAACGGACGGGGAGGCGGTCAGGTGTGAACGCTGGACAACTCTTTCTTTGCTTCTGTTTCTGAGTGG
>NC_051410.1:23501206-23501313 GCF_015228065.2 Penaeus monodon
CCCGACGTGACAAGGTGGATCCAGCCTGATCTTGTCCAGCTGGCTGGACCTTACTCTGAGACGAGTGTTCTCGTCTCAAGGTCTCGTGTGTTCCCTTCACTGTGTTG
>NC_051410.1:23503425-23503581 GCF_015228065.2 Penaeus monodon
TTTGACCGGAAAGGCCGAGGAAAACCTGACAATAAAAGTTATAAAATCTATATATATATATATATTTTATATATATATATACAAATAACACATAATATTATATTTTAAAAAAATATATATATATATATTATAAAATATATACTATATATATTATAC
>NC_051410.1:23503686-23503846 GCF_015228065.2 Penaeus monodon
GTTTATTAAAATATAAATAATAAAATAATAATAAAATATATTATTAATATTTATTACACAATAAAAAAAGAAAACACAAATACCACCATACAACAATTATATATATATATATATAAAATATAAAATATATATATTAAAATATATTATTATATATTTTAAA
>NC_051410.1:23503915-23503997 GCF_015228065.2 Penaeus monodon
TTGGTGTGGGTTTGTTAATAATAATTTATATATATTAAAACATATTTATTCTATATCTTATTTTATAATAGTAGATAATGGA
>NC_051410.1:23504459-23504802 GCF_015228065.2 Penaeus monodon
AGATTATTGGGTGGTTTGGACATATATTATACAATATTATTTTTAAAAAATATTTAAATAATATATTCCTTCATTTTTTTTTCGGTGGGTTATTTTAAACGCCTGTAAATAAATTAATTATTTTATTTTGATTGTTTGGGTGGTTGGGGGTGGGGTGTTTTTTCCAAGATCCTTTACTTTTAGTAATATTCTTTATTATTGTTTTACACAATTTTTTGGTGGCCACCCAAGGGTTTAGGGACAATAGGTAAAAGGTGCAAGAAAAACCGCCGGCCCGTTGTCCCAACCCCCAACCAACTCGGCCATCCTGAGTCTTGTGTCCCCGGCCCCCGGGGTTTATTTT
>NC_051410.1:23504855-23505301 GCF_015228065.2 Penaeus monodon
TATAGTTTGTGGGGGGGTGGAAATTTTTTATAAAAATTTTTTATCAAGATGAATAAATTAACCATGAATATTTATTAAACCAGTATTAAGGCATCTAAATGTTTAGTTGTGAGAAAAAGGGGGAGGATTTAACTTGAACCGTTGGGCCCTTCTTTAACTTAGCAAAACATTTACACACCCGGAGCCATTTCGCCCCAGGGCCAAAATCCATTACGGAGGAATGGACCCAACTGAAAGGTGCGCAGGCCCCGTGAACCCTCGGCTTTTTGGGTTTGGGGGGCTAGGTTTGGGCTTTCTAAGCGCGCCCCGGGTTGGCCCCCGACCGTTCTGGACCCTTTGGGGGAAAACGTAAAGCGTCCCAAAATTGCCAGATACCCCCTTTTTTCCCCCCCTTTAAAAGATCCTAGCGTGTCGCAACGGGGCTAAGGCTACGGCCCTTTCCGGGG
>NC_051410.1:23508078-23508421 GCF_015228065.2 Penaeus monodon
CCACTCAGAACAGAAGCAAAGAAAGAGTTGTCCGCGTTCAAAACCTGACCGCCTCCCCGTCCGTTCCTCCCCAAGAGATATTGCACGGCCTTTGCCCCTCTATTTCCAGCCATCTCTCTCCACGCCCTTTGCAAGACTCCCCTCGCCCCCTCCCTCTCTTCTCACGGGGTATTGGAACGAACACGAGAAGAAAAGGGAGAGTTTTCATAGATATCGATATTTTTTTGTATGTGTTATATTAATAATTTGTTTTTTATACTGGTGCTGGGATACTTGTCAGATGTATGATGCTGGGGCAGAGTTGCAGTGAATATAAGAGCTGACGTACTTATATTCACTGACT
>NC_051410.1:23512256-23512813 GCF_015228065.2 Penaeus monodon
GATGGCTGCAGTTTACGGAAAATTGTAAAAACGAACATGAATTCTTTCGTATATACACTGGAATTTTTTCCAGTAAATCCTCTGATACAGAAAGCATCCGAACATAAAAGAGGTCAGACGAGTTTTGAAAAAGAGAGGAAGAAAAAAAAGGCTGGGAAAAAAAAAGAGACTGAGCTCGTATCCCCAAGCGGGTAACAAATGTCGACCATTTTGTAAGAAGAGTGGTAAGAGCTTAGGAGTAAAAAAGAAATTTTCCCTAGGAATGCAGGCGGCCGTCGGTAAAATCTTTCCTTTTATCCAATAAGAAGAATGGGAGAGGAGAGAACCCCGTATTGAGGGAGAGAGGGGAGTGATGGAAGGGTCCTAACAGAGCATGTATGTCGAGGTGAGAGTGCTGGGGGTGGAGGAGGGGATGAAAAACGAGATGGCTTTCTCTTCGCCGACAAGAAAGAAAAAGGGAGAGATATTTTTTTTTCATACTGGGCGACAGTGCTTGATACAGTAGATGAAAGAAAAATGAAGGACTGAGAGAAAGCGCGGATTTTTACATCCATATT
>NC_051410.1:23513278-23513464 GCF_015228065.2 Penaeus monodon
GACCCGAAAATGTCCTGATGGGAAATCATTATTTTTCCGCATAATTTAATGAAATTAACTCCTGGCTTCTTTCCCGAAGAGATTACTTATTGTTGTCACTTCTAAAGGTTTTCATTTAATCTGCCTATGACCATGTTCTTAAAGTTTAAAATTGTACACGCAAAACATTTTTTTTTCCCCTTAAAA
>NC_051410.1:23514959-23516141 GCF_015228065.2 Penaeus monodon
AATTAATTCCCGGGAAGATAATGTCCACAGCTAAGGAGGGTCGTTTGGAGCATCCTAGGGCGAGTCAAAGAATATTAACAAGACACATGGGGATTCATATTCAGCCTTAGCCAACAATTAACAATCCAGTTTTAACGTAGTTTCCCTTTCCCTCATCTACAAAAGTGAAAGAAAGAATTAACCCTTTGCACAGCTTAGTAAATGAGTACAACGTATAAGTGACCACTACTCTGGGAACTTTTTGTTCCCGAGTAGCTTAAATCCTGCGGGTCGTTTCACGTGGTTTGTATGAAAGGCATAATTGAACATTTTCTAGGGGGGTGAACCAAATTTTCCCCAAGGAACTCCCCAAAAAATCTGATCTAATATCCGGAAGCAAATTTGCCCTAATAAAATGCCCAGGGGTTAAAAAAGTTTCTTCTTTAAAAAACTCAAATTAAAAAGGCACTTCATTTTTTTTTAGATTGCACCGAGCAAAAGGTTTTGCATCAAGGCAAGGAGGGAACTGCATTTGCCTGCGCCCCTTTAAAACCTTCATGCGATTCAAAGAATCCTGTGAGAGGAAAAGCCATGAAGAACTGACTGAAAATAAAAAAACCCAAAAATAATTCAACCAGGGTTAGCAGAAGCAGAAATAGAAAATGAAATAATAAAACAAGACCAAAGGAATTTTTTCCAAAAACTGGGAAAAGCATTTTCACAGTAATGATGGCAGTGTCTTTAGAAGAATAAACCTTAAAAAAAAAGGAAATAGCATTTACAGTACTGATCCCTTCATAGGACAGGTGCAGAATGAGACATGCAGACTTTGCTAAAAAACGATAAATTTCTGGCTCTTCTGCCAATAGTTTGGATAACAGAAATATAGGTGTGTTATTATAATCAGAAAGTTCAACACCAAGGTAGAGAAATACATCAGCTGAGTTGAAGGCAACTGGTTATTGGATTATCAGAGGTTTCTGTAGTTGTAGGTAGACATTTTCCAAGATGTAGACTATGTAAGAGATTTCAAGGACAGAAATGTCTGATCTCCACCAAGATAATATTTCTTTGACCATTCTTCGTTAAGTGTGTATGGCGTCTAGAAACAGCAAATTCACTGGAGACATTATTCTTAATGCGTACAGGCACTTCATAAGACGTGGCATATTCAGCAACTAAATTTTGTTGTAGTTTTACTTG
>NC_051410.1:23516174-23517150 GCF_015228065.2 Penaeus monodon
CACTTCAAAAAAATATTGTGACTGGATAATTAATAACCTTTTTGCAATGGATACGGAAAAGCAGATCCGCACAGTGAAGAATATATTTACAGTCATATTATACCATCTTGATGATTACTTAGGACTTTTATTTTTAGAAGCAGAGACCATTGTGAATTTCCGACCTTGGTGGGTGACAACGTTGTTCTCCACATTCTTTAGAACCCATTTACACTAATACTTGTTAAAGATAAAATCAAATGTTGTGTTCCCACTACCTAGAACGTTTCCGGTCCCCTGACCAGTATTCAAGAAAAAAAAAAGCAAAAACTTCAAAATTTTTGCTAATGAATTTTAGAATGTTTTAGTTTCTCAAGTTGTTCAAAAGGCTTACAGTTATCGAGGTAAATGATATTGTTAATTGTATTAGAACAAAATTTGCTTATAAACTTTAAAGGGGTATATGATGTATGGCAACCCAAGATAATCTTGTAACGTTTTTTTCCCTGAAAGCGTGATTTAATAAGGGTATAAGGTAAATTTCTCCTGCAATTTAGTGGAGCCATGTTACTGTATTACCGTATTTTATTCAAACTCTTCTTTTTTCTTTAACGGTAGTATGAAAGAGGCCTTTAACGCATGATATTAATTTTAGTTTTTCATTTAATTTTTTGGGGAAAAATGAGGGCCCCATTTTTTTCCAGGAAGAGTAGTGCGGGGGTTTTCTTTTTTTATTAATTATTCTCTTTTTTTTATGGGTTGGACAACAATTTGAAATGGGGGCTTGGAAAATGGTTTTTTGAGATTGAAATAAGGATATGTTGAAGCATATATTAGTTAAAGATCTGTTAATTTTCAGTATACCGAAACATTTTGGAAGAAAAGGCAACTGGGAGTGAAATGGATGATAAGAAAAAATCTAGGATGTATTTTAAGATGCAATAAATCACCACAGAAAACCCCGCCACCAAAGAAGCTTTTCTAATGAAACTCAGTA
>NC_051410.1:23517796-23517860 GCF_015228065.2 Penaeus monodon
GGGTTTTTAAAGAAATATAAATTATTTTTAATCTATCTTTTCTATCTATCTTTTTCTTTTTTTC
>NC_051410.1:23519157-23519575 GCF_015228065.2 Penaeus monodon
ATTTTATATATTGATGTACACCAAAAAAAAGGAAAAAAAACCTCGCATCCTTTAAGAAAAGTTAGAAAGACCCCCAAAGGGAAAATGTGCTTCACACGAATGCTTTTCCCCTCCTAAAAACCTGACCGTTTTTTTATGGCATCTCGGCGGCGCATCTTGGGTCCCGGCGGAGGCGAGGGAAAGAGGCGAGATAGAGGCGAGGGAAATGGGGAGAGGCGGAGGGAAGGGAAATGGGGAAAGGCGGGGGGCGAGAGAAAAAGGGGTGAGGCGGAAGCGAGGGAAATGGGTAGAGGCGGAGGGGAGGAAAATGGGGAAAAGGCGGAGGCGCAGTAAGTTTCTCAACGGATTTTTGGTCTTGTCTTTTCTAAATAGTCACTCAGGACAGAAGTATTGGAGGCGAGTGTGGAGATTTGGGCGT
>NC_051410.1:23519716-23520434 GCF_015228065.2 Penaeus monodon
TTCTCTCCCGCTTGAAGTTTCCTGGCCCCCTTATCTATCCCTTTGTTATTACAAAAGTATTTCTTCTCCCAATAAATGAGCATTTTTTTTTTTAGTTTGTGCCTGAAAATCATTATCTGTAAAGTAGCACAACTCACTATGAAAAGTGTATCACGAGGTCATCACATTATACCCGACTGTGCAACGGTGAAGAAACATTCATTACTACTATTATCCTTGCCCCCATCTGTCATCATTACATATCTCCCTCACAACCACCGCCATCACCATTTTTAATAAACAGTGGCGTCATTCTGCTTAGGGAAGAAAAATGTTCAGGAAACGAAGGCAATATGATTACCTCTCTTATCTTTCCTGATAAGAGTCTTACGTCATGCAGAATGTGATGAATCAGATTTATTTCTAGAACGTACTCTTGGCAACGAATTATGTTGTAATTTAAAATAGATTATGTCGTCAATGGTATAGAGAAAATAAATTAAAGAATTTTTTTACAGGGTTTCTACTGATTAATTCTTCCCAAAAATGCCTAAAACATGCTGATGATGAATCCTTTTGAGTTCATGCATTTTATTTTTTACACGTCTATTTTTGTTTCGATGTACCAATTCATTTTTCCTTGCTTCATTTTAACACCTTTTCCCCCTCTCACTTCTTGTAAGGACCCGAAGAAAAACCCCCCAGAGGGAAAGGAAAGTCTTCGCAGCTTTGTGTGAAC
>NC_051410.1:23520620-23520752 GCF_015228065.2 Penaeus monodon
TTGACGCGAGGTAGGGGGGGGCCGGGAATAAGATTTGCCGTGAATTCAATTTTTCGTTCTTTGGGAGCAGCGCGGGGACTGATTTCCGCACGCTCCAAACCCATGTCGAAGTTTGAGGAGGAACGGGATTTA
>NC_051410.1:23521167-23521291 GCF_015228065.2 Penaeus monodon
CTGCTCGTCTCTGCTTGTATCTGTGTCTATTCTGCATCTTTCTCTCTCTCATCATTTCGCTATCATATCAGTGACATTTTTTATTATATTTTTTCATTATAATTATATTAAAAATAAATAATAA
>NC_051410.1:23525948-23526041 GCF_015228065.2 Penaeus monodon
CACTTTCATATTGTCCTTGTAATTGCCCTAAATGTTAACTCAAACAATTTTTTTTTTTTTTTTATGAACGAGCATTTAACTTTCCGGTTTTTT
>NC_051410.1:23527508-23527701 GCF_015228065.2 Penaeus monodon
GTAAACAAATAGAACAATCGACAAGTTTATTCATGGATACAAATATAAATATAAAGTTTTCCAAAATATCTTAATATTCTTTTTCCAGTCACCTTCCCATGCATTTTTAGTTCACTTTAGGTTCTTTAGTTTAAATGAATGTAAGTAAATGAAGATGAAACACTAATCACATTCACTGCATGACCGAGGCGTA
>NC_051410.1:23527832-23528029 GCF_015228065.2 Penaeus monodon
TATACATTGCACAATACAGAACATGCTGAGTATTTACAGGTGAATATGTGCGGTTATTATCCTTTATTTAATTGTTTCGGCTACATGCGTGATGTTTCGCTATGGATTCGGAGGTCGAATCCAGGTTCGGTGGTCGAATCAAGGTTCGAATCCAGGTTCAATCCTGAGTTTGGTTGTTGGGTTCAGGGCATGGGGGT
>NC_051410.1:23533472-23533641 GCF_015228065.2 Penaeus monodon
ACCGACACTACACAAAAAAAAAAACCTGTTTTTTAAATAAAAAAATATGTAAAAGAAACCATGTCATCAAAAATTTTTGATAATTGAATAAGAAAAAAATTATAAAAATTTAAGTCATTTTTAAAGAAATGAAAAACAACGAAATCGGAAAATAATCTACCAAAATGAA
>NC_051410.1:23533687-23533774 GCF_015228065.2 Penaeus monodon
GAAAACTTTTTTTGTGGCATTTACACCAAAGCCTACCTGAATTGACCCGTAGTATGAAAAAACCCCAAATTTAAAAAAACCGGTAAG
>NC_051410.1:23534859-23534956 GCF_015228065.2 Penaeus monodon
GGTGGTGTGGGGGGGTATGGAAGGTCTAAAAGCAGCAGGGGAAGTATGAGGGGGCGGGGAGGTCCCTTCCCGTCTTTTAATGCCCCTCCTACACCCG
>NC_051410.1:23535536-23535609 GCF_015228065.2 Penaeus monodon
ATCATGAAACTTTTATAGTCTGGTGCAGGTGTTCTGCATCTTTGGGCTCGCGACAAAGCACGATACAAACATG
>NC_051410.1:23537065-23537136 GCF_015228065.2 Penaeus monodon
CAAAAAAGGGGCCCCCCCCCCCCAAAACCCCACCCCACAACCGCCACACACACCCACACACCACCCACCCC
>NC_051410.1:23538506-23538788 GCF_015228065.2 Penaeus monodon
TAGCAAGGACTCTAAAACATTATGCATTGGAAATATATTTTATTCAAGGAAATTAGTTCCTGCAACTTTTTAGCTACGTATGTAATTATATTCACATAGAACTTTATAGTATTCCTAATTAATAATAATTCTATTTACAGAAGGGAGTACAACATATTCACTAAAAGTCACTTAACTGCTCTTAACTGCAATCTAGAATAATTGCCATTCTATGGAAAATAGCTAAAATCAGTATAATTTCCCATCATATCTCTCCTCTCTCTTCTCTTATAACACTCATTC
>NC_051410.1:23546660-23546892 GCF_015228065.2 Penaeus monodon
ACTTGCTCCTTACGGCTAATGGTTCGAGTTGGTGAGGACCCCCATGCCCTGACGCAACAACCAACTCAGGATTGTAACCTTGAGTCGAACCTTGATTCGACCACCGACCTGGATTCGACCTCCGCTCCATATCGAAACATCACGCATGTCGCCGCAACATTAATTAAAGGATAATAACCGCACATATTTCACCTGTAAATACTCAGCTGTCTGTATTGTGCATGTATTGACG
>NC_051410.1:23547009-23547253 GCF_015228065.2 Penaeus monodon
GATTCTACGCTCGGTCATGCGTGAAATGTATTAGTGTTTCATCTTCATGTACTTACATTCATTTAAACTAAAGAACCTAAAGTGAACTAAAAATGCATGTATGTGCTGGAAAGAATATTAAGATCTTTTTGGAAAACTTTAATATTTAGATTTTGTATCCATGATAAACTTTCGATGTTCTAATTTGTTTACACTTGTAATATCCTCAGAATTGGTAAAATCCTGCATTAAACTAAAGTCTTGG
>NC_051410.1:23554193-23554757 GCF_015228065.2 Penaeus monodon
CTGAGGCGGCGGAGGCGTCAATGGTTTGCAGCGGATACAGCGATGTTTTGGCGTCGGAGTGGCGGACAGTTTTGCCCAGCGGGAGAGAGAACGGTATCATGAACTCGAATTGTAACTTTTTTTACACGAACTATGCTGCTATTGTTACTGGACTATTATATACTCTAATATTGACCGCCGAAGGAGGCATGTGGATTACATAATGGTTATATCTGTTGTATGGTTAAAGAACGAGATTTAGGGGTAATGTAATTTTCAGACAGGCTCAGTTGTTTTTTGTATATAACGATATTATATATTTATTACTATATAATAACTTAAAATTTGTGCCAGCAGGTATAATTAGGTATAATTTTATATGATATCTGCATTGTAAAAAAAAACAAAGGACCATTTGAGAAAGTTCAGGTCATATAATGACATATACGTTTGTAGGTATATTCTTAAAACCGCCTGATGTTCTGCAAAGTGGCGACACCCATCCTTTGCTATGTTTACTTTCCACGTCCTACTGCCACAAAACCACGATCCGCTGCAAAACCTCGCCGGTCCTCCGCGATGGGT
>NC_051410.1:23559583-23560214 GCF_015228065.2 Penaeus monodon
TAGGGCAGTTTACCTGCATACATATTCTAGAACTAATTCAAGAAAAAAAAGAGGAAAAACAGCTATTTCTTTCAAATAACGTATCGTCAAGTAGCTTTTTAGATGTTTATTTAAATGACCCCAGTTATTAATATTGCTTACAGTCCTGCTTCTCCCTTAGTTGACCAGCTAAAGTATTTACTCTAACAATGTTGGTTCCTTCATTAAGCATGACGTTTTCTTTTTAGCGTTTCATAGCTATTCTCACCATCTTTCCGTCCTTTTGTTTCTTCTTTTCTTTTTTTACTTGGCTATTGCCGTTCCAGAGGAATCAGTCCTTTTCATATTCTCATCTTTCTTGCATTTCATGTTTCACACCAAAGCAAACAGTAAAATGAATACAATACGCAGTTTGGAGCCTGTTTTCTTTGGGATCATGTCAGTATCATAACCCGATCAACTTCGGGATTCTTTATATTATCCCTAAAGATTGTACTTTTTCCAAAGGCTTTGGGTTTGGGGATTTCTAACACACCAACCCGCTTTATGTGCAGGGAAAAACCGCATCAGCAGGTCTTGCAAGAGCTTTCCCTTTACCTGCTGAACAATAGAATAAAGCTTTTATAAATGTAGTGATATTCACTGGCAATTC
>NC_051410.1:23560396-23561681 GCF_015228065.2 Penaeus monodon
CATATATTAAGATAATTGTATTGTCCATTTTTGGGAATGGTGTTCCTTCGTAAAAATAGTGTTCCGTTCCCATGGCCTCTTTACACGTTCATTTGACTATATGTACATCTTCAGAAATTTCATTTGTGCACTCCTTCATTTCATTACCTGACGTAGCCTGCCCTTTCATTTGATCATGACCCCAGCCTCGCTAATGATTATATACAAAGGAGCATCAATGATTGACTCTCCCGTCTGCCACTTGCTCTTCTCAAAGGCCCTGCTTAAATGAATACCGAATCTATTGTAATGATCTACTCACCATATGTCAATATCACTCAGCTTCCGTTCGTTTACCTGCCTCGTTGTCTGTCCCCTCCACACGCTACTTCACTGTTTGTAGGTCGCTACATTCACGGCTTATCGTCAGCTTTGCCGCTTTAACACCATCGTCCATTTTTTTGTTGACACATTCTACTACTGCTTCTTTATCTTGTTTTGTCATCCCTCTTTCTCAGTTTCACTGTCGGTTGTGTCATCATTTCTAAAATTTGCTGTTGACTTTGCTGGCTTTACCATCTCCTTTATTACTTGCCTCTATATATGCCTTTCCCTTGTCTACAGCTTCAGCAGTGCCCGTATCGTTCGGGTTTACATGCCCCCGATCCACGGATTGCCCTGGATATATGAGAACACTATGATTTCACCCAGGGCGTTCGGAAACTTCTCACTCTCTAGTTATTCCCAAGAGACGCCTCCTTCCTGCTGTCTGCAGCCTTAGCTGAAGGAGCTCACTTCCCATGCCCTAGGAGCGAACTTGGCATATTAGCTAGCTAATATGCTCGAAGCATATCCAAATTTCCTCTTCATGCTTTTCTCCTTATGCTACGCTCTATTCTTCAATAGAGAGCTTATATCTTTGTCTAGAAGACATTTCTGAGGATGTTGATTATGGTAATGTTTTCATTTGCTGCTAATTTGCAATCTGTACGTGGATATTGACTGGCAGACGAATAGATATTACCGTTATGTGCTGATGTTATTGTGTCTGATTGATAAAGATACATAATACAGCTATATCAACTATAACTAAAAAAGGGCAAATGCGCGTAAAATTTTTAAGACTATTTCCACATTCGTTTCAGTATGGTGTGAAAGTTTCTAGGGGATCAACCGAAAACTTTCTTTGTTGTATCAAAGATAAAAATATCTTTGGTTTTACCTCAGTGTAAGGCGAAAATCCTCAGGAAACAAAATAGAATCTGTGTTAGAGCAGGACGTTCGTGGTCATTTTCATTTCTCTCTA
>NC_051410.1:23561861-23562121 GCF_015228065.2 Penaeus monodon
CGATACTTATGTTTGCTGGAATGGTCTTATATACCCCACGCTCAGGAAAAGTGTTTGTTGCGAGCGACGGAGGGGAAAGGGGCAAGTATGCAGAAAAAGGTTTGAAAACAGTGTGCTTATACGGATGATAAGATAGAGGAAGTGGTATTCCAGGCGAATGGATGTGGAAAAGGGCAACCGAACAAATGTTAAAAGTGGTAGCGACGGTATAGAGAAGTCTAATGTAAAAATTACATCAAGATGAATAAATAAAAGTAACA
>NC_051410.1:23562265-23562371 GCF_015228065.2 Penaeus monodon
GGTAAAAGGAGCGATTTTGTTACACCGCTAGCAAAACTAATAGAAAGTTTGCATTCTACAATACCTCTCTACGAACCACAGAAGGGATGACGATAAATGCAGACTG
>NC_051410.1:23563579-23563709 GCF_015228065.2 Penaeus monodon
ATGCAAATACCTGAACACGTAACCCTGCTTCTTCCATCAATGGAACAGTACAGCGAAGTCGGAGAGGCAACTAAAGCTATTTACTGCACGGGTTGCAGGGTTCACGTAGTACATACATGGATCGCCCGCT
>NC_051410.1:23563742-23563890 GCF_015228065.2 Penaeus monodon
CATTTAGACCGAATAAATGGTTTGCCTCAGGAGCCCGTGTGCTTTGGTTAAATGAGGAAAATATTTATAAGCTTTCTCCCTATTTCTTCTTCGATCTCATTTCTCCTTCTGCTAAAGCTCTTTTCTAGATTTCTTTCTCTTAGTCTTA
>NC_051410.1:23564356-23564608 GCF_015228065.2 Penaeus monodon
TGACCCGGGTTCCTCTTTTTAAAGATATCGTCTCATCTGATTCCCAATATCATTTTCGAAATTCAAGAATCTCAATATCAACAATCGCGAATGGGCTTGAATTATGCAGAATAAAACTGATTCAGTGAAAGTTGAATTATTTCTTCGATACCATTACTATAATATCGTAACTTTTATTTATCTCCGTCTGAAGTTGGAATGTAGAGTAAGTTCAATGCACTTATTTTTTTCTTTTGATACCGGTTAGTGTTT
>NC_051410.1:23564651-23564993 GCF_015228065.2 Penaeus monodon
TAATGAGAAGTTAAAGCTTTTTTAAATTACTATAAAAGGCGGGTTCGAATCACTCATTAAACCAAAACACAAGATATAAATCCTATAAGTTAGTGTTTATGCCGGCGTAAAGCACGGATGTTATAGCCATAGCCATAGAATATCAGTATTCGAAATTTGTTCTCCAGAATAAGCAATAAAATCGTTTTTGATTTACGGCATGCCATAAAGCAAGTATGAAATTTCCTGATTTCTCTTCGAAACTCAGAATGAAAGAGGTCCAGATTTTGAGACTAAAAGCAGAGGAATAATCACTAGTATGGTTACCCTGATTTGATACCTAACAAACAAAACAAGACCAGT
>NC_051410.1:23568203-23568287 GCF_015228065.2 Penaeus monodon
TGGCTATCATGCTAAAGGGTTTGTAACCTTTCTTTAAAAAAAACATTTTTTTAAATTTTTGTGCAAAGGTTTGCCCTTTTTTAA
>NC_051410.1:23571011-23571621 GCF_015228065.2 Penaeus monodon
TTTATTTTTAAAAATTTTACTAAATTAATAAAATTTTTTTTATTTTAAATAATAAATAATTTTTAAATTTAAAATTTTATTTTAATTATTTTTATTATAAATTTTTATAATTATTATATTTATAAAAAAATTAAATTTTATTTAAATTATCCAACACCCCACACCCCCCCCCACACCCACCCAAACCTGGACCCCCCTTTTTCCATCAATTTAAACAAATTAATTCCCAACCCCCTGTTTTATTGGAATAATTTTTTTCCATAATTTGATTTTTAAAATTTAATCCCCAACCCCCTTCCTCCCTAATCGGCTTAACCCTTTTGGGTTAAATTCTGTCGTCCCTCTCCTTTCCCCCGGGGGATTGGGAAAAACCTTTCCTATTTCCCTTTCCCAACCCCCAAAATTTTATCCGAAACTCTTCATTACTCCCCCTCCTTCACGGCGTGTCGTCGGTGGGCCCCGCTCCCCCCCCGGGGTAAAGGGGGCCCGTTGGGAAAAGGAAAAAAAAAAAAGGCCCGAGGGTCCAAAAAAAACTGCTCCTAAGGAGGGTAAACTTTTATTGCGATAATACCTTTTTAAAATTTTTTAAAATTTAACAAAGGCTGTGGCC
>NC_051410.1:23571665-23572103 GCF_015228065.2 Penaeus monodon
CTCATATTACATCAATTGCATTAACTCTTTCTGTTCTGCAGTAAAGTCAAACGAACTGTCTGATTTATTCTTAAGGGCACTGAACAAAAAGGGGCCATGTTCACAGATTATATATTCCATATAATCTAGAGATTAACATCCTTTCCTTTTCCTTTTAATACATGTTGTACCCTACATTCCTTTTGGTAGGCGCTATTTTCTTCTTACTCACAAGATTTCGCGAAATTGGGAAGAATGCTGTTGTGGCCTCGGCTAATTGATGTATATTGTTTGGGTTCCTTGACTCCTCCACGAACAGAGGTGCGCGCCTTTTTGTCTTTCACGACGAGTTCTTGACTGGATTATACGGCACTATCTCTTCATTAACTAAATATTTTATTTAAGCTTAATTTTATAACAGATTCAGATGACTGACCCTGGGATTTGCTGAAGAAGTGG
>NC_051410.1:23572768-23573967 GCF_015228065.2 Penaeus monodon
TACTTGTGCAGATACAAGTAAAATGGAGTTTAAACATTCAATATTATTTGTACTTGTACTTAGACACAAAGTACTTGAACAAATAGCAAGTACATTTAAGTACAAACAAGCACATTAAATTAAAGTAAAAGTTATGATAAATATTGCGAATCGATTCTAGCGGACTTTGGATGATAATTTTGGGTATATATGTACAGTGTGTGTTATGGTATGTAGTGTAATATGGGGTAAAGGAGCATGATTATGTAGTATTTTCTCAATTGGTAACATGCTGCAGTATGCATGCTGCAGTACGCTCCACTTTCTACTCCTTCACTTCGGTAGTCGGATCACTCACAACAGCAGCAGACAAGCAAGAGTCAACATGACTTCACGATTCTGGGACCCCTTTACTCAAACCGACGATAAAGTTGGGAATTTCAGACAATTTTAAACAATCAATCTACGAGGCTGAGTGTAAGCATGGCAAAGCGAAACTCTTCTTCTCTAAGGATGTAACTTCCAACTATACAAACATATGAAGGTAGGGTTTATTTTTTATGTGTGTTTGTAATGTAAGGGTCCATAATCTACAAATTACCCCGAGTGTTGCTAATTGGTATGTTCAATGGGAAGACGAAGAGAAGCCCTTCCCTTTCCTTTTCTACCCCTTCTAATACTCTTGTTGTTAAGATTGAGATTGTCCATTGACTTTTATCTGTTTGGAAACAAGCACAAGTCACAGCCCTTGGTAGACCAGCAACTGTAGCTAATCAACTCGGGATAGATTTGTCAAACATCCAAAGAAATATTCGCCTCAAGATGTTAGACAGCAACTGGTGAACAAACTACTGCAAGATAAGTGCACTGAAGTTAGATGTTCCGTAAAAGCACAACTTGAGTGTACACAGTCTTAGCCTCACGCTTGCCATTTGGTCTGGCAGACAGATGAGATCTTACTTAAAAATTATTGCTCGTTTCATCCATGGTCCTTGAAGTCAGCCGTTCTAGCCTGCAAGCGCTCCCGTGGCCGACGCCAAGCACACAACATTATGGAAGAGTATTAAGAAAGTGTACAATAACTGGGCAATCAGAGGTGCTGCAACATATGTAGAAGTCGTGAGTGAGACATACGAAAAATATTTGGATAAAATGAGGTTATGAATTATACAAGGTATGAACCCATATAACAATATACCATAGTGAAATGAGGTTATGCG
>NC_051410.1:23574012-23574357 GCF_015228065.2 Penaeus monodon
GATGGTAAGTTAACAATATAGCCATAAATGAGTGGATAATCAAGAATAAATCTATATCACAAAGTGCTGTAGACAAACCAAGTATTCAGTTGTGTGAGAGGGGCGCAGACGGTAATAATTTCAGGTCACTGGTCAGATATAATAAGATAAATATCATAAATAACATAATATGGAAGTTGTGGAATGTTAAGTATTATGGTATATTATGATACTCATATATTAGCAACATACTGAAGAAATAGTTCTTTACTGATAATCACATGAGAAATAATGAAAGTGAGTGAGTAACCGAACTGGGTTTGTTTATGGTTGCATACAGCTAATCTCGTCTTGTTGGGACATTTG
>NC_051410.1:23574476-23574622 GCF_015228065.2 Penaeus monodon
TGATACATGATAATTTTAAGTTGCTATAATCGATGACAACGATTATAGTGAAATCAATAAATGATAAATAATTTTGCATACACGAGACATATCAAGACTTGGATATCATTTTCGCCCTTATTGATATGTTTGTTAAGATAAAGTGA
>NC_051410.1:23574956-23575278 GCF_015228065.2 Penaeus monodon
CAGATAAGAATGTCTTATAAGAATAACGATAGTAATACAAAGTAACAATGCAATGCAGTTACAAGACTTAACCGCATGGCACAGAGGTAAGTCACGAAGGTAAGCACAAATCAGTGTGAATTTACAAACAAAACTAGGAGCTTTTATTTGGAGATGTCATTCGAGGTTGCAAGCTAGTGCATGTGATGTCCAGCCGTAGGGACCTTTGACATAGGCTGATCTTCCTTGTGACTGAGGTCACTGGGGCCTATGAGTGCGAAAAGTGATCGGTGATGGGAATCTATATGTAAGAAGGGTACATATCTTATCTTATGTATTTATT
>NC_051410.1:23576672-23576977 GCF_015228065.2 Penaeus monodon
TTTTTCATTTTTTTTTTTTAGAACAACGCTATCTGTATATGTTCAACTAGCATTTTTTTGTAATGCATCTAATACAAGTACACAATGACTTTTTGTACCAGTTTATAGATGATACATATGCAAACGCAGACTATAGAACATGTAAAGCAATGAAAATGTAGTTTATTTCTCGACAGCACGGAATTTAATTTTGTTTCCCATTTCATGAAGTGGATGAAAAAAACAACAACATTGTATATTTCAATAACTTTCCTGGCGCTCTCGAAGAGATGCAATGTGGCATGATATCTGACAGCAACTCTCGC
>NC_051410.1:23576995-23577542 GCF_015228065.2 Penaeus monodon
TCGTTTTTTTTTTCCTTTCTTTCTTTTGGTTTATATATTTCCACATATTTCCAGCTCGCCGCTTGAAATTAAATCTGCTGCTGCCATGAGGCCATGGAAATGTGTGACTGTGCATATAACTCTATTCATATTTACATGCACATTATTAAGAAAGACTCCCTGAATCTGGCCGTTGTCTATTGTTACGGAGGGAAAGCCAGGTCCAAAAGCTCATCATCGGGGCCATCGGGAGCAGCTGCTGCGATGCCGCCCGCGATGCCTCACAAATGTGTCTCGTCTCTTTTCTGTCTGCACCTTCGGCTCCGTTTGTTAAGCCTGTCGGAACGAAGGAACGAATAATTGAGTTCGTGCTCTGTTCTGTGTTCTGTGTTGCAAGGCCCGTTCTGTGTTTTCTTCTTTGGCTGGCTGGCAGTAGCGGTAATGGTTGGGTGTCTGTTCGTCTTACCATTAATAATATTTTTGTTTTATTTTACACTGATAATTAAACACGATTTGAAGCGTTGAAACTTACTACAAGTAAGTTTATAAAGAATAGCTATTATTTAAA
>NC_051410.1:23578934-23579118 GCF_015228065.2 Penaeus monodon
GTTAATATGAAACAAAAACAACTTATTTACAGTTATGAATTATTTGAATTCCTCGAGTTTGGTTTTCAATCCTGGCCTTGTTTAGCTAGTTTCATAGAGTTATACCTAATATTCAAAAATTTAACCACAGGAATAACACAAAAGCATTATACACACAAGACACAGTGTTATTGTGCGTTTCATA
>NC_051410.1:23579419-23579495 GCF_015228065.2 Penaeus monodon
GAAAGGTTCTCAGTAAGTAAGGAAAGTATACTATTCTTATCAAATTCAATTGTGCAAGTCGCTCTCATTCCCGTGT
>NC_051410.1:23582257-23582576 GCF_015228065.2 Penaeus monodon
ACCACTGATCTAGATGATCTCTATCGGCCAAAGCAATTAGCAGAGGGAAGTGATTCGTAAGTGCAAACTACATTGGTTTATACTGATAATTGGCTTCACAGACCTTACGTCGACAGAAAATTCAGTGCCACGTAGCATGTACAAAAGGTTTTCTCTTCTTTAGTTGTGGAAATCAACGGAGAGAAAGACAGAATATACTACAACTACAAATATGCATAGCCACTAGCTCCATATATTTCGCCTGTCCATCTCTCCCTTGATCGATAATCCATCCATCGAAAAATCATAAATTCCAAGTACATCATCTAATGATAAAACG
>NC_051410.1:23582790-23583072 GCF_015228065.2 Penaeus monodon
GCTGTGGATATCAGACGAGCCAAAGATAGGTAAACAGCATAAAAACGAAAACAAAAACAGAGGAGTGAGTGAGAAAAGAAGGCTGCGTGTATAAAGTGCTTCTTTTCCTGCCTAGGCAGTATTCCACAAACTCTCTGTGCAGATGTTGCAATAAAACCAACAATTACATTAATAAAGCAAATCAACTGACAGCGCCATTTATGTCAGTCTTTACACGCCATTATCTGAATGCACAATAGCGGTAAGAGAACTTATAAGAGGTATTTGCCTTTGCATGAGTGG
>NC_051410.1:23583325-23583903 GCF_015228065.2 Penaeus monodon
AAAACAATTTATTCTTTTTGTTTTAACGTACCATGCACAACGAACAGCGATAAGCAAGACACTAAACAAAAAATTGTTTGCTTTAGGAACGCAAAAAACCCCCCCAAAAAATTTTCCGATATGCCAGGCATTTGCTTGCACAGTAAGATGCCAAAAGAGGCGTGGGGGGTGGGAATATAAATGTATGTCCAATACAAAATATAATTAGTAGCTTGAAGATAGAGAAGCATGGCGTCAACATCCTAAAGGAGGTTATTTGATGGCGGATGAACTCTGACATATTATTATCTAGGAAATGTAGATAAACAATGTTTTCTATGGCACAAAAACACCTAAAATGTAAGAGTTTGTTACAATGCTCTCTGGCGTGGTGGTCGAAGTTGGAACATAGTATTAAATATAAGGAAATAAGCTTCCCCTCAAATACAGTATTGTGCTTAGGTGGAGTTATTAACTTTTAAGATATCATGCACTCCCCCCCCCCATTAATAAGCAAATCCTCCTCTGAGCCAGCTAGTAATTGATAAAAGTTAGATTGCTATATCAGAAGGCGACCAAAAGGGGAGACAGACAGGGTG
>NC_051410.1:23584830-23585005 GCF_015228065.2 Penaeus monodon
ACAATAGCGATCGATGAGGGAAGCGCGCGAGATAGCTAAGCTATCTATCTATCGTAGGCTAGCGAGCTATCGATTAAGTCGAGAGAGAGAAGATAGAGATAGATGGGTGGGGGGTGGTTGGGGTGGTGGTCGGGGGGGCGGGGGGGGGGTTGGGGGGAAGTCAGGTGGATTAGGA
>NC_051410.1:23585062-23585156 GCF_015228065.2 Penaeus monodon
GACATGAGCTAGCATCGATCGAGTAGCGATACGATGAAGCGAGTCGATCGAGCGATCTAGGAGCGAGCGTAGCGACAGATCTCAGCTCTAGATG
>NC_051410.1:23585765-23586357 GCF_015228065.2 Penaeus monodon
ATTATAATATATAATAAGTATAATAAAAAATATATATAAATTTATTTTAAATTCACAAAACAAACAAAATATATTAATATTTAATAATATTAATATTATTATATATATTAATTATAAATATAATTATATATATAAAATAATATAAAAATTATAAAATATAATTTTTTTTTAAAAAAAAAAAAAATTTAAAATTTATTATTATATTTTTTTATTTTTTAAATAATAAAAATAAACCACAAAATAAAAAAATAAAAAAAAAAAAAAAAAAAAAAAAAAAAAAAGGTTATATAAAAATATATATTTAAAATTAATATAATATATAAATAAAATAAATAAAAAATAAAAATAATTATTAAAAAAAAGCTATCTTAAAATAAAATATAAATATAAAATAATAAATTATATATTAAAATTTTAATAAATTTTTAAATAATAATAGAATAAACACATAAATAAAATTTAATATTAAGTTATAGAAAATAAAATTTAAAATTATTTAAAAAAAAATTATTTTAAAATTTAATAATATTTTAATATTTAAAATTTATATAAATAATAAAATAAATAAATAAAATTTTTATAAAATTATAAT
>NC_051410.1:23588303-23588370 GCF_015228065.2 Penaeus monodon
TTGTGTGTGGTGTGTTTCTGTGGTGCCGCGTAAAAACCCCAAAGAAAACCCCCAAAACCCCCCCAAA
>NC_051410.1:23590088-23590441 GCF_015228065.2 Penaeus monodon
CAAACCAACACCAAACCCCCCAAACCCAAAACCCTATATATTTATATATTATTTATTATATAAAATTTAAATTTTTATTTTATTTATAAAACACAAAACCAAAAAAAACCCCCCCAAAATAATATTATATAATTTTTTATTATAATTATAATATATTTTTTTTAATTTTTAAAAATTAATATATTGATAATAAATTTTATTTAATATTTTAAAAATTTATTATAATATTTTTAAAATATTTTTATATTTATTTTTTATATTTAATTTTTAAAATATAAAATTATTTTTAATTTTAATTTTAATTTTTATATTATTATATATATATAATTATTAAAATTTTGGGGGGGGTTTTT
>NC_051410.1:23590532-23590923 GCF_015228065.2 Penaeus monodon
ATTTTCTTTTCTTCACGTTAAGGACCAAAAAAAACTGAATATAAAATCTTTTTTTTTGAAAAAAAAACGCACAAAAACTTCCACGTTTTATCCCTCTAGACACCCCCGGCGGCGGCCCGGGGGCTGAAGGAATGGGAAATAATAACTAATTTGGTCTTAAACCAGCGCTCGTAAGGGCGAGGCTCCCTTTTAACCCAAAACCGATGCGATATTTTTGAAAGGGGAAAACTGAAATTTTGGTTTAGAGACCAGGCAAATAGGGCGGCGAAGCTGGCAAAGGTTTTATTTGCATATTAATTTTTGGTTGGGTTTTTTGCAGAAACCGCCGCAAGGGTTGTGGAGAGCCCGGCCAGGCAAAGAGAAAATGCGATTTTGAATTTTGTTGAAGGAA
>NC_051410.1:23591249-23591719 GCF_015228065.2 Penaeus monodon
CCGCGCGTCATCTATTTTTGGGGGGTTTTTTGTGTAAAATTGTAAAAGGTCAATTAGATAATGAGGGGGCATATATATTTTGGGAAAAGGGGGAAAAAAAAGTAAAAAAGAAATATAAAATTACTTTAAAAAGACGGGGTTTAAGCCAAAAAAATACTACATAAAAAAATCAAGTATTTGAAACATGGTTACAGCCGAAAACAGAATTGAATGTTAAGAGGAAACCAAGTGTGGGGGAAAACATCGGGGAAAACAACTCGGGGAAAAACCAAATAGACAGGTTAATAAACAGCTGACTGAAATATATCCTGCTAAAAATTTTTTCATGAAATTTGATATTCAGCACGTCAAAGTAAATTTGGGTTTTTCATGCATACTGGTATATTGTATTCACTTTTTCCCCTTTTGTGGGTATGTCCCACCCAAACGAGGAAAAAAAACGAAATAAACTATAAATCTTTTTGTACTTT
>NC_051410.1:23591779-23592022 GCF_015228065.2 Penaeus monodon
CATATATATCGCTTTTTTTTTAATAAAAAATTTCATTTTCGGTGGTTTTTTAACCTTGGGTTTTTGGGTGCCCTTTTTATTTATATTTTTAAAAAGTAAAATGATCATACCCCGCAATGTGAAAAAAAGATGGACGTAAAATGATGCTTTGGGGATACTTTTAAAAATACTCGTACAGCCATACCTATTAAACAGTAAACCAAAATCATTTTATTATACTTTTAATTTTAACATTTTTGATAT
>NC_051410.1:23595232-23595800 GCF_015228065.2 Penaeus monodon
CCAGAAGGACAGACCAGATGAAAAGTATTATTCTTTTTATCAGAAAAGAAAATATATTTCTCTGCCATTCAAATTTTGGATAATTCCAATACAAAGTCCCGGCGCTTGGGAATTCACCTCCGGCAAAAGCGAAAGGAGATTATGCATCTTCATCTCCACGGAAAGTGAGGGAAGAGACGTTGGGAGGAGGCGCCGGAGGGAGCGGGAAATTACATTGATGAAAGAAACAGGTGTCAGATAATACAAGCTAATTTAAGTTGCCTCGAGGTGGGAGATGTCAGCGGGGATGACTGAAGACGCATCTTATCAAGATCAAAAATAAGGAAAACGCAAAGTGATCCCGATCGGCAGGAGGAGACTTCAGATTCCTGCCGTAAACCCTTAAAACTTGGAAAAGGTTTTACAAGCAAGATCAATACGTCCATTGGGGGGGCGTTGTTACGGATTGAAAGGTGTAGGGTCCGTCTCCCCTTTCAAGGACAAGGCGAAATAAAATGAGGCAAAAAGCCGGCACATTTGGATTGGGTAATCAGCCCAGGATCACGACATGAGCTGATAATGACGCTCT
>NC_051410.1:23595834-23596144 GCF_015228065.2 Penaeus monodon
AACATCTAGGAGCGAGGGCGCTAATGAAGACAAGACGTAAAACAGGACACGGAACATCAGAAGACTCTGTCAACGAGGGCCTGCCTCCAGCCCTTCGGTAAAAATCTGAAATGAAAAGATGGATCTGAGGCGGAATGCCCGCGGAGAGCCGATGCACACAGCGGTTAGGTTCCCATAATGACGTTAAACTGGATGAAATATTGATGGTGGATTCCTTGTATTGCGATTTGCAGGTCATTCAGTACTGTAAAGAATAATAAAAAGAAATTACTTTTTTTTCTTACAAAAATAATACAGACACACGCACACG
>NC_051410.1:23599203-23599283 GCF_015228065.2 Penaeus monodon
AAATGACCAGACATATATTATTAACCGGTTTTTTGCGAAAGGACTTAGACTTGAGAGAGCTTAAAAATTACTCGAGTTAG
>NC_051410.1:23599417-23599697 GCF_015228065.2 Penaeus monodon
CACGAAAGAAAGTTAATAATTATTATTTTGTGTTCTTTTAGAGTTTTATGGAACACGACCAAATCATTAGTATTTACTACTCACACATCTCAGTATTTGTAATTTGTAATTCATCGAACAAAGATAGACTATGATACTAGAAAAATTATACATTCCTTTAATGTTTTTCTTAGTCCCGACTAATATCTAGCCAAGGAAAATATTTTTTAAAACCCGTATCCACCTGAGGGAGACGTGGAGGGAGACGGGAGACGCGTAGACGCGCAGACGCGCAGACACG
>NC_051410.1:23599823-23600082 GCF_015228065.2 Penaeus monodon
CAGGCAGCGAACATAAGGTCCGCTGGCAATTTAGTGATAAACCCAAAAAAAAGGAAACTAGTAGGAGCTCGGAATCATAATTTTGGTGGTTGAAATAATTACTGTATGATCTGAGTTGTTGTAATACAAAATTTCTTTATATTAAGTGTTAGTATTTGTTAGTTTGAAATTGTATAACATTTTCGTATTAATTGTCTATTTTTTATATATTGTAACAAATTTAAATTTTAATTTTGTATGTTTTCTTATATGTTATTTC
>NC_051410.1:23600442-23600875 GCF_015228065.2 Penaeus monodon
TTTTTTTTGGGGGGGGACATCATTTTTACGCTTTGAACATCACAGAGCAAGGTACAGGAAATCATATATAAACTTTGTGCTTGTTAATTTCATCATTCACTATTTGATGGATCTCTGAATTCTAGATCTACGACATTCTGACATTCATGGCACATGTAAGGCCATTCTGCCGCGTGAACAGGTATAAGTATTCATGATCACTCTCGCCTATCTTATTAAAAACATGAAGCTGTAATGTGTTTTCGAATTCGCTCTTCACAGGAGTTTCTTCTACACTCCGTAACGAGGGTGGAACATGTGAGACAAGTATAGTCTCCTTGAATACAGACCTAATTAATAATGATAGTGCAAAACGTTGAGCCATTATCTTATTTTAGGAAGGAAAATATTTCTCTACAGAGAGACGCGAAAGTCAAGCTGTTAACCCCTCACA
>NC_051410.1:23601841-23601909 GCF_015228065.2 Penaeus monodon
TTTTTGTTGTGTCTATAATAAACTTTTTTAATATGGGTAATAGAAAATTATAAAAACCTTTTTTTTTA
>NC_051410.1:23602885-23603129 GCF_015228065.2 Penaeus monodon
ATTAATTGGTTTTATTATTATTTATTTTTATTATTATATAATTAATATAATTATAATATAAAATTTTAAATTATATAATTTTATATATATTAATATATAAAATTTTATATATATTAAATTATTATTATATATATATATAATTATAATATAATAATACATCACACACATACACAAACCCCACACACCAACACCCCAAAACACACCCCACACCACACAAAACACACAACACCACACACACACACAC
>NC_051410.1:23606619-23606797 GCF_015228065.2 Penaeus monodon
TTTATTTTAAAATAATAAAATTTTAAAAATATCCAAAATATAAACAAAATTGATATGATAAAACCCCACAAACCCCCCAAATTGAAAACCCCACACACAACATGTTAAATGAAAAAAAAAAAAAAATTAACACACACCAAAACACACCCCAAAACCCCAACACCCCCACCCCCCCCAC
>NC_051410.1:23607326-23607444 GCF_015228065.2 Penaeus monodon
GATTTTTGGTCCCGACCATAGACTATTTATGACTACTCTTGAGTCCTTTAAAGGGGGTTTTTTATGTCCCGATTAAGGGAAGAATACCCCAGAGGTTTACCACGGCACCCTTGCTATC
>NC_051410.1:23607898-23607984 GCF_015228065.2 Penaeus monodon
TAAAGCAGCACCCTTGGGGATGCCCCTGTCGCAGGTTTCCCCCCGGGCCGTGAAAAATCCTGGTCCCAATCCAAGCAAGTGCTGAA
>NC_051410.1:23608199-23608294 GCF_015228065.2 Penaeus monodon
CTTTTAATTTTTCTCAGAGAAAGAAAAGCATGTAAAATAAAAAATGCGAAGTAATGTGTATATTGTCTTTACTTGTCACTTTCTCTTGTGAGCAG
>NC_051410.1:23608337-23608766 GCF_015228065.2 Penaeus monodon
TTGTCCCCTGTTTGTAAGAGGCTATTGACAAACAGCAACAGTAGCTAACGTACATACGACTCACGACACACAAATTGATAGAGACATGGTGACTGGGAATGGCGCTAATGGTTGGGTTTGACGATGGAAATAGGGTTCAGGAGGTCATTTTGGGGCCCAGTCATAACCTTTTGGTTCCGCGGAGGCGCTCGTTTTTTAAACCAACGTGGAGCCACGTGGAGCTTAATTTAGCTATTGATCTGCAGGCCCCCATCTTAGGCTAATAGTTTACACAAATCATGTCTGTATCCACGACATAGTGTGTATGCATGTGTAAATTATATGTACATATATAGACATACATGCTTCAAAGCATATATATCTATTTAATAGAGTCTACATGCAGGGATGTTGTAGGAACTCTATGTTTTTCATGTTTTAAATGTAAAC
>NC_051410.1:23610191-23610329 GCF_015228065.2 Penaeus monodon
TTCCCCGCTTACTGCAGGGTTGCATTCACTACAATGTCGCCAGACAGCGCGCGGCTTTTTGGAACTCGCTACATTGCGTGGCGGCGAGCGGCACGGCACGCGGTGTGGAAGGTGCCCAGACACTGTGCCTCCCTACAT
>NC_051410.1:23617566-23618470 GCF_015228065.2 Penaeus monodon
GCAAAAGAAAAATAGAATACCCTCGAGTCGAGTCTGAGTAGAGTGGCTAGGACTAGGGTTAGACGTAAAGGATGAAGGGCAGCAAATCATTTTATTAGCAATGCGAAAGGGAGTGTGGGCCCCCTAAAGAATATTAGATGAGCGGACTTAAAATTATGCACTTTACTTGGAGACACAGTAAATGATTCTTTGCGGGGAAGAATAATTTGAAATATCTGGCAATCGGGAATCTGGCAAAATAAAATACGTTTTTTGAACAGGAGGTAATATTGATGGTTTTATGACCATTGCGGTAGTTTGTGTAAGGGTTGGGGTGTTCTCTCTCTTTTATAATAATACCTGTTGGTACATTATGGGTAAACCACTTCAAAGACGTAACTATTTACTCATATCGGATACCTTCTCTTTGTGGAAGCATTTGCTTAACACACGAAAATTTGAGAGGAACCGTGAAGTCTTTGCATCAGAACCATATGAATGTAACTCGAAGGCAATGAAATTCTAATTTTAAAAGCCTTTGGATTCTACAGTACCGGTCATTTAACTATCCTTGCACCACTTAAATCTCGAAAACTTATAATAATTTACAATAGCGAATGGGATATCCTTTTTATACGGATTCCAAGAGTTTTAGCTTCTTTCTCGCAGAAAAAAGGTTTGCTTTCTCTTCAAGAGCAGAGTGACATCTAAAGCCCATCGTAGAAGTTTAGACTAAACTTCGCAAAAGTATTTCGCTTCCTTAGATTAGAAGAGTAACCGTCTGTGCCCTTTAAATTCGTGCATGGAAAGGGTTTTCGTGCACAAAAAGAAGCAATTTAGTACCCCGGTTTCAAATCTCCTAAAATATATAACGGCAATATTCCAAAGTTTATTTTCCCAAGTTAAAACTTTTCAAAAGCTTTTC
>NC_051410.1:23619297-23620283 GCF_015228065.2 Penaeus monodon
TGAAAAAGCTCTGAAAAAGTTTTAACTTGGAAGTATAAACATTGGAAATATATGCATGCGGTTATATATTTAAGGGAAGTTTTGAAACACGGAGGAGTAGCTTAAATTGCTTTTTTTGTGCACGAAAAACGTTTCAATGCCACGAAGTTCAAAATGGGCGACAGACAGGTTACATCTTCAAAATCTAAGGAAGCGAAAATACTTTTGCAGAAAGTTTAGTCATAAGCTTCTACCCAGAGGACTGAGAATGTCACGTCTGCTCGTTGAAAGAGAAAGCAAACCATTTTTTCTGCGAGAAAGAAGGGCTAAAAACTCTTTGGAGATCCGTATAAAAGTTGATTCCCATTCGTATTGTAAAATTATTATAATAGTTTTTGAGATTTTAAGTGGGCAAGGTAGTGTAAAATGAACACGGTACTGTAGAATCCAACGGCTTTTAAAATGTTAGAATTTCATTGCCCGTCGAGTTTACATTCATATGGAATTCTGATGCAAAGACTTCACGGTTCCTCTCATTTGCGTGTGTTAAGCAAATGCTTCCACAATGAGAAGGTATCCGGATATGAGTAAGAATAGTTACGCTTTGAAGTGGTGAATTACCCATAATGTAGCCAACAGGTATATATTATAAAATGAAGAGGAAAAAACACAACAATTACACAAACTAGCACGAATTGGTACAATAAGTAAACCAATCAATATACCTCTGTTCAAAAAAGGGATTGCATATTGCCAGATATCCCAGATATGGGCCCGATATGTTCAAATATATTCATTCCCGCAAAGAATCAGATTTACTGTGTCTCCCAAAGTAAAGTACAATAATTTTAAGTCGCTCAGTCTAATATTTTTTTAGGAGGCCACACTCCCTTTCGCTATGCTAAAACAATGATGTTGTATGCCCTTCATCACTTTACGTCTAAAACCCTAGTCCTCAGCCACTCTACACTCAGACTCGACTCAGAGGGTATTCTATTTTTTCTTGC
>NC_051410.1:23627606-23627744 GCF_015228065.2 Penaeus monodon
ATGTAGGGAGGCACAGTGTCTGGGCACCTTCCACACCGCGTGCCGTGCCGCTCGCCGCCACGCAATGTAGCGAGTTCCAAAAAGCCGCGCGCTGTCTGGCGACATTGTAGTGAATGCAACCCTGCAGTAAGCGGGGAA
>NC_051410.1:23629366-23629638 GCF_015228065.2 Penaeus monodon
TTTGTGTAAGCTATTAGCCTAAGATGGCGCCTGCAGATCAATAGCTAAATTAAGCTCCACGTGGGCTCCACGTTGGTTTAAAAAACGAGCGCCTCCGCGGAAACCAAGGGGGTTATGAGGCCCAATATGACCTCCTGAACGCCTTTTGCCATCGTCAAAACCCAACCATTAGCGCCATTCCCAGTCACCATGTCTCTATCAATTTGTGTGTCGGAGTCGTATGTACGTTAGCTACTTTTGCGTTGTCAATAGCCTTTACAAACAGGGGACAA
>NC_051410.1:23629672-23629845 GCF_015228065.2 Penaeus monodon
GCGTTCTTTCTGCTCACAAAGAGAACGTGACAAGTAAAGACAATATACACATTACTTCGCATTTCTTATTTTACATGCTTTCTTTCTCTGAGAAAAATTAAAGTATCTATCAGAGACAGTTGTAGATCAAGCAGCATATTCGTCTACCTCCCTATTTGTTTTTGATCTTTATG
>NC_051410.1:23636658-23637267 GCF_015228065.2 Penaeus monodon
GTTTACCTGCATCATATTCTAGGAACTAATTCAAGAAAAAAAAAAAGAGGAAAAACAGCTATTTCTTTCAAATAACTATACGGCAAGTAGCTTTTAGATGTATATTTAAATGACCACCAGTTATTAATAATTGCTTACAAGTCTGCTTCTCCCTTAGTTGACCAAGCATAAATGTATTTACATCAACAATGGTGGTCCTTCATTAAAGCATGACGGCATATTTCTTTTAGCGTTTCATAACTATTATCACCATCATTTCCGTCCTTTTGTTTCTTTCTTTTTTACTCTGCTATTGCCGTCCATAGGAATAAGTCCTTTTCATATTCCTCAGTCTTCTTGCATTTCATGTTCAAACCAAGAGACAAACAGTAAAATGATACAATACGCAGTTTGGAGACCTGTTTCATTGGGATCATGTCAAGTATCAATAACCCCGATCAACTTCGGGATTCTTTATAATATCACCTATAAGATTGTACTTTTCCAAAGGCTTTTGGGTTTGGGATTCTACACCAACCCGCATTTGGTGCAGGGAAAAACCGCAAGCAAGCATTGTCTTGCAAGAGCTTTACCCTTACTGGCTGAAAACAATAGAATAAAGCTTTATAA
>NC_051410.1:23637499-23638771 GCF_015228065.2 Penaeus monodon
TTGTATTGTCATTTTTGGAATGGTGTTCCTTCGTAAAATAAGTTTCGTTCCCGTGGCCTCTTTGCCGTTCATTGAACTATATGTACAATATTCGAAATTTCAATTTAGTGCACTCCTTCATTTCATTACTGACATAGCCTGCACTTTCATTTGATCATTGACCCCAGCCTCCTAATGTTATATACAAGGAGCATCAAATGATATGACTCTCCCGTCATGCCCCTTGCTCTTCTCAAAGGCCCTGCTAAATGAATTACCGACAGGCATATTGTATGTCTACTCACCATATGTCAATATCACTCAGCGTTCCGTTCGTTACCTGCCTCGTTGTCTGTCTCACGCTACTTCACTGTTTGTAGGTCGCCTACATCACGGCTTATCGTCAGCTTTGCGCTTTACCCCATCGTCCACTTTTTTGTTGACCATTCTACTACATGCTTTATTATCTGTTTTGTCATCCTCTTTCTCAGTTTCACTGTCGGTTGTGTCATCATTTCTAAAATCTGCTGTTGACTTTGCTGGCTTTACCATCTCCTTTATTACTTGCCTCTATATATGCCTTTCCCTTGTCTACAGCTTCAGCAGTGCCCGTATCGTTCGGGTTTACATGCCCCCGATCCACGGATTGCCCTGGATATATGAGAACACTATGATTTCACCCAGGGCGTTCGGAAACTTCTCACTCTCTAGTTATTCCCAAGAGACGCCTCCTTCCTGCTGTCTGCAGCCTTAGCTGAAGGAGCTCACTTCCCATGCCCTAGGAGCGAACTTGGCATATTAGCTAGCTAATATGCTCGAAGCATATCCAAATTTCCTCTTCATGCTTTTCTCCTTATGCTACGCTCTATTCTTCAATAGAGAGCTTATATCTTTGTCTAGAAGACATTTCTGAGGATGTTGATTATGGTAATGTTTTCATTTGCTGCTAATTTGCCAATCTGTACGTGGATATTTGACTGGCAGACGAATAGATATTACCGTTATGTGCATGATGTTATTGTGTCTGATTGATAAAGATACATAATACATCTATATCAACTATAACTAAAAAAGGGCAAATGCGCGGTATAATTTAAGACTATTTCCACATTCGTTTCAGTATGGTGTGAAAGTTTCTAGGGGATCAAACCGAAAACTTTCTTTGTTGTATCAAAGATAACAATAATCTTTGGGTTTTACCTCAGTGTAAGGCGAAAATCCTCAGGAAACAAAATAGAATCTGTGTTAGAGCAGGACGTTCGTGGTCATTTTCATTTCTCTCTAGAAGGGAAC
>NC_051410.1:23638923-23639323 GCF_015228065.2 Penaeus monodon
TGGCAGGGAAATAAGAGAGAGAAAACAATATATATAAGGTAAGACGATACTTATGTTTGCTGGAATGGTCTTATATACACACGCTCAGGAAAAGTGTTTGTTGCGAGCGACGGAGGGGAAAGGGGCAAGTATGCAGCAAAAGGTTTGAAAACAGTGTGCTTATACGGATGATAAGATAGAGGAAGTGGTATTCCAGGCGAATGGATGTGGAAAAGGGCAACAGAACAAATGTTAAAAGTGGTAGCGACGGTATAGAGAAGTCTAATGTAAAAATTACATCAAGATGAATAAATAAAAGTAACATCCATAATTCCAGACACCACTTTACACATTCCATATTGCATGTATATACAAGCTGCATCCCCTACTTAAATTGCCTTACATTATATCGGCCCGTTCC
>NC_051410.1:23639371-23639481 GCF_015228065.2 Penaeus monodon
GGTAAAAGAGGAGCGATTTTGTTACACCGCTAACAAAACTAATAGAAAAAGTTTGCATTCTACAATACCTCTCTACGAACCACAGAAGGGATGACGATAAATGCAGACTG
>NC_051410.1:23640639-23640949 GCF_015228065.2 Penaeus monodon
GTAAGCTATCAATCGCCGTTCTCTCCATAATGGAAAGTACAGCGAATCAGAGGCAACTAAAGATATGAACGGTTCAGGGTTACTGTAAACATATGCCGCTAAAGACGAAAAGTAAACGAAAGAAAACAGCATTTAGAGGCAATAAATGGTTTGCCTCAGGGCCGTTGCATTGGTTCAATGAGGAAATATTTATAAGCTCTCCTAATCGTCGACTCATTTCGTCCTTGCTAAATGGTTTCTAGATTCTTTCTCTTAGTTTTAAACTTTGGTTAATTATTATCTCTTTCTCTCATTCTATTTCTTTCTTCGA
>NC_051410.1:23641085-23641238 GCF_015228065.2 Penaeus monodon
ATCATCTCCTGTTCTACACCTCCCTCTCTCTCATCCACTCAAATTATTTCTGTTTCATCTCCTACTCTCTGTCTCTTATACTCTCCTCACCCACCTTCCTCTCTCTCTTCATCTCATACCTTTCTGTCTGCTGTATGACTCTCCCTCCCCCTC
>NC_051410.1:23641300-23641554 GCF_015228065.2 Penaeus monodon
TGACGGGTTCCTCTTTTTAAAGATATCGTCTCATCTTGATTCCCAATATCATTTTCGAAAATTCAAGAATCTCAATATCAACAATCGCGAATGGGCTTGAACTATGCAGAATAAAACTGATTCAGTGAAAGTTGAATTATTTCTTCGATACCATTACTATAATATCGTAACTTTTATTTATCTCCGTCTGAAGTTGGAATGTAGAGTAAGTTCAATGCACTTATTTTTTTTATCTTTTGATACCAGGGTTAGTG
>NC_051410.1:23641601-23641919 GCF_015228065.2 Penaeus monodon
AATGAGAAAGTTAAAGCTTGTTTAAAATTACTATAAAAGGCGGGTTCGAATCACTCATTAAACCAAAACACAAGATATAAATCCTATAAGTTAGTGTTTATGCCGGCGTAAAGCACGGATGTTATAGCCATAGCCATAGAATATCAGTATTCGAAATTTGTTCTCCAGAATAAGCAATAAAATCGCTTTTGATTTACGGCATGCCATAAAGCAAGTATGAAATTTCCTGATTTCTCTTCGAAACTCAGAAATGAAAGAGGTCCAGATTTTGAGACATAAAAGCAGAGGAATAATCACTAGTATGGTTACACTGATTTG
>NC_051410.1:23647567-23647656 GCF_015228065.2 Penaeus monodon
ACACACCACACACACAAAACCTTGACTTTTTAATCAAATATATCTAAACTTAATACAAGCATTGTTTTTTATTTGTAAATAATAACATA
>NC_051410.1:23647699-23648068 GCF_015228065.2 Penaeus monodon
CGCTATGAACACTTTCGTTATCCACATTACTGTTATCAGTCCCGTCGTCACTAACACCACCAGCACCTTGACAAACTCTTCCTATCCTTCACCACCATCATCCTGAACACCATCTTCATCACCCTCCCCCCTCCTCATCACCGCCACTGCCTCGATTCCTGGCACCTACGCTCTTTCGCTATGCGATCCCGTAGGAATCGAACATTAGGTCTGCAGGTTCCAGACCCACTCGCTTCCTATACGTTGGCAGCCGATGAACTTTTATTGGCCAGAGTAGATATCTGTATTTTTTAAAATTAATCTAGAGGCCTCCTCGTGCGCAAAATAGATAACTGAAAGCTTAACCCGGTTTTGGTTAATGATTACTGC
>NC_051410.1:23648102-23648490 GCF_015228065.2 Penaeus monodon
GTTGCGCAATATGGGCAATATAACCATTCATACCACTATTCCTTTCCCTATTATCGCACTGCATAAAGATTCTATCACAGAGTTATAGGCTCTTACTATCTACTCAACATGCCAGGTGGACGTGCAGCGAGCGTGTCGTGCAAGAGATCGGCCCAGCATCTGCAAGGGAAGGTAAGAGGCGGCGGCGGTCGTGTGTGAAGAAGCAAACATGATCAAAAACGTGACCTGAGTGGCTGACACAAGGAAGAGAACTGCTAACCTAAAGGAGATCACAATCTTCGCTGATGCTATTACGATCAATGCAGCGCTTTTGTAGAGCCGGCATCCTTCATGCAGCTATGGAAATCATTGAACGGAAAGGAAATAAATCATGTGGGAAGCATTTTCT
>NC_051410.1:23648534-23648978 GCF_015228065.2 Penaeus monodon
CTCATATTACATCAATTGCATTAACTCTTTCTGTTCTGCAGTAAAGTCAAACGAACTGTCTGATTTATTCTTAAGGGCACTGAACAAAAAGGGGCCATGTTCACAGATTATATATTCCATATAATCTAGAGATTAACATCCTTTTCCTTTTCCTTTTAATACATGTTGTACCCTACATTCCTTTTGGTAGGCGCTATTTTCTTCTTACTCACAAGATTTCGCGAAATTGGGAAGAATGCTGTTGTGGCCTCGGCTAATTGATGTATATTGTTTGGGTTCCTTGACTCCTCCACGAACAGAGGTGCGCGCCTTTTTGTCTTTCACGACGAGTTCTTGACTGGATTATACGGCACTATCTCTTCATTAACTAAATATTTTATTTAAGCTTAATTTTATAACAGATTCAGATGACTGACCCTGGGATTTGCTGAAGAAGTGGCACGA
>NC_051410.1:23649636-23650831 GCF_015228065.2 Penaeus monodon
GTGCAGATGCAAGTAAAATGGAGTTTAAACATTCAATGTTATTTGTACTTGTACTTAGACACAAAGTACTTGAACAAACAGCAAGTACATTTAAGTACAAACAAGCACATTAAATTAAAGTAAAAGTTATGATAAATATTGCGAATCGATTCTAGCGGACTTTGGATGATACTTTTGGGTATATATGTACAGTGCGTGTTATGGTATTGTAGTGTAATATGGGGTAAAGGAGCATGATTATGTGGTATTTTCTCAATTGGTAACATGCTGCAGTATGCATGCTGCAGTACGCTCCACTTTCTACTCCTTCACTTCGGTAGTCGGATCACTCACAACAGCAGCAGACAAGCAAGAGTCAACATGACTTCACGATTCTGGGACCCCTTTACTCAAACCGACGATAAAGTTGGGAATTTCAGACAATTTTAAACAATCAATCTACGAGGCTGAGTGTAAGCATGGCAAAGCGAAACTCTTCTTCTCTAAGGATGTAACTTCCAACTATACAAACATATGAAGGTAGGGTTTATTTTTTATGTGTGTTTGTAATGTAAGGGTCCATAATCTACAAATTACCCCGAGTGTTGCTAATTGGTATGTTCAATGGGAAGACGAAGAGAAGCCCTTCCCTTTCCTTTTCTACCCCTTCTAATACTCTTGTTGTTAAGATTGAGATTGTCCATTGACTTTTATCTGTTTGGAAACAAGCACAAGTCACAGCCCTTGGTAGACCAGCAACTGTAGCTAATCAACTCGGGATAGATTTGTCAAACATCCAAAGAAATATTCGCCTCAAGATGTTAGACAGCAACTGGTGAACAAACTACTGCAAGATAAGTGCACTGAAGTTAGATGTTCCGTAAAAGCACAACTTGAGTGTACACAGTCTTAGCCTCACGCTTGCCATTTGGTCTGGCAGACAGATGAGATCTTACTTAAAAATTATTGCTCGTTTCATCCATGGTCCTTGAAGTCAGCCGTTCTAGCCTGCAAGCGCTCCCGTGGCCGACGCCAAGCACACAACATTATGGAAGAGTATTAAGAAAGTGTACAATAACTGGGCAATCAGAGGTGCTGCAACATATGTAGAAGTCGTGAGTGAGACATACGAAAAATATTTGGATAAAATGAGGTTATGAATTATACAAGGTATGAACCCATATAACAATATACCATAGTGAAATGAGGTTATGCG
>NC_051410.1:23650876-23651221 GCF_015228065.2 Penaeus monodon
GATGGTAAGTTAACAATATAGCCATAAATGAGTGGATAATCAAGAATAAATCTATATCACAAAGTGCTGTAGACAAACCAAGTATTCAGTTGTGTGAGAGGGGCGCAGACGGTAATAATTTCAGGTCACTGGTCAGATATAATAAGATAAATATCATAAATAACATAATATGGAAGTTGTGGAATGTTAAGTATTATGGTATATTATGATACTCATATATTAGCAACATACTGAAGAAATAGTTCTTTACTGATAATCACATGAGAAATAATGAAAGTGAGTGAGTAACCGAACTGGGTTTGTTTATGGTTGCATACAGCTAATCTCGTCTTGTTGGGACATTTG
>NC_051410.1:23651340-23651525 GCF_015228065.2 Penaeus monodon
TGATACATGATAATTTTAAGTTGCTATAATCGATGATAAATCGAATGAACACAAAGAAATGCATGAGGTGAGTGACAACGATTATAGTGAAATCAATAAATGATAAATAATTTTGCATACACGAGACATGTCAAGACTTGGATATCATTTTCGCCCTTATTGATATGTTTGTTAAGATAAAGTGA
>NC_051410.1:23651863-23652185 GCF_015228065.2 Penaeus monodon
CAGATAAGAATGTCTTATAAGAATAACGATAGTAATACAAAGTAACAATGCAATGCAGTTACAAGACTTAACCGCATGGCACAGAGGTAAGTCACGAAGGTAAGCACAAATCAGTGTGAATTTACAAACAAAACTAGGAGCTTTTATTTGGAGATGTCATTCGAGGTTGCAAGCTAGTGCATGTGATGTCCAGCCGTAGGGACCTTTGACATAGGCTGATCTTCCTTGTGACTGAGGTCACTGGGGCCTATGAGTGCGAAAAGTGATCGGTGATGGGAATCTATATGTAAGAAGGGTACATATCTTATCTTATGTATTTATT
>NC_051410.1:23653450-23653747 GCF_015228065.2 Penaeus monodon
TTAAATTTCTTTACGCCACTGCCTATCTAGTACTAGAGCTAACAGTCTATTTATATATTTGTAATTGGATTAATACATAGACACTGACTTTTCTGTACCAGTTTATAATTATGCAAACGCAGACTATAGAACATGTAAAGCAATGAAAATGTAGTTTATTCTCGACAGCACGGAATTTAATTTTGTTTCCCATTTCATGAAGTGGATGAAAAAAACAACAACATTGTATATTTCAATAACTTTCCTGGCGCTCTCGAAGAGATGCAATGTGGCATGATATCTGACAGCAACTCTCGC
>NC_051410.1:23653764-23654312 GCF_015228065.2 Penaeus monodon
TCGTTTTTTTTTTTCCTTTCTTTCTTTTGGTTTATATATTTCCACATATTTCCAGCTCGCCGCTTGAAATTAAATCTGCTGCTGCCATGAGGCCATGGAAATGTGTGACTGTGCATATAACTCTATTCATATTTACATGCACATTATTAAGAAAGACTCCCTGAATCTGGCCGTTGTCTATTGTTACGGAGGGAAAGCCAGGTCCAAAAGCTCATCATCGGGGCCATCGGGAGCAGCTGCTGCGATGCCGCCCGCGATGCCTCACAAATGTGTCTCGTCTCTTTTCTGTCTGCACCTTCGGCTCCGTTTGTTAAGCCTGTCGGAACGAAGGAACGAATAATTGAGTTCGTGCTCTGTTCTGTGTTCTGTGTTGCAAGGCCCGTTCTGTGTTTTCTTCTTTGGCTGGCTGGCAGTAGCGGTAATGGTTGGGTGTCTGTTCGTCTTACCATTAATAATATTTTTGTTTTATTTTACACTGATAATTAAACACGATTTGAAGCGTTGAAACTTACTACAAGTAAGTTTATAAAGAATAGCTATTATTTAAA
>NC_051410.1:23655633-23655726 GCF_015228065.2 Penaeus monodon
CAGTTATGAATTATTTGAATTCCTCGAGTTTGGTTTCATCCTTGCCTGTTTAGCTGTTCACTAGAGTTATACCTAATTATTCAAAAAGTTAAC
>NC_051410.1:23656089-23656160 GCF_015228065.2 Penaeus monodon
AAAGAAAGGTTTCTCAGTAGAGTAAGGAAAGTATACTATTCTATTCAAATTCTATTTCAAGTCGCTCTCAT
>NC_051410.1:23658882-23659077 GCF_015228065.2 Penaeus monodon
ACCACTGATCTAGATGATCTCTACTCGGGCCAAAGCACTTAGCAGCAGGGAAGTGATTTCTGTTAAGTGTATACATTGGTTTAACTGATAATTTTGGCTTCACAGACCTTTTACGTCTGACAGAAATTCAGTGCCACGGAGCATGCTACAAAGAGTTTTCTCTTCTTTAGTTGGAATAACGGAGAAAGAAAGAAT
>NC_051410.1:23659104-23659189 GCF_015228065.2 Penaeus monodon
GCCACTAGCTCCCTATATTTCTGCCTGTCCATCTCTCCCTTGATCGATTAATCCATCCATCGAAAAAATCTAAATTTCCAAGTAC
>NC_051410.1:23659499-23659732 GCF_015228065.2 Penaeus monodon
GGCGCTATAAATTGCTTCTTTTCTGCCTCTGCACTGTATTCCACAAACTCTCTGTTGCAGATGTTGCAATAAACCAACAATACATTAATAAGCAAATCAACTTGACAGCGCTCATTTATGTTCAGTCTTACACGCCATTATCTGAATGCACCAATCGCGGTAAGAGAACTTATAAGAGGTATTTGCCTTATGCATGAGTGGGAAAAGGAAATCTATCTATCTGTATGTGTGTG
>NC_051410.1:23659924-23660465 GCF_015228065.2 Penaeus monodon
CGGGATTGCAGAAACATATTTCATTCTTTTTGTTTACGTACCATGCACACGAACATCGATAAGCAAGACACTACAACAACAATATTGTTTTCTTTAGGAACGCAAACAATTTTCCGATATGCCAGGCATTTGCTGCACAGTAAGCTGCCAAAAGAGGCGTGGGGGGAATATAAATTTATGTCAATACAAAATACTAATTAGTAGCTGAAGATAAGCATGGCTTCAACATCCTAAAGGAGGTTATTTGATGGCGGATGAACTCTGACATATTATATCTTATGAAATGTAGATAAAAAATGTTTTTATAGGCACAAAAACACCTAAATGTATAGCGTTTGTACAATGCTCCTCTGGCGTGGTGGTTCTGAATGTTTTGGAAAATATATATAAATATAAGAATAAGACTTTCCCCTCAAATACAGTATTTTGCTTAGGTGGAGTTATTAAATTTTAAGATATCATTCACTCCTCCATTAAATGAAGCAAATCGCTCCTCTGAACCAGATATTATTTATAAAAGTTATTATTGCTAATATCATAA
>NC_051410.1:23665291-23665665 GCF_015228065.2 Penaeus monodon
AACTGAATAATAAACTCTTTGTTTTGAAAAAATTAACGCACAAAATCTTCCACGTGGTATCCCTCTAGACACCCTGGCGGCGGCAGGGGCTGAAGGAATGGGAACTAATAAGCTAATTTGGGTCTTAATACCAGCGCTCGTAAGGGCGAGGCTCATGGTAACTAAATCCTGATGCGATATTGTGAAGGGTAACACTGAAATGATGGTTTATGAGACCAGGCACAATATGGGCGGCAGGAGAGCTGTCAGGTTGATTTGCATATTAATGTATTGTTGGTTTATTGCAGAATCCGCAGCAAGGGATGTGTGGAGAGCCCGGCCAGGCAGAAAGAGAAAATGCGATTTTGAATTGTGTGTGAAGGTAAATATGCATA
>NC_051410.1:23665934-23666432 GCF_015228065.2 Penaeus monodon
CGCGCGCGCGCGCGTGCATCTATGCTTGGGTGTTTTGTGTATATGTGTAAGGTCAAGTAGATAAATGAGGAGGTTTGAAGAGAAGAAAATAAGTAAAAGAGAAATATATATTACTTAGACAGAGACTGGTTCAAGCCAATATAATACAATACATAGAAACATCAAGTATTTGAATCATGGTATACAGCCGAAAGCAGAATTAGAATGTATAGAGGAAAACCAATGTGTGGAGAAAACATCGTAAAACAACATACAGACACACAAAATAGACAGGTTAATATAAACAGCTGACTGAAATATATACCAGTGCTAAAACATTTTTGCATGATTCGATATATACAGCACGTCATGTATTTGTTTTGCATGCATAACTGGTATATTGTATTCACTGTCCCTTCAGTGGATATGTCGACCAAGCGAGGAAAGAAAACGAAATAAACTAGTAAATCTTATGTACATTTATTCTGAATATGGAATTTACATTTGCAAGTTAAACAA
>NC_051410.1:23666463-23666683 GCF_015228065.2 Penaeus monodon
GCTTTTTTTCAATAACAAGTTCATTTGCGGTGTTTCAACCTTAATTTGGCTGCCCTTGGTATTTATATTTTTAAAATGTAAACTGATCATACAGCAATGTGAAAAATGAGTGAGACGTAACTGATGCATGGGTATACTAGAAAGTACTCGTACAGCACATACCTATATCAGTATCCAAAAATCATTTTATTATACTTAATTCTAACATATATATGCATAT
>NC_051410.1:23669954-23670868 GCF_015228065.2 Penaeus monodon
CCAGAAGGACAGACCAGATGAAAAGTATTATTCTTTTTATCAGAAAAGAAAATATATTTCTCTGCCATTCAAATTTTGGATAATTCCAATACAAAGTCCCGGCGCTTGGGAATTCACCTCCGGCAAAAGCGAAAGGAGATTATGCATCTTCATCTCCACGGAAAGTGAGGGAAGAGACGTTGGGAGGAGGCGCCGGAGGGAGCGGGAAATTACATTGATGAAAGAAACAGGTGTCAGATAATACAAGCTAATTTAAGTTGCCTCGAGGTGGGAGATGTCAGCGGGGATGACTGAAGACGCATCTTATCAAGATCAAAAAATAAGGAAAACGCAAAGTGATCCCGATCGGCAGGAGGAGACTTCAGATTCCTGCCGTAACCATTAAAACTTGGGAAAAGGTTTTACAAGCAAGATCAATACGTCCATTGGGGCGGCGTTGTTACGGATTGAAAGGTGTAGGGTCCGTCTCCCTTTCAAGGACAAGGCGAAATAAAATGAGGCAAAAAGCCGGCACATTTGGATTGGGTAATCAGCCCAGGATCACGACATGAGCTGATAATGACGCTCTGGAAAGAGGAAGGAAGAAATGGAAGGGAGAGAAGAACATCTAGGAGCGAGGGCGCTAATGAAGACAAGACGTAAAACAGGACACGGAACATCAGAAGACTCTGAGTCAACGAGGGCCTGCCTCCAGCCCTTCGGTAAAAATCTGAAATGAAAAGATGGATCTGAGGCGGAATGCCCGCGGAGAGCCGATGCACACAGCGGTTAGGTTCCCATAATGACGTTAAACTGGATGAAATATTGATGGTGGATTCCTTGTATTGCGATTTGCAGGTCATTCAGTACTGTAAAGAATAATAAAAAGAAATTACTTTTTTCTCTTACAAAAATAATACAGACACACGCACACG
>NC_051410.1:23673801-23674081 GCF_015228065.2 Penaeus monodon
CACGAAAGAAAGTTAATAATTATTATTTTGTGTTCTTTTAGAGTTTTATGGAACACGACCAAAATCATTAGTATTTACTACTCACACATCTCAGTATTTGTAATTTGTAATTCACCGAACAAAGATAGACTATGATACTAGAATAATTATACATTCCTTTAATGTTATCTTAGTCACGACTAATATCTAGCCAAGGAAAATATTTTAAACCCGTATCCACCTGAGGGGAGACGTGGAGGGGAGACGGGGAGACGCGTAGACGCGCAGACGCGCAGACACG
>NC_051410.1:23674207-23674348 GCF_015228065.2 Penaeus monodon
CAAGCAGCGAACATAAGGTCCGCTGGCAATTTAGTGACTCACAAAACAAGGAACTAGTAGGAGGGCTCGGGAATCATAATTTTTGGTGAGTTGAAATAATTACTGTATGATCTGATGTTGTTGTAATACTAAATTTCTTTA
>NC_051410.1:23674403-23674469 GCF_015228065.2 Penaeus monodon
ATTGTCTATTTTTTATATAATTGTAACTAATTAATTTAATTTGTATGTTTTCTTATATGTTATTTC
>NC_051410.1:23674840-23675277 GCF_015228065.2 Penaeus monodon
TTTTTTTTTGGTGGGGGACATTCATTTTTACGCTTTGACATCACAGAGCAAGGTACAGGAAATCATATATAAACTTTGTGCTTGTTAATTTCATCATTCACTATTTTGATGGATCTCTGAATTCTAGATCTACGACATTCTGACATTCATGGACACATGTAAGGCCATTCTGCCGCGTGAACAGGTATAAGTATTCATGATCACTCTCGGCCTATCTTATTAAAAACATGAAGCTGTAATGTGTTTCGAATTCGCTCTTCACAGGAGTTTCTTCTACACTCCGTAACGAGGGTGGAACATGTGAGACAAGTATAGTCTCCTTGAATACAGACCTAATTAATAATGATAGTGCAAAACGTTGAGCCATTAATCTTATTTTAGGAAGGAAAATATTTCTCATACAGAGAGACGCGAAAGTCAAGCTGTTAACCCTCACA
>NC_051410.1:23688699-23688807 GCF_015228065.2 Penaeus monodon
GATACTTTAATTTTTCTCAGAGAAAGAAAAGCATGTAAAATAAGAAATGCGAAGTAATGTGTATATTGTCTTTACTTGTCACGTTCTCTTTGTGAGCAGAAAGAACGC
>NC_051410.1:23688833-23689096 GCF_015228065.2 Penaeus monodon
TTGTCCCCTTTTTGTAAGAGGCTATTGACAAACAGCAACAGTAGCTAACGTACATACGACTCACGACACACAAATTGATAGAGACATGGTGACTGGGAATGGCGCTAATGGTTGGGTTTTGACGATGGCAATAGGCGTTCAGGAGGTCATATTGGGCCAGTCATAACCTCTTGGTTTCCGCGGAGGCGCTCGTTTTTTAAACCAACGTGGAGCCCACGTGGAGCTTAATTTAGCTATTGATCTGCAGGCGCCATCTTAGGCTA
>NC_051410.1:23690732-23690872 GCF_015228065.2 Penaeus monodon
TTTCCCCGCTTACTGCAGGGTTTGCATTCACTACAATTCGCCAGACAGCAGCGCGGGCTTTTTTGGAACTCGATACATTGCGGTGGCGGCGAGCGCAAGGCACGCGGTGTGGAAGGTTCCCAGACACTGTGCCCCTACAT
>NC_051410.1:23698331-23699324 GCF_015228065.2 Penaeus monodon
AAATAGAATACCCTCTGAGTCGAGTCTGAGTGTAGAGTGGCTGAGGACTAGGGTTAGACGTAAAGTGATGAAGGGCAGTACAACATCATTGTTTATAGCAATAGCGAAAGGGAGTGTGGCCTCCTAAAGAAATACTAGACTGAGCGGACTTCAAATTATTGTACTTTACTTTAGGAGACACAGTAAATCTGATTCTTTGCGGGGAATGAATATATTTGAACATATCTGGCATATCTGGGATATCTGGCAAATATGCAATACGCTTTTTGAACAGGAGGTAATATTGATGGTTTACTTATTGTACCAATTGCGTGCTAGTTTGTGTAATTGTTGTGTGTTTCCTCTTCATTTTATAATAAATACCTGTTGGCTACATTATGGGTAATTCACCACTTCAAAGACGTAACTATTCTTACTCATATCCGGATACCTTCTCATTGTGGAAGCATTTGCTTAACACACGCAAATGAGAGGAACCGTGAAGTCTTTGCATCAGAATTCCATATGAATGTTAAACTCGACAGGCAAATGAAATTCTAACATTTTAAAAGCCGTTGGATTCTACAGTACCGTGTTCATTTTACACTATCCTTGCACCACTTAAAATCTCGAAAACTATTATAATAATTTTACAATAGCGAATGGGAATCATACTTTTATACGGATCTCCAAAGAGTTTTAGTCCTTCTTTCTCGCAGAAAAAAATGGTTTGCTTTCTCTTTCTAACGAGCAGACGTGACATTCTCAGTCCTCATCGGTAGAAGCATTATGACTAAACTTTCTGCAAAAGTATTTTCGCTTCCTTAGATTTATGAAGATGTAAACCTGTCTGTCGCCCGTTTTGAACTTCGTGGCATTGAAACGTGTTTTCGTGCACAAAAAGAAGCAATTTAAGCTACTCCTCCGTGTTTCAGATCTTCCTTAAAATATATAACCACATGCATATATTTCCAATGTTTATACTTCCAAGTTAAAACTTTTTCAGAGCTTTTT
>NC_051410.1:23701183-23701358 GCF_015228065.2 Penaeus monodon
TATTGTTTTCGTTTTGTGTTGCTACGTTGAGAGCCATGGATATAAATTTAATTATAATTTAGATATTCTTTTATGCACTGATTGATTATTGTTTTCTACGATGACTAGATATGCGTTATAATAAAACGACTCAAGGATCCGAAATCTCCGACATTTCAGTGAGCAATGTTCGCGG
>NC_051410.1:23701926-23702447 GCF_015228065.2 Penaeus monodon
CAAGAAAAAATCATTCATAAGAAAAACAAATCGCAAAAAAAAGAAGCAAAGAACGCACTACGAAATAGAGGGAGATCGTCGGTAACAAATTGGAACAAACGATAAAGTCGGCGTGCCATGAAGGCTTTTAAAAATGTTCAAGAGAAAGTCAAGCCAGGGTGCGGCTGAGCGTGAAAGGTAGAGTGGCCTGCGCTGTGGGGACGAAGAGCCTAGAATATTGAAGGAAAAAGTGATAGGCGAGAGAGGTAAAGGCAAGAGTCAATATAACACGGGTGGAGCGTGTGTGATGAATGGACTCGGAACAAGTTTGGATCGACACGAAGAACCAAGGAAAAGGGAAGTGACAATGGAGTAGGCAGTAAAACATGGAGAGCAACAATGATCGAAGAATGGTGCGGGGAAACGGGGAGAAGGAAAAGGGAACAAAGTGGACGGTTTAGGAGAGAGTAGTCTGTCTTCAAGGTCTGGTCGCAGGCGAACTTGTCATGAAGTATATTTGGATTAACAAGCTGAGGCAAAGT
>NC_051410.1:23702474-23703714 GCF_015228065.2 Penaeus monodon
TCTAATATAACTTTCCCTCTACCCTTCCTCCTCAAAAAAGAAAGAAAAGACTTGTAACTAGGGAGAGCTGCTCGGTTACCGAACATAAAACAATTTAATGTCAACTACAGAACGTGCCTAGATACCAGTAGTATGAAGGAAATTCCAAAAAAATCAGAAGCGAATAGTAAATGATTAATTATAAAATTTTATGAGCGTTAATATGACTGCTCCTGCTCGCTACGTTAAATAACCAGCAACATAAATGTTTCAAAATCATTCATGACTGGTTCATATTTAAGGAAAAGTATGGGGGGAAACACCGTAAGTACAAAATGTCTTGCAAATGCCTTTCTATATTATTAAGATTCCACTATGTAGATTCCATAGTATATGTAGTTAATTAAGGTAGGACGATATAATGCTCCAGTAACTTACATTTCAGTGGCAAGAATAACTAAGAATAGTTTATGGTCTCAGCAAGCGGATTTTTGAAAGTATTCTCTAACATGTAAACAGCCTTGCTTGCTTTTTCCCGATTGCGAGTCAACCGTATGTTGTTATTAAAAAGATTACTGAAAATCAAAGTGCTAAAACATCATCGACAGTAATATGCAAAAGCGGGAATTAAGTGTAGGTCACATTATGGATAGAAGGATAATGTACATAGAAGACAGTATTTGACCAAAAATTCTGAAGATATTGGGGGGAAGGAAGAAGAACAAGCAAAACGGATAAAGGAAGTAGAAGAAAATTATCAAGAAATCGGAAAAAAATAAAGGAAAATAAACAGGAAAAACTGTATAACCCTGTCTCAAATTCCACTTTCGGATCAAGCTATGGATGGTTGACAACGTACTCCAAGGTTGACTGAGCCAGTCGCAAAAAAGGCGCCCATCTAACTACTAAACACTGTAACACCTCCGTTACTTTTTATGTATATTACTTCTGACGATAAGCAATAACGAAGAAAGGGAATAAAGTAAATTCACTGTAACTACAATGTAATTAATAGGTAAAGAAGTTTAGATTACTTTGTTTCCGAAGTATTCATAATGATAATAAGTACGTAGAACTCATCCTTCAAATCTTCCTCAGTATAACTGCAAACGCCACATACTTGAAATTGATAATTCAAATCACTCACAGATGATACGGATTCCTGGAAAATATACTTGAAGCCTGTAAAGCATTTAATTGCTCGGGAAATGGATCTGTGCGAAAGCAGCTCTCTTATGTGTTCCCCTCTCATTCTCTCTCC
>NC_051410.1:23704397-23705803 GCF_015228065.2 Penaeus monodon
GGAAAGCAGATAGATTACCAATTTTTCATTTCTGGCATTATCACATGGTATTCCGTATATACTTTTTTCTCTCTCTCTCTGCTTTCCTTCCTGCCTCCTTTCCTGACTGTATTCGTCTTCTCCCTCTTCTCAGCTCATGGCTCATAACTCTTCCCATTATCATTTGCAAAACTTGCCACACTCACCACCGGAAACTAGCCGATGATTCACAGTTTCTCATCTTGAGGAAGCGCGTGTGAGATGCGTTGCTTCCCTGGGCTAAGACTTATCCTCAGTCATGAGTTTTACAAAGTAGGCTCAGGCTTTCTTAGGGACAGTGATGCTGGCGCACAGAAGTATAAGGTACAAGCCTGATAGGTTTATACACTGAAATGGTCACTTTTCACATCACGTTTTCCTTGTTTACAGCCCATTTGCCTATTCGGCTGCCTACTTTTCTCGAATTATTTATTAGAATCACTCAGGGAGATTTATTCTTCATGTGTATATATAAAAACAATTGTATTTATTCTTGGATTTATACTTTTTTTGCACAGGATAATGTAGTTTAAAAAGAGTTCTACTTTTCTGTCTCTGTCGTAGATACAAAAATACTTTACCTTTGCAATAGTCAGCCTCATTGATTATTTCAATAAATAACACGAGAATTTGCACGATACTTAGTCATAATAAACACTGGATCGTTTTTACTGCATTACTCATGCACGTTACAATTAGCTATTCAGTCACTTTACATAGCCATTAACTTAAGGAAATCCCATAAAGTTTGCATGAACAGTTCTAGATACGCAACTCAATTACGATTGTACTTCTTGTCTAATCATTCCAAAGGTATATCACTATCGTTTTATTCGATTCGTATATATCTCTGCTGAACGCTGGGTCTCTGAATACAATCACATCCAAATACATGTAATCCCTTGGCAAAAGGCAATGATATTGCCTTTGTAAAGAATGTGGTTTGATTTAGCATGGGATAAAATATTCAAATGCATGATTAAGATAATATTCGCGTTTCCAGTACCCCAGTTAACATCCTTCATTTGTCCTTATCAGTTTAGATAGATAAGGATGGAAATTGGAAGTGGAAAGAGCTCATGTGTAGAAGAGCTATGAATGAGAAAGTATTGCACGATTCTCATCAAGATTGAATATTTAAAGGTTGATTATATATTCTGTTTTGAGGAATTATTCTCTTATTCATACTTTTCTAGAAATTCAGAATTGAGAATGAATATTTCACTTTACGATATATGTAACCGACGTTGCAACATTACAACACGATGTATTTACAGATTATGAAATTGCTAATTACAATATGAAGCCTGACAGATGCTAGTTAGGTTGTCCATGTTAATTAATTCCCTGCTATTTAAATGGTTAAGCCAAAATGTATTGCTCGCTTC
>NC_051410.1:23706814-23707301 GCF_015228065.2 Penaeus monodon
ATGATTTTGGTTGCGGATTTCCCTTTCTTTGCAACCCTAGTTTACCTCTGTTAATTCGCCTGGCATTTCAATCCAGGATGTGTCCGCGTGTGTGCGCATGCATATCTGTGTGTTCATGACGTATATTTTTTTTACATCTCTTTGATTTCACTTATAGGCTCCTCCGCAATTTAATTTCATTTTAAATTTTCACTCTAAATTCTTCGCATCTTTTAATTACATTTTAAGTATGTACACGTGTCTGTGTATTTGCAGAAAATAATTATTGAGACCGAGAGAACAGGAGCTGTGCTCACCGAGTCATAGAAAACGGGAAATTCCAAGGGCTTGACGTCATCAGTCCTTCACAGTCGATGGTGCACAATAGAGGCCTCTTTTACGTGTTTCTAGGATGTTCATAATCTCTCTTGTGCTTCGTTGTAAGACAAACATCAAGTACAAAGGCTTTATTTCAATTTATAAATTTTCTTGAAAGGTGAATTATATG
>NC_051410.1:23707987-23708099 GCF_015228065.2 Penaeus monodon
GTATATCAATTATACATGTAAAGGATGTTATCAGCGGTGACACCTCATCACAAATGCAAATGAAAGTCGCTCATGCAAGGCACATTAATAGTAGCGCTATTACCGAGAAACA
>NC_051410.1:23708177-23708241 GCF_015228065.2 Penaeus monodon
GCTTTGCTTCTCTGACGTCCTAACAGAGAGGACTATAGTCTTCCTCTCGTGCTTAACTAAAAGA
>NC_051410.1:23713553-23713855 GCF_015228065.2 Penaeus monodon
CGAAGGTTTAACTAAAGGCACCAATATTTTGACTGCATACCCTTCTCCCACGAATCCTCTGGACCTTGGGCACCGCCCATCATCGCCACAAAGTACTGGCAGAGAGGCCTGGGGTGGGGTGCATGGACGAGTGCAGAACATGGGTGTGGGTGAGTGCGGTGCACGTACATGGGCAGGTACAGAATAGGTGCCTGTGTAGGCGCGCAGCACGTACCTGAGCCAGTGCGAGAGCACGTACCTCACGGGGCACGATTACCGCCCGCCCTCTCTCTGCACACGAAGCTCTCCTGACCCTAAGAAAC
>NC_051410.1:23713923-23714219 GCF_015228065.2 Penaeus monodon
GACGAATTATAAGTGCAGGACACTGCACTATGTCCGACGTTCATTCCCCGTGTTACTAGTCTGTTTTCACCCCATGTAACTAGTGTATGTTCACCCCACGTGGTACTAGTGTGTGTTCACCCCACGTGGTACTAGTGTGTGTTCACCACCGTTTGACTAGTGTGTTCACCACCGTGTTACTAGTGTGTGGTCACCACCCCCCGTGTTACTAGTGTGTGCCCCCCCCCGTGTGTGTTCACCCCTTTGTTACTAGTGTGTGGTCATCCCCTGTGTTACTAGTGTGCGTTCACTCCCCC
>NC_051410.1:23718031-23718422 GCF_015228065.2 Penaeus monodon
TCTCTTTGTTCGGTATACATAAACATAAACTTCTTACCACACTGGCATTGATTTGTGAGAGAACTTCCTTTAACATTTTTTACTATTTTCCTTTCTTACCGCTTTCTTCCCTTCTCCTTTCCACCATCACTCATCTTCCTAAGGCTACCCATCCTTGTCTCCCTCTTATCTTCTCTCCTTTATCCTTTGTTATCCTTTGCCAATACTCTTCCTTCATCCATACCCTATCCTGTCCCCGCTGAATTCTCCCAATAACTTCCTTTTATCACCTGTCGTGTCTTTATCCGTATGACTTGTTCCCCTCGCGCTAATGCCTGATTTTTTTTCTCACCTCCTCTTCCTACGTGTCTTCGTTATCACAGTCTTTGTCTTCATCAATCTGTTTCCAACC
>NC_051410.1:23724070-23724568 GCF_015228065.2 Penaeus monodon
CGTCTTCCTCCCCCTCTCCATCCCTTCTTCCTCACAGCGAAATTTTGCTGAGAGCACTAGACAAGCATCATGTTATAAAGGGCGACGTGATGTTTCCTGTGTAAGACCTTTTCAGTTTTTCTTTTTCTCAGATTTGCTTTTTAAAAATACTAAGCAAGGAAACAAAATTTCCCGATTTTTTTTATTTTTTTTTCAAACGCATTCTGTTTTGATGGAAGATGTATGTTTTTAGTGTAAGTATTCCCTCTGTGTGCGTTTAGTATACTGTGTTTTATCAATATTAGCGTGCATGTGTGGCCTTTTCGTTTTCCTATACCTTTTGGGTATTTTGGTATGAAAAAATTTTTATAATTACTATACCATCAAAAATTTTTAAGTAAATGGAAAATGCCATTTTGCTAATATGATTTCTTGCAGTTCCCCCCCGGGGGCCCCAAAATTCTTATTTCGCGGAAATTCCAAAACCCCTAGGCTTTCCCCTTTCCTTTCAAATTTACA
>NC_051410.1:23726534-23726936 GCF_015228065.2 Penaeus monodon
GAACACAAATAAATTTAAAGAAGTTTCCATACCATGCATATAAGCATATTCACAGAAGCGTTTTGATCGATTAAGATATTATGTTAAGAGAACTGGGAAAGAAATAGTTCTTAATGGGGAAAAAGGAACTTGTTTTCCACTACAGTCTGTCATTGAAACCTAGCTCATCAGCTATAAATTCTCCTTTTGATTCTGAGTAAATTTAAACTTTTGATTAAATTTGTAAAGTTATGATTACACAGATTCTACACCTGCTTCAAATTCCTTCCTGAAAATGGCCTTTGTGTTTTATTTCTATGTGAAAGTCAAAAAGGGGCGGGTGCTTGGCGTTTTGTCGTCGTTTGTTTCTGCTATCTTTCCAAAATACATATATCCAGCAACACACCTCTACAGATTATTTTA
>NC_051410.1:23727137-23728122 GCF_015228065.2 Penaeus monodon
CCACTATTTAAAGATTCATTTATTCGTCTGTTTATCTTGTTGCTAGAGGGATGCAATCATAACATTAATTTTCATGAACGATAAAATATTCATCTTCCATTAAGGTTCGAATATTTGTACACACCTTTGCGCCTGGGGTATTCCACGCACTTAGACTCAATGTGTTACTTCGGTTATGAAATAATCTGTTAGTATTAAATAATTCTTAAAAGAAATAAACAACATCAAATTTATTCTAAAAATAGTGAATACTTTTCTCTCCTTTTGTAGTCCAAACTTTCGGTCACCCATATATAGAATAAGAACAATGATAATAAAAGACCTTATACATAATTCTTAATTTAGTCAACCAATGTAACAGAAATTGGTTACAAAACGATGAAGGAGACACTCTCTTCGGCCCCGCCAGTAACCCTCTTGCTTCATTACATCAAAATACAGCATTTCTTGATTTTCTTCTTCAATAGAACACAGAACACACTGGAATAAGGATATCGCAAGTGTAAGAACATAAGTGCATTTTCACATATGTGGTAGCTCTCCCAGTTGGAATTCAAGATGTGATAGCTTATCATGATGCTATACTGTGTACAGAGATATTAATTCTTTTTGGTACAAGTGTCTTCACAACACCTATCTTTTTTTTATATAAGAGTGTGATATACAAAGCAATAACATTTCTCACTGACAAATCCTTTGTATCTGAGGTCAGCGTTTTAAAATGATAAAGTTAGACGAACAGTCATTCACTTAAAATCACTACTTGTAGTTGTTCTTTTTCTTACAAAACACAGGTTCCATTCTCTTCTACTCATTTTGATTAAAAAAAACGCTTTTTTCGACAGTTCGAATATCACATTGTATCTCAGCCTCCAGATTATCATTATCTGCACGGAAAATCCCGCTTCACTCTTGGTCTTTCTCTTGCTGAGAAACTGTCATATGACAACCAATTTGACTTCCACGACCCACTAAAAGAGAGGGG
>NC_051410.1:23728186-23728441 GCF_015228065.2 Penaeus monodon
ATTTTATGCAGAGGACGAACAGGGAAACACATATCTTCGCACATATAATTATACAACCTCCATAAAAACAAGTCTTTCCCTTGTTAAGGGCTGGTGAGTATTGATCTCTCACGTGTCACAGGATTGATTCGCCATGAGTAAACTAGGCTACTAGTTACACTCTTGTTGCCTTCTTTAAATATTTTTTTATCATCAGAGGGGGTAGAGGGCATTCTGCCAAAGCAATGATCTGGCGACTGTAAAAATATATCTATG
>NC_051410.1:23728470-23729022 GCF_015228065.2 Penaeus monodon
CGTTTTTGAAAGATGTTATCCCAGTCTAAAATCCTGGTTATGTACATGTTTAAAGTGCTCACTATCAATTCCAAGTGTGTGAAAGAGAGCTAAACGGCACTACCTATTACTGTCTCAAATGGTATGTCACCGACTACCTATTCAGTGCAGTCAAGAAGACTGAGTTGTCAATAAAATTGCAAAGTACGGAGATAGAACCTGTACCTTATTTGATTGTTCCTTCGTCGCCAAGTGTTTGGTGATTAAATAAAACATGGCATATAAAGGGTCCTGTTACCATTTGTACAGATGATTGTGTATGGGTTGCAGTGAATATAAGATGTGTGTCTAGGTGTGTGATAGTTATGCTAGACCAGTTTGTATAGTCAGTCGTTAAATGAATACTTATCATATATACATTTTTTAACTATAACATTTCTGAGACTGAAATATCCTTGACCACAATTTATCCTATTTCATTTAAATATCCGGTAAAATTCCAGTTTACCTACAACTATCTCTGCCATTAATATACATTATTGGTATGTCATAGCTAAAAAAAATGTATACATA
>NC_051410.1:23729056-23729344 GCF_015228065.2 Penaeus monodon
GACTGGTCGATTTTGTCAGTTGAACGTTATCACAATATATATTTTTTAAACTTTCTTTGCGATTAATGTCTTTTGTATTAAAAATAATATCAGAGTTTGTGGCTGCTTATGTGTAGTATTGTATTTCGGAGAGTAAATGACTCATAACTAATTATCTAGTAATTGTATCAAGAATGACACTAAAACTGCTCAAGTATTATGCGTGTTGGTGGAGAGTTTCTTGGGTGTGTTGATAGAAAGTGTTGCGAAAGTATAGCGCCGTGACTTGGCAGAGTTCAGAGACACGGC
>NC_051410.1:23729394-23729778 GCF_015228065.2 Penaeus monodon
ATAAATCTGAACTTTGGATACAATCGTGTTGCGATTGAGCGAGCCCCTTCGAGGCCGACTTTGTGGGAGGCGAGTCCTTCGAAGAAGACGAGAAACGTCACTCTCCAGCGTCAATGAGTATCAGTTCCCCTGGGGGAGGGGAGGGGCGAAACATCGTCACCGAGATCAAACTCGACGGCCAAACGCATCGTGGTTTGGGGGCTTTGCCTCGCCCGAGACGCGCGGCCGGCCCCGACTCCCCGGGGGCAGGGCGCGGAAGGAGGGCAGCGCCGTGGCTGAGCGTGGAGGAAGGGCTGGGCAGCGGAGGAGTCGGTCAGCATCATAACCTGTGGACGGCCTCGTCTAGGATGGTCACTTTCTTCTCCCTGCGCAACGTGGCAGTGC
>NC_051410.1:23729801-23730032 GCF_015228065.2 Penaeus monodon
ACGTCACCCACGAAGCTCGCCCAGCCGTTGGGTCGCCGGTCGCCGCCCGCGCCCGGGCCCGTGGGCGCCTCGCGGGGCTCCGAGGCGGCGCGAAGTGTCCCGTCTGAAGGGGAATGACGACCTGCGGTTAGAACAAGGACGGCCATGTAGAGGCGAAGAAGCCCGGGCGAAGAAGCCTACTCTTGTGATGGTGATTTCAGGTAATGCGCTCGTAGACAGAGTGAGAGGCGC
>NC_051410.1:23730493-23731307 GCF_015228065.2 Penaeus monodon
TAACGGTAAGGTTGAAGTATGTAAGATTAATATCCTCTGAGTGAGGATATTGCCTTGCGAATATGTCACTGACTGAGGATATAAATACTTTTGATAACTTATTTCTTGACTTCATGAGAGTAAGTTGTCATTGTGCTTGACGCGTACAAGTAATAAAAAAACGGAGAGATTTAATAATATTTTGGTAATTAAGAATGATAGAATAAATTATGATGGCAACTTATGTACTGTATGTACTTGTAATATTGATAGAAATAATTTTGAAAAGGACTGAAAATGAAAGAAACGACAGACATGTCTTGATGGAACAATGTTTGAAGAAAATGGATGATAAATAGGAAACATCTAGATAATGTTTGAGACAATAGCTTACCCGAATTTCAAAGCAATAAATGGACAGATATCATTCCTGACGTTAAAGAGTCCACCAAAGGAAACAACAGCAACATGGGAAACACGTAATTTCTCTCACCTTTCTTCTCATTTCTTGAGATTTCATTCTTGGACTAACTCTCAAAAGCTGTGAACATACATGATGACACAGACAGCAGGCAGACTACCAGCATCATTCACATGTGACAGGCCATGGTCGCCCTTATGTATACTGGGTCAAGATAACAATACCATAGCATTATGATGACTACAGCTCTGACACAGCAAACATAAGCAAAACTGAATCGCTGTGATACTGTGTAAGTGCACTGTATCATTCCTGGGAAAGAACACTAAAACTGTAATGGTAAAACTAGATGCGTCTAGCTCACTGTCTTCAGCCATTACTCTTTCGTCAAGAAACTGCAAACTTTTCGACGTA
>NC_051410.1:23731337-23732182 GCF_015228065.2 Penaeus monodon
CGAAAATATTGGCGGGGAAGTTAGGAACAGAGACAAGATACAAGACAAATAGTTCTTTTTTTCCATTATCATTCTCACTATGAGTATATGCCAAAGGGAAAGGAAACATGAAGATAACAATTAAGAACAATCATTTGTTGAAAAAGGAACCAATGAGGAAGAGTAATAATAACGAAGGAAACCTAACTATTAAAGAGTGCCGTGCGCCTCACCAATCGTCGCCACGGACTGAGCACGCGGGCGCGAGTCGTCGTCCCGAAGGAGGGTGGGCGGCTCGACCGTGAACGAGGTCTCCCGGTGGCCGCCGCCGTCGCCTCCACGGGGGGACCTGCGGGGGAGACAACACGAGTGAAGACCATTATTCGATGGGCATTGGGAGGTAATGGTGCCCTTGTAAGGTAAGATGGGGCCCAGAAAGGAAGACAACTGAGATGGAATTTCAGCTTCCGGGAAGTGGGAAACTTTGGTACCCACGTGAAAGGGTATCGTAAAAGCAACGGTAGGTTTTAAAGAAAATATCCGGGAGAGGAGTTTTGTGAGTGTTTGAATATATTATGAAGGGAGAGATGTTTAATTTTTATCGATGAGTTGTCGGAATTCTGTTTTTCCGATAGCTTTTGCGCATTTTAAGGTCAAAAGAATTCCCCTGAATAATAGATGAGAGAAAAACGGGGTAATATCCCACGAGCAAAGAGAAATAACAAGCACTTTGGCAGGCAAAAGGGTGAACGATGTGGATGACAGGATGAGATACATTTTTTAACGCTTTCCACTACATTTTTAGGGGACTGCGATCACTCCGTCGCTGACATTGATAAAATCACTCTTGGTATGCAGTGGGACAC
>NC_051410.1:23732380-23732569 GCF_015228065.2 Penaeus monodon
CCAACAGCCAGATTGCCAATGCTGGCTTTTAGCGGAGAAAAGCCTTTCAGTCGATACTGCCAGTAATACAAGTGTATCTATAGTTCCTGGCGAGCGAGCCAAAGACAATGTGCTCTCAATAGGAGGTTCCGATACAAATGTTTTACTAGAGGGAAAGATACATCACCATTTTCTGGGGAGAATGGAAAA
>NC_051410.1:23732643-23732739 GCF_015228065.2 Penaeus monodon
GAAAAAGGGGGGGGGGTATGGAGAGGAAAAAAAGGGGTTTTTAAGGGGAAAAATATAATTTTTGGGAAAAGAAAAAAACCAAAAATTCAAAAAAAG
>NC_051410.1:23732966-23733115 GCF_015228065.2 Penaeus monodon
GGGGAAAAGGGCGGGGAAAAAATTTTTTAAGGAAAAAAGGGGATTTAAAAAAAAAGGGGAAAAGGAAAGGGGGGGGAAATAAACAGGGGAAAAAAACCAAAAGAGATGTTTTTTTGGGGAAAGAAAAAAAACCGAATTAAAAGGTTTTT
>NC_051410.1:23733260-23733344 GCF_015228065.2 Penaeus monodon
TTTCCCCCCCTCTTCTTCCCCTTTTTTTTTTTTTTTCCCCCCCCCCCCTCTTTCCCCCCCTTTTCCCCCTCCCCTTTTTTCCCC
>NC_051410.1:23733372-23733488 GCF_015228065.2 Penaeus monodon
CCCCCCCCCTTTTCCCCCTTTTTTTCTTTTCCCCCTTTCCCTTTTTTTTTCCTTTTCCCCCTTTTTCCCCCTTTTTCTTCCCCCCTCCTTTCCCCCCTTTTTTTTTTCTCCTTCCC
>NC_051410.1:23737174-23737286 GCF_015228065.2 Penaeus monodon
CTCCCTGGTTTCCAAATGATGGTTCCCATCATAATCAAACATCATTTAAATTCATATAGCTGAACACAATAAAAAAAGTACATAAGAAACAGTGGCATCATGTTATAAAAGA
>NC_051410.1:23746081-23746159 GCF_015228065.2 Penaeus monodon
ATGGCTGCGATCAAGTGGTAAGATCATTTGCTTTGGAGTATGTTTTTTTTTTAGCTATTTATCAAGTTTAGTCATACA
>NC_051410.1:23746331-23746419 GCF_015228065.2 Penaeus monodon
TGCAACGATATACCATAACGAATGTAGTGTGTTGCACACTGCTAAGATCCTCCGTGCCGACTTTTCAAGTTTCCCCAGAGGATGACTT
>NC_051410.1:23748758-23748987 GCF_015228065.2 Penaeus monodon
ATGTTGACATCAAAAAAATCCGGCAATATCGAAAATGCTATCATGGGTCTATACAACAACAAAGAAATGATAAAATGAGAACGAATGAGCAGGGATATTAGAACGTGCAAGCAAGCCTCAACATTCATGAGTACAGCGGCATCAAAACAAACAGCGACTCCGTTAAACAGTGGCGCGCCAATGCGGTAAATTTGAAAATGCGCTCCAAAATCAATACCAGAATTTTGAA
>NC_051410.1:23751629-23751883 GCF_015228065.2 Penaeus monodon
CCGGATAGCGAATAATCATGAGAAATTTCGCCGGCCTGTTCCCGTTGTGAGGAGCCGAGAGCAAGGCTGAATGGCATCCTCAGAGGGAGAGCAGGCAGACATCACAAGATAGTTCGGGCTTTGATGCACGGGAAGGGTCTGGGTCCTCAATGACAGAGGTATACATAGCGTTCATAGAAGGTGCATAAATACAATAAGTATACAGTCCCTGTTTTTTATGCATCTGTTTTTATTTCTTTTTTTCTAGTTAAACA
>NC_051410.1:23751953-23752135 GCF_015228065.2 Penaeus monodon
ATTCACGAATGGATTTCTGAATTAATGAGAATGGTAATTTTACCACAGTTGACAGAAGCTCACACTAATGCTGATACAATACACATTCAACGCATAATAAGAAAATAGTATAGCATCTCCCATCTGACTGTGTGTTTATTCATACAAACACATGCAAGCAAGCGCGCACATAAACACATACG
>NC_051410.1:23753518-23753605 GCF_015228065.2 Penaeus monodon
GTCCCAAGTTGTTATTTTGATGTAAATATAGAGTATATTTATGCATATCTGTTTATGAATGTTTTCACACATAATACATATACGTAC
>NC_051410.1:23753687-23753877 GCF_015228065.2 Penaeus monodon
CTTGTGTTGTTAATGAGCCTTTTTATTCATCTCCTGTTTTTTGTGTAAATTGAAATAGATGAATCACACGCACGAGTACAGTAATCGGTGTAAAATACGCAAGTGATACAGTGAGAGGAGAGAAACGGGAGATTGAAAACTGTTCACTTCCGAGAACGTAATATTGTGAACGGGGAGAGCTCAGGAGAAC
>NC_051410.1:23753925-23754503 GCF_015228065.2 Penaeus monodon
AAATACACCAAACTAAACTAGATCTGTAGAGCCAGCCCAAGAAAACGCAATTCCCTCCGTAAGCCTGACCTGCATATGGTAGCCACACCATGAGACCTGAAGGAGCCTTGGGACTTGAGCGGACCCGGTGACTTGCATCTCTTGAGCGTGTTCGACGGCGACCTGTTGAGGAGAACAAGCAAAAGAGAGAGCTGTCAGCGAGAGGACGTCAGTAAGAGAGGGAGTCGGTGAGAAAGCGTGAGCAAAAGGGTTTTCCTGCGAGAGGGAGTCAGGAGGGAAGGAGAGCGTCAGCAAGGTCTCTTTGAGAGGAAGTCTGCAAGAGGGCATCAGCGAGAGGGTGTGAGCTGGAGGATGTCAGCGAGAACTCGTCACGGTATGGAAGAGAGGGAGGTTCGAAATTAAACCAGCGCTCGGAGCTCTGATGGCTATATCAATGGCCTATATATATTCAAACGCGTTCGCTTTCACAGTAATATAAACAAATGGTTGCTCACACAAACACAAGCTCTGGATATGTTACTCTGCTCCTCTGGATTTCTTTTTCGTAGAAACGCAAAGACATATATATACACCAGATT
>NC_051410.1:23755420-23755500 GCF_015228065.2 Penaeus monodon
TGTGGTGGGCGCATGCAGGCGCACCACAAGGAAAACACATTCGTCAAAGCTCATACTTATATAAAGCACGATCTCGCATA
>NC_051410.1:23755723-23755847 GCF_015228065.2 Penaeus monodon
CACGCATACTTTACTCTTTTTTCGAGTTTCTTCACAATTAATGCCTGGTCGTCCGAAACGTGACGGCAAAAGGATGAGAGCTGCTGAGTGGTATTTTACAGTGCCCTGTGTGATATGGCCTTTC
>NC_051410.1:23756063-23756367 GCF_015228065.2 Penaeus monodon
ATCTATATATTTCTAAAACCACTTACCTGCGCCAGCGTGAGTCGTCGGCGGTGAGGTGGAGTTTCTCGTAGGACGCCTTGACGCAGTCGGGGGGCCCGCCGTAGGTCCCCCCAAGGCCTCCCATGCTCATCACGGAGCCCACCCGCGGCATACCCGTACCGTCCTGCGCGGGAGAGAGTGGGCGGCGGTAAACAAAGCCGAAGGGGATGAAATAACATGTAGACAACTCCCCCTCAAAACTTCCTTGAGGGGGAGTAGGAAAAGGAATTATGACCCATGATCTATACATTATGCTAGCACACAC
>NC_051410.1:23757500-23758081 GCF_015228065.2 Penaeus monodon
GCTAAAGAGGTATCACTAATCACAATTTTCCAAATCTGCATTCGTGCGTTCTGTCAGCGTCATAGCGTTTCCAAACACTATGACTCGCCGGCAGCATCCTCTAACGGGCGGTCACCTTGCACTCGCCACTCCGCTTCAGCTCCTCCTCCGCCTCTGGTGGGCCTGTGGTGCCGTGAGCCACGCCTCTGTACGTTGTGGGGGCGAGTAAACCACGTTGGCCCCGCCCCGGAAGATGTCGTTCCAACTTTCTCCGGGCATTGGGCTTCCTCTGGGAATTCCTTCTGCTTTAAAAGATGACCTGCATTGGTCTCCTCGGCCTTTGGAAAATGACGACGTCGAACACATCACGGGACCTGCAAGTTATGAGAGTCGAGCCAGCGATGGAGTTAACATGAGCTCTTGGCCCGCTCGGACTCCACCCTTTGGAAGCATCAGGGAAGAGAGGGCGCGCTGCAGCAGAACGAGGCCGGAACCTCCTGAGCGAGGCCATGTGAGCACCTCATCTCACCAGGAAGTGTGTGGAGCCTCGCCCTGCCGGCAGTCTCGCACCCGCACTTCATGGCTAAGGTGCAAGAGGCCAG
>NC_051410.1:23758901-23759158 GCF_015228065.2 Penaeus monodon
ACAAACCCTGAGCGAGTATCTCAGAGAGGCAAGCATCACAGCCGACAAACGCCCTGAGGCCGCTGGCACGACCTGCGCGTGGACGTGGTGGCCCTGGCAGGCGTGGGGCTGCGCGGGGCGTCGCCAGAACAGCAGGAGGAAGATGAGTCCGTTGAGCAGCAGGAGCGACACGCCAAGGCCTACGGTCACCAGCATCGCCGTGGAGTAGCGCACGTACTCGCTGGTGTCCGGAAACAGGATCTTAGGAGCGATGCTGC
>NC_051410.1:23759215-23759318 GCF_015228065.2 Penaeus monodon
TACGATTGGGGGCAGCGATTACTGGAAATCAAAGGGTAAGTGAAGGAATGCGTGGAGGCTGGAGGTGTGACTTTCTTCAGGAAAAGGAAGAAGGTAGTTAGTT
>NC_051410.1:23759413-23759481 GCF_015228065.2 Penaeus monodon
GATACTCTCGATCATCACTCTCTTCCCATCTCGATTAGTACGGCTCATTACTTATGATGAGGGTTTAT
>NC_051410.1:23762230-23762753 GCF_015228065.2 Penaeus monodon
ATACAATGGTATAACATATATTTGTATGAGTGATGTATAAATGGATAGCGAAGAAAAAAAAGAAGAGGGACAAAACGAATACAAGGTCTTCGGCTCACCTCGCGAACAACGGTGGGCCGTGGAGAGCCAGCGTGGTGGTCGTTCTCGGCGTCGTGGGCTTCGTCGCGGGGCGTTTAATTGTTCTTCTGGCGAGGTGGGCGCCACGACGGTGGTGGGGGTAGTGGGTAGTGTTGGGCGTGAGGAAGTACCAGGGGGTCGGGGGGGGCTTGACCACGCGTAGAAGAGCTTGGCGTCCGTGCTGAGCTCCCACGAGTTGGGTGGTCGGGGGTACGTCTTAGCCCGCTTGCCTCCAGCCGGGCCACCAGCCATGTCCAGAGGCAGATGGTGGGGCTCGGTATTGCGAGCCGACCGGGGCGGGTCACGCCTGGAGGGACAAGAAGGGGTGAGAGAAGGTGCGTATTTGTTATATGACGATGGATTTTGACCGTAATATGTTATCGGGCAAAGAACCGCTGATGTTATC
>NC_051410.1:23763525-23763690 GCF_015228065.2 Penaeus monodon
GGAGCATCTGTTTTGTGTGTGTGCAAAATACGCAGAGGATTTAATTTAACTATCCATCTATAAACGCAAACCGACGCGAAAAAAACAAACAAAGTGAAATGAGAAGAGAGAGGAGGAGGTATTGTGCTAAGTCTTTGTGGTTCCAAGTATGTTTCTCTAAAGCAC
>NC_051410.1:23763731-23764029 GCF_015228065.2 Penaeus monodon
TCTTTGTGAGGTCAGTGTCTTCATGGAAAGAAACATCTCTCTAAAGGAAGGAAAAAGTGTGCATGACATGTATTTCACTTCTTGGCTGCACGAGAGAATGGCAAGATATCGGGAGTCAAAAAGAGAAGTTTTATCTGACGAAAAAAGTAGATTTGTTTACAAAGCACTAAGAAACGGGGCCCTTTATTCTTACTGTTTTCCTCTTTTTTTCTGTCAGCCTGTCTCTCAAAAGGTTTGTTCTCCCTTAACGAAAATGTTAGAATTTAGAATCAAAAAATAATAAATAATAAAAGAAAAC
>NC_051410.1:23764432-23764915 GCF_015228065.2 Penaeus monodon
CATTTTTTTATTTATGAAAAGGTATGATGTATGATATAATCAGCGGTTCTTTGCCCGGATAACATACGTCAAATACATCTCATTAACAAAATATCACCTTCTATCCAACCCCTTCTGTCCTCCAGCGTGCCGCCCACGTCGTCGGCTCGCACTACCGCCGCCCACCAGCTGGCGCTATGGACATGGCTGGTGCCCGAGCTGGAGGCAGAGGGCAAGACGTACCCCCCGGACCCCAACTCGGCGGAGATCAGCACGCGACCCCCCCAAGCTCTTCTACCGGCGTGGTCAAAGCCGCCCGACCCCGGGTACTTTCCTCACGCCACCCACTACCACGACCCCCACCACCGTCGTGGCGCCCCCCACATCGCCAGATACGCCCGCGACGAAGCCACGGAGCCGAGAACGACACCACGCTGGCTCTCACGCCCACCGTTGTCGCGAGGTGAGCGAAGACCTTGTATTTGTTTTCTCTTTTTTCTTAGC
>NC_051410.1:23767820-23768305 GCF_015228065.2 Penaeus monodon
AACTAACTACCTTCTTCCTTTTCCTGAAGAAAGTCACACCTCCAGCCTCCACGCATTCCTTCACTTACCCTTTGATTTCCAGTAGTAATCCTTGCCCCCAAGTCGTACTCATTCTTTTCTTCCTTCCCTTTTTTTTTTGTTTTTTCTCCATCTCCTTCTCCACTTCCCTCCTTCGCCGTCGCAGCATCGCTCCTAAGATCCTGTTTCCGGACACCAGCGAGTACGTGCGCTACTCCACGGCGATGCTGGTGACCGTAGGCCTTGGCGTGTCGCTCCTGCTGCTCAACGGACTCATCTTCCTCCTGCTGTTCTGGCGACGCCCCGCGCAGCCCCACGCCTGCCAGGGCCACCACGTCCACGCGCAGGTCAGTGCCAAGCGGCTCAGGGGCATTGTCGGCTGTGGATGCTTGCCTGCTCTGAGATACCTCTCTTCAGGGTTTGTATGGGATAGGCCAGGGATTTCATTTGTGTGTGCGCGCGCGCGC
>NC_051410.1:23769090-23769524 GCF_015228065.2 Penaeus monodon
ATTTACGCTGGCTCTGAACTTAGCCATGAAGTGCGGGTGCGAAGACTGCCGGCCAGGGCGAGGGCTCACACACTCCTGGTGGAGAAGAGGTGCTGCACAGCCTCGCTCAGGAGGTCGGCCTCGTTCTGCGCAGCCCCCCCGGCCCGCCCTCTCTCCCTGAGGCCTCCTAAGGGTGGAGTCGGAGGGGGCCAAGGAGCCTCAGTAACTATGTGGTCTCGACTCTCATAACTTGCAGGTCCTCGATGTGTTCGACGTCGTCATTTCCAAAAGGCCGAGGAGACAGAATGCAGGTCATATTTTAAAAGCACGAAGGAATTCCCAGAGGAAGACCAAGCCGGGAGAAAAGTTTGGAACGACATCTTCCGGGGCGGGGGCAAACGTGGTACCCCCCACAACGCTACAGAGGGCGTGGCTCACGGCACCACAGGCCCACA
>NC_051410.1:23769558-23769682 GCF_015228065.2 Penaeus monodon
CAAGGTGACAGCCGGTTACGAGGATTCTGCCGGCGGAGTCACTAGTGTTGGAACCCGCTATTTGACGCTGACAGAACGCACGATATGCAGATTTTGGAAAATGTGATTAGTGATACCATTTAGC
>NC_051410.1:23770844-23771175 GCF_015228065.2 Penaeus monodon
GTGTGTGCAAGCATAATGTATAGATCATGGGTCATAATTCCTTTTCCTACTCCCCCTCAAGGAAGTTTTGAGGGGGAGTTGTCTACATGTTATTTCATCCCCTTCGGCTTTGTTTACCGCCGCCCACTCTCTCCCGCGCAGGACGGTACGGGTATGCCGCGGGTGGGCTCCGTGATGAGCATGGGAGGCCTTGGGGGGACCTACGGCGGGCCCCCCGACTGCGTCAAGGCGTCCTACGAGAAACTCCACCTCACCGCCGACGAACTCAAGCAGCTGGCCAGGTAAGTGGTTAGAAATATAGATCCTAGAAGTAAAAATATTTTCCTTGAAT
>NC_051410.1:23771332-23771471 GCF_015228065.2 Penaeus monodon
GTTCTCCTTTACAACCGCACAAACAAAAGGCCATATCACACAGGGCACTGTAAAATACCACTCAGCAGCTCTCATCCTTTTGCCGTCACGTTTCGGACGACCAGGCATTAATTGTGAAGAAACTCGAAAAAAGAGTAAA
>NC_051410.1:23771700-23771829 GCF_015228065.2 Penaeus monodon
TTTGTAGCGAGGATCGTGCTTTATATAAGTAGCGCTTTGAACGAATTGTGTTTCCTTGTGGTGCGCTGCAGCGGCCCACAACAGTTTCTTTGTCTTTTCGCTAGCAGTAGTTTAATAATTCAGTCTCTG
>NC_051410.1:23772627-23773413 GCF_015228065.2 Penaeus monodon
GCGTTTCTACGAAAAAGAAATCCAGAGGAGCAGAGTAACATATCCAGAGCTTGTGTTTGTGTGAGCAAACCATTTGTATATTACTGTGAAAGCGAACGCGTTTGAATATATATAGGCCATTGATATAGCCATCAGAGCTCCGAGCGCTGGTTTAATTTCGAACCTCCCTCTCTTCCATACCGTGACGAGTTCTCGCTGACATCCTCCAGCTCACACCCTCTCGCTGATGCCCTCTTGCAGACTTCCTCTCAAAGAGACCTTGCTGACGCTCTCCTTCCCTCCTGACTCCCTCTCGCAGGAACCCTTTTGCTCACGCTTTCTCACCGACTCCCTCTCTTACTGACGTCCTCTCGCTGACAGCTCTCTCTTTTGCTTGTTCTCCTCAACAGGTCGCCGTCGAACACGCTCAAGAGATGCAAGTCACCGGGTCCGCTCAAGTCCCAAGGCTCCTTCAGGTCTCATGGTGTGGCTACCATATGCAGGTCAGGCTTACGGAGGGAATTGCGTTTTCTTGGGCTGGCTCTACAGATCTAGTTTAGTTTGGTGTATTTTTGCTTCCTTCTTTTCTTCTTCCTCCCTCTTTCACTCACTCTCTTCCTGTTCTCCTGAGCTCTCCCCGTTCACAATATTACGTTCTCGGAAGTGAACAGTTTTCAATCTCCCGTTTCTCTCTCTCACTGTATCACTTCCGTATTTACACCGATACTGTACTCGTGCGTGTGATTCATCTATTTCAATTTACACAAAAAACAGGAGATGAATAAAAAGGCTCATTAACAACACAAG
>NC_051410.1:23773495-23773582 GCF_015228065.2 Penaeus monodon
GTACGTATATGTATTATGTGTGAAAACATTCATAAACAGATATGCATAAATATACTCTATATTTACATCAAAATAACAACTTGGGAC
>NC_051410.1:23774949-23775494 GCF_015228065.2 Penaeus monodon
CGTATGTGGTTATGTGCGCGCTTGCGTGCATGTGTTTGTATGAATAAACACACAGTCAGATGGGAGATGCTATACTATTTTCTTATTATGCGTTGAATGTGTATTGTATCAGCATTAGTGTGAGCTTCTGTCACTGTGTAAAATTACCATTCTCATTAATTCAGAAATCCATTCGTGAATAAAGAAAAATAACAAGACAGGAAACGAAAAGGAATCCGATAATATAATTGAAATGATAAGAAAACGAAAATGTTTAACTAGAAAAAAAGAAATAAAAACAGATGCATAAAAAACAGGGACTGTATACTTATTGTATTTATGCACCTTCTATGAACGCTATGTATACCTCTGTCATTGAGGACCCAGACCCTTCCCGTGCATCAAAGCCCGAACTATCTTGTGATGTCTGCCTGCTCTCCCTCTGAGGATGCCATTCAGCCTTGCTCTCGGCTCCTCACAACGGGAACAGGCCGGCGAAATTTCTCATGATTTAGCTAGCCGGACGTGCTATGCTGAGAATTCATGCAGACTAAAAAACCATACAT
>NC_051410.1:23777229-23777311 GCF_015228065.2 Penaeus monodon
ATACACTATTGTATTAGTATGAAAGCATTCACAAACAGGATATGCATAAATATATTTTATATTATACATAGACACAACACGC
>NC_051410.1:23777712-23777799 GCF_015228065.2 Penaeus monodon
TAAAATTTTTTTTAAATTTAAATTTTGTTATATAATATATGTAGTAATAAAACATATACATCAAACAAACCTGCTGTCCTGCTTTAC
>NC_051410.1:23778315-23778661 GCF_015228065.2 Penaeus monodon
CTATGTATAGTATGAGTAATATATAAGCATCCAAGTTGACATTCTCCCCAAATAATTGCTCGGTATCGCGATTTCCGGAGACGAATTTCAATTTACCGCCATTGGCGCAGGCCACTGTGTAAACGGAGTGTGTTGTTTGATGCCGCGTACTCATGAATGTTGAGGCTTGCTTGGCACGTTCTAAAAAAAATTTTTTTTTATTCCCTGCTCATTTCGTTCCACTTTTATCATTTCTTTGTTGTTGTATAGACCCATTCGACGCTAGAACTCCCCTCGTAGATAATTGCCGGATTTTTTTGATGTAACATACCTATATATATACTCATCCCGCAGATACCCCTACCTC
>NC_051410.1:23780681-23780884 GCF_015228065.2 Penaeus monodon
AAATTCATCATATGGGGAAATTGCAAAGTCGGCACGGAGGAATCTTAGCAGTGGTGCAACATCAACTACATTCGTTTAGGATATTCTGTGCATTTTTTTTCTGTAGCGTGTCCCAGTCTCATATATTCGCGATGATCAGGGTATGATAAGAACTGTTATGATCAGATACAATTCCTGACGCCATCCAACAACGAGAAACGAGA
>NC_051410.1:23780942-23781008 GCF_015228065.2 Penaeus monodon
ATACTAACTATAAAAGAGCTAAAAAAAAAACATACTCAACCAAATGTCTAAACTTGATCAGCAGCC
>NC_051410.1:23791036-23791389 GCF_015228065.2 Penaeus monodon
GCATAAAAGCAGACTTTGAGTTTTAATAATGAAAAACAAAAAAATGTACTAAAAAAAATTATATACTATTCTCAGACCTTTTTTCTTTTTTTTAATGGCTCCTCTATAATTCTTTTTCTTTTTCTCCCTTTCAGCGATCCAAATCTACCAGGGGAACCCCCCCTCACCAGGTTTCGCCGCAGTGGTTTGGGCCGAAATAATGCCCGATACGGGGGACAATACCTCAGGAAGGTAAAAAGGGAAAGCTAAAGTGATAAACAGCGGGAAAAGGGGGAAAGCCCGAAAAAAACATATTAATAGGTACATTCAGATTGGCCTAAAGACTCCCAAAAAAGGGTAAATGGTCATGTTTC
>NC_051410.1:23794719-23794885 GCF_015228065.2 Penaeus monodon
CCCTACGAAGCCCCATACATATGGGCATCTGTTTGTGTTGGGGAAAAAAACGAGAGAAAGAACCACAGAAACTGCCAAACCGAGCGAAAAAAAACAAGTGAAAGAGAAAAGAGGAGAGAAGTATTGTGCATAAAGTTTTTTGGTTCCAAGAGTTCCTTCAAGCACA
>NC_051410.1:23794925-23795179 GCF_015228065.2 Penaeus monodon
ATCTTTGTAAAGGTCAGTCTTATGGAAAGAAAATCTCTCTAAGGGAAAGGGAAAAAAGGGGCATGACATGTATTCCTTCTGGGGCACGAGAGAAGGCAAAAAATAGGGGAGTCAAAAGAGAAGTTTTATTTACGAAAAAAGTAGATTTGTTTACAAACACTAAGAAACGGGGCCCCTTTTTCTTATGTTTTCCTTTTTTTCTGTAGCCGCTCTCAAAAGGTGTTTTCCTTAAAGAAATGTTAGAATTTTGAATC
>NC_051410.1:23795585-23796080 GCF_015228065.2 Penaeus monodon
CATTTTTTTATTTATGAAAAGGTATGATGTATGATATAATCGGCGGTTCTTTGCCCCGGGTAACATATACGGTCAAAAATCTTATATAACAAATATCACCCTTCCCCTCACCCTTCTGTCCCCCCAGGGTGCCGCCCCGGTCGGCTCGCATACCCCGCCCACCAGCTGGCGCTCTGGGGCATGGTGGTGCCCCAGTGGAGGGGAGCGGCAAGACGTACCCCCCGGGCCCCAACTCGGGGAGCTCAGCACGGACCCCCCAAACTCTTCTACGGCGTGGTCAAGCCGCCCGACCCCTGGTACTTCCTCACGCCCAACACTACCACGACCCCCACCACCGTCGTGGCGCCCACATCGCCAGATACGCCCGCGACGAAGCCCACGACGCCGAGAACGACCACCACGCTGGCTCTCACGCCCACCGTAGTCGCGAGGTGAGCCGAAGACCTTGTATTCGTTTTCTCTTTTTTTCTTCAGCTATCCATTTATACATCACTC
>NC_051410.1:23797974-23798441 GCF_015228065.2 Penaeus monodon
GAGTGATGTATAAATGGATAGCTGAAGAAAAAAAGAGAAAACGAATACAAGGTCTTCGGCTCACCTCGCGACTACGGTGGGCGTGAGAGCCAGCGTGGTGGTCGTTCTCGGCGTCGTGGGCTTCGTCGCGGGCGTATCTGGCGATGTGGGCGCCACGACGGTGGTGGGGGTCGTGGTAGTGTTGGGCGTGAGGAAGTACCAGGGGTCGGGCGGCTTGACCACGCCGTAGAAGAGCTTGGGGTCCGTGCTGAGCTCCCACGAGTTGGGGTCCGGGGGGTACGTCTTGCCCGCTGCCTCCAGCTCGGGCACCAGCCATGTCCAGAGCGCCAGCTGGTGGGCGCGGTATTGCGAGCCGACCGTGGGCGGCACGCCTGGAGGGACAGAAGGGGTGAGAGAAGGTGATATTTGTTATATGAAGATGTATTTGACCGTATATGTTATCCGGGCAAAGAACCGCTGATTATATC
>NC_051410.1:23798865-23799144 GCF_015228065.2 Penaeus monodon
TATTTTTTAGATTCTAAATTCTAACATTTTCGTTAAGGGAGAACAAACCTTTTGAGAGACAGGCTGACAGAAAAAAAGAGGAAAACAGTAAGAATAAAGGGCCCCGTTTCTTAGTGCTTTGTAAACAAATCTACTTTTTTCGTCAGATAAAACTTCTCTTTTTGACTCCCGATATCTTGCCATTCTCTCGTGCAGCCAAGAAGTGAAATACATGTCATGCACACTTTTTCCTTCCTTTAGAGAGATGTTTCTTTCCATGAAGACTGACCTTTACAAAGA
>NC_051410.1:23799186-23799396 GCF_015228065.2 Penaeus monodon
GTGCTTGAAGAGAAACATACTTGGAACCACAAAGACTTTATGCAACAATACCTTCTCTCTCTCTTTCTCATTTCACTTTGTTGTTTTTCGCGTCGGTTTGGCAGTTTCTGTGGTTCTTTCTCTGGCGTATTTTGCACACACACAAAACAGATGCTCCATATGTATAGGGCTTCGTTGGTATATATGGGTTTTTAAATAATAAAATATAAA
>NC_051410.1:23802721-23803006 GCF_015228065.2 Penaeus monodon
CTTTTTGGGAGTCTTTAGGCATCAAATCTGAATGTACCTATTAATATGTTTTGTTCGGGCTTCCTCCCTTTCCAGCTGTTTATCACTTGAGCTTTCCTTCTTACCTATCCTGAGGTATTGTCTCGTATCGGGCATGTATTTCGGCCAAGCCACTGCGGCGAAACCTGGTGAGGGGGATTCCCGTGGTAGATTTGGATCGCTGAAAGGAGAGAAAAGAAAACGAATTATAGAGGAGCCATTAAAAAAAAGAAAAAACGGTCATCGAGAACTAGTATATAATTTTTT
>NC_051410.1:23810094-23810424 GCF_015228065.2 Penaeus monodon
GTGAAAAATTAAACGAAATGCTAAAAAAGAAAAGCGAGTAATCTACCTTGGCCCCTGAATACCTGCCTCCGGATCTGCATTCACCTTTATGTGTAATTGGCAGCAACAAATTGACAATAGACTCTCGGGTTACCTGGCACCTCGACTACCTGTAGGCATTTCTGTAGCTCCTCCATTTATCTTGCAGTGGTTGGACCTTTATCTGAATTAGATATCAGCTGTTTGCCCCGTTTGGGATTTTGGCCCGTTCTTATTCTCTCTCTTTCCTTTGGTCTCAGCCGATGTCCATTCATCCATACATTCATCCAAACATTGAGTGGCTAATGTACC
>NC_051410.1:23810466-23810583 GCF_015228065.2 Penaeus monodon
ATCAGGCACGTAACCAATAAAGAAATACCCATTCCTCGAGAGGCAAGGTCATTACCGCACTTATACAATATACCGCAACTTGAATTTGACCTTTTTTTCGGTTACTTTTTTCATGTT
>NC_051410.1:23810733-23811119 GCF_015228065.2 Penaeus monodon
TCTATTCCATCTAAATCCTTCTCCTCTGTCTCCGTATGTTCTCTCGCTCTCCCAGCTGATAGTGCCCGAAGGCCTCCGATAAAATATTAGAGAAGCAATGGGTTCCCTTCCTTTAGGCAACAGCCTCGGGGCAAAAATCACGTTTTTCTTTGACTTTTCCACCCGGCTGAGCACAAAGAGGATCTTAAGCATGTTATTTCGAAGGCTACAGTCGCATCGGGACTACGGTAAGCCAGAGTTCCCTTCCTCCCCTCTCCTCACGTCTGTTCTGCTCAATAAAAAGCGCCTTCTTGGGCTACGTCCTGGCGGCTCAGTTCATTTACGGTTCTTAATTGTTAGTCTGGGGAGTGTAGTCCCGTTCCCATATTTCGGTTCTGCATTTTTTT
>NC_051410.1:23811235-23811328 GCF_015228065.2 Penaeus monodon
AAACCTTTTTTAAAAAAAAAAACCCCCCCCAAAAAAAAAAATTTTTTAAAAAAAAATAAAAATTTAATTAAAACCTTTTTTTTTTTTTTAAAA
>NC_051410.1:23811411-23811555 GCF_015228065.2 Penaeus monodon
AAAAAAAAGGCCCAAATTTTTTAAAAAAAGGGTTTTTTTTTTTAAAAAATTTTTAAAAAAAAAATTTTTTTAAATTTTTTTAAAAAGGAAAAAAAATTTTTTTGGGGAAAAAAAAATTTTTTTTAAGGGTTTTTAAAAAAAAAA
>NC_051410.1:23811810-23811899 GCF_015228065.2 Penaeus monodon
AAAAAAAAAAAAAATATATATATATATATTTTTGGGGGTTTTTTTTTTTTGGGGGGGTTTTTGGGGGGGGGGGGTTTTTTTTTTTTTGT
>NC_051410.1:23819185-23819702 GCF_015228065.2 Penaeus monodon
CGCCCCCCCCCCCTACCCCCATTAATTCCCCAGTTTTTTTTTTTTTTCTCTGAAAAAAATTTTAAAAAGGGGGGAAAAGGAAATAAACCCCTCGCGAAAGTGAGCGAAAGAGAAAGGATGTGGCAGGAAAAAGAGAAAGCGGAGGGGAGTACACATTCAAGTTGCAGCTAGTTATTTTCCCCGTCCGGCAGCAGCATGCGTTATGGAAAGCAATGCAGCGATGTGTGATGCTATGCATATACATATAACAGCTGTTTGGGAGCAGCTTTTGAATTGTTCGAGCGCGGGGGAAACAATAAACAAAATAGCAAAAATTGCGCAATACGAACATGTCCGAAACCAAATGCATGAAAAGCTTTCCTGCGCGGAACGAAATTATGACGCAATATTTCGCGAATAAAGCAAAGTAATGGAAAAAACCCCGAAATTGCCATGAGGCTATGTTCGTGCATAACGATGGTGAAGTAGAGCGCGAGTGTTTAACTTAATCAGTGCTGCATGGACAAGTCTGTAAGCC
>NC_051410.1:23820753-23820837 GCF_015228065.2 Penaeus monodon
TCTGTTACGATTGTTATTCTTATTACACAAAAAGTACATATAAATATAAAATACACATAGAATTAATGGTAGTATATATGTCTT
>NC_051410.1:23821268-23821423 GCF_015228065.2 Penaeus monodon
GTCTTGCTTCTCATATTTTGAAACTTGATGTCGTTGATGATTTTCTTTTAATTTCTTTTAATGTTAGATGTTTTAATTTCTCTTTAAATGAATTATGTTTATAGATGATTCTGACGTTGTGAAGTAGTTGCTTCCAGATCATGGGTCCACGTATG
>NC_051410.1:23821627-23821702 GCF_015228065.2 Penaeus monodon
TAGTGTTTTTTTTAGCGGAAATCCTCGTTTCATTTTATTTTTTATATGGCTTATCTGGACCACATATCTGCTGGA
>NC_051410.1:23824659-23824849 GCF_015228065.2 Penaeus monodon
GATTAATTTTAATTTTCTGGTTACAGTGAAACTTTCCCCGCTCATCGTGTCTTGTCATTTCGTTATTTTTCTGATACATCCTCACGCAAAAATATACCGAAAGTAGTTATAACATTACAGTTTTTTTATTACCTCACATGTACCGAATCACTGTAACCAGTGCAAAACACATCCCAGCCAATGAGTATGA
>NC_051410.1:23824999-23825794 GCF_015228065.2 Penaeus monodon
AGTATGATGCGAGTCTGTAAAGTTGACAACATGCCCATGTTGATTAAAATCCCTACAGGTTTACAGTACTCCAAACGTAAGTCATCCTCTTACAAATGTATGATGTATGTGTATTTTTTCTTGACAGCGGCAAACCTTTTAATCAATTTTTTACTTATTTAACTGTGAATAAGCTGCTTGGCAATATGTAGTTGTGTGAAGCTTTACTAGTAAATAACATTAATTCAGACATTTCTTTGCTCCATCATTCGGAGCAAAGTGAACATAATTAATATAGGCAAAAGAGACCATGAAATTTCGAGAAACCGATATAAATAGATATAAATGTGTGTTTGTGTGTGTAAAGATATCTTTCTCCCAATTTTTCTTCTCCCCTATTCCACTTACATATAATGCATGACCCTCACTCATACTCTCCGCCTCCCTAAAATGCACAGCTCACGTCCCTCGCTCTCTCCCTTTATGCAACACGAACGCCCACGCGATCACAAGGGCAGCGACAAGGCCTCGGGGCATCTGTCGTCATAGGTCCCAGGACAAGGACTCCGTGTTATTGATTCCTCTCACTTACAGCGCCTGTTTCTTCGTGCTCTTGGCGGCGCTCGACTCCCAATCTCGGGTTATGAGGATTCGCGCGGCGGCCCGACGGTTCAGGCTACTCTTCTCAGAGGAAAAGAGCGTGCGGGTGATTTCCTTGTTGTGTTGGCTGTTGGTTATTCTACCTGTCAGTTGTCTGTGTGGGCGAACGCTGGCAGGGTGGTCTGTTTTATCATTGGAGATACTATTATCAGCTCC
>NC_051410.1:23826163-23826381 GCF_015228065.2 Penaeus monodon
CCATCCACCTTCTACCTTTAATCTTTCTAGCTCTTATTTTTCTACGACCTCGACACCTGATCCCTTCTGGCTTGTCAGCTTAATCCGTGGTACTACTCTGACGTTGTACCTGCCTTTTATTTGTTCATGCTTCACTCGCGCTTTGATAACATTATGATTCATTCATATCTTTCTACTCACTTTCCTTACTGATTCGGCACTTATTTGCATTTCTACTC
>NC_051410.1:23829685-23829754 GCF_015228065.2 Penaeus monodon
CTTCACTAAGAACTATAGTCATCAATATATAAGTACCTCGTTACAAGGATATGCGAATAATGTCTAAAT
>NC_051410.1:23830559-23830878 GCF_015228065.2 Penaeus monodon
GGTGTCAGCACAGTATTAAATAAATACTGTATATGGAGGGACGGAGCGACATACAACATGAAAGAATAATAGAATGGAGAAACTAAATTTCATTTGGGAAGATGGAGATATAAATCTTTTCGCTTCAGGTTGTTTTAATGGTATATGCAGGAGAGCAGCGATACGAGGTGATCTAATACAATAATTATGATTACAAATAATTCGAAAATAAAATGGGGACTATGGATGGAGATAATGGAAAATAATTAAACAAATATAATGCATTTCCTTTCAGAGGGATAAATATCAAATGTTCCTTCATCAAAGTATATATGCATTA
>NC_051410.1:23831994-23832239 GCF_015228065.2 Penaeus monodon
CTGATTTACAAAAATGGAATATCATGAAGTGATCTCATGAGAGTAAAAGCTCCATCCTATCCTCTTTTTGTTCTCGCGGCCATTCATTCTCAGGCCAAAAGGGCATAAGCAGATTTCGTACTCATTATGAATCATGTTTTACACACCTTCCCAGTTGCCAGGGCTCATCATCCTTACTGAGATAATAAGTATAATGATAGTTCTACCCACTTCTTGACAGGGATTTATCGTTTCAATCTACTGAA
>NC_051410.1:23834735-23834985 GCF_015228065.2 Penaeus monodon
CATACACACTCATCTTAAAGTTGTAGACAGAGTTTTACAAATTACTGTATGTGTGATAAACAAAATTCCGACTTCCACGAAAAACACCGCGTCTCTCTCGAGTAAACATCTTGCCAGCACAGGAACCCGCGCTTGCATGCACAATGCCTCCCATTCAAAGAAGTTTCAAACTTCCATAATAGCCTTGTCTAAGCCTAGACAGCAGCCCTGTGCGAGTGCAGCGTCAGACGTGCATCAAGGATAATTACTC
>NC_051410.1:23835150-23835492 GCF_015228065.2 Penaeus monodon
TCGTCATCCATATGGGTTCGGGGTTCGTGTGACTTGCGCGCAGCTGTCTAACTTCTGTGCGTAAGCATGTGGATGGCTACTTCGCCGAGACAGGCTAATATAGTTGGCCCACGTTCGTCGTACTAATTGTCTCCTTCATCATACTTAAGCGCTGCTACCTGAGACGCGACGCCGGGACAAAACTGTTACGCAAATGCTTATCCACTGGCGTTATTTTGCGTTATTACAAACTCGAAAGAAATGCGCTTCTGCGTTACGTTTCTTTTGGTGTAAGTCTACGTGTCGATGTGCTATAGCGGGGATTGCCTTATGAAGTCCGTGTAAACGGCGTTTAGATGGCCT
>NC_051410.1:23836120-23836343 GCF_015228065.2 Penaeus monodon
CTGGATTCCAAAGCACACCTAAACAACAGTTTAACAACTTTCTGCAAAAGAGATGTGTTGACGCTTAGTTCCCACTTGACTGCGGGAATCGTTTATTATCCGGCGATTAATCGCTGCATTTCAAAATCATCTTCACCACCCTCGCTGGGCTGAGAAACGCATGCTGATAGCTGTTCTCGCTCCTCTTGTCTTCCCTAAAGGACTTGATTCAAGAAAGCTGTTT
>NC_051410.1:23838129-23838661 GCF_015228065.2 Penaeus monodon
CTTATCATTTTATTGATCTCTCTTTTTCTCCGGCATCAATAGATTACCTCCGTCCTGATGAGCGGTGGCGATGACGTTTCCAAAACCACCGACTTTGCTTGACTGAAATTTCATGACCTAAGAATTGTTATAGATAAGCGTGCAAAGGCCAGTCACATTGGATTTCATCGCCTGGAATTTATAGTTTTCATATTTCACCTCGTTGGAACACATAAATTTTTTACAGCCGCGTCTCACCTCCTCAGTGGGCGCCCGCGTGTCGCCGAGTAAGTGTGTGGCGCTCTCCTTCACCGTCATATTTCACTACCGAGAAACTGATGGTTTTTAAGGAGAAGACCGTTTGAAGGCGATAAAGAAATCATTTTATTATATTTACCAACACGCCGGCCGAGGGGGGAGAGGAGGAGAAATGGGGGGCTGTTGCTGTGTTGCTCGAGGGCAGGCTGTCAAGTGAAGTGTGTCTGCGGGTCGGGAACCGATATTGCATCACGAGTCATAAAATTGTGGCAAAGTATTGGGCGATTCCTGAGCC
>NC_051410.1:23839404-23839574 GCF_015228065.2 Penaeus monodon
CGTCTGTGTATACACAAGTATGCAAACTTGTCAATGAACACAGGCCCATGCAGCCTCTAGTTAAGGCATAAAGTATCCAAATTTATCAATAAATATAACCCACTTATGAAAATAAGATTTATTTTCAGAATAAAGAACACAATCCAAAACCTTTTCATACATACCTACAT
>NC_051410.1:23850696-23850847 GCF_015228065.2 Penaeus monodon
TTTTTGTATATGTTTTTGTATATATTCCATTTATATGTTTACACTGTATAATAATTTTATATGCTTACATCACGTCTATGTATATATTGTTCTTGTTTACTTTTACGTATTCATAATTTTGCTTGTGAACTTAAAGTTCAGAACCAGGCAT
>NC_051410.1:23851412-23851567 GCF_015228065.2 Penaeus monodon
CCCAAGGGTAACGTATAGTTGATGGCAATGATGGCAATAGCACAACAGCTCCAGAAATGACGAATTAGGGACAATAAAAATTTAAACTATTTCAGCGAAAGCATTAATGATAGCGTTACTAATGACAAGAGTCGTTTATAGATGATTTTAACATA
>NC_051410.1:23851612-23854188 GCF_015228065.2 Penaeus monodon
CTTACGCGTGCAGTGTATGTGTGCATGCATAAATGTTCAAACAACTATGTAGCTAGATATGTATGAATACTAATATCGGGATGACATATATATTTAGATAATTCTGCCTATATGTCTACTGATTACTTCTAGTCGTCTATTTGAACATACGTGCGTGCGCGTGTGGATGTGTGTAATTAGCCTTCTGCCTGAGTGCTTCTTTTAGTGTGTTTGTATAAAGGAACTTTATAACACATATTCTCATACACAATCAAGGATAAAGGAAAGAAGGAAGATAATGTGTAAGAAGGCTATTCGCGTTGCGCTCAGCCACGCCGCCCACTCACCCTGACTTGGCGAAGTTGGTGAGCAGCGTGATGACGTCCTCGGAGAGCTGCGTGAGCGGGAGGGCCTTGAGGGGGGGTGTCGGCGCCCCCGGGGACCGCGTGACGTCACTGAGTCCCGTGCCCCACATCAGGCCCAGCTCCCACCCGGGGACTTGCAGCTGGAAAGAGCACGATGGGCGTGAGGGCGTCTTGTCTTCGTCGAAACGCTTCTTCATCTTTTAATCTACTTATCATTTTGGTTATATTATTCAACCTCCTAATAATTTATTATCTTACTTTTTTATGTTGATCCTTGAATGTCTGGTAAGTGACTTGATATGTACGTTTATGTGCGTTTTAGTCTCCGTTGTGTGTATGTACTTGTATGCATTTTCATCTGCGTGTTTAGAATAGAATTTTTATCTGATTTTGCATTCAGCTTTCAGAGCGAGCCATATGCATGCCAATGTGCGCATGTACAAGGTAAACTTAAAGGTGTAAATATATCCTTCCCCGCCCGTGTTCTGTAAATAAACGCAGATTGCCCGCGTACCCGTAAAATTAAGTAGATGGACGCATAAAGGCGCGATAGAAAAGTTGGGTGAAACCGGCCAGCCGTGCGAGCGCTTTATTGTGTGACGCCAGGATTTTGATTCGCTCGCCGCCTCACCCGACTCTTTCTATTCAGCGAGAATCATCACCGTGCATTATCTGCAGCTGACACTGCGGGCAATGTTCCTGGCTATTTTGGCCCAGACTGAGGCGTGAGGCGACACTCCTTCCACTGACCTGGCCTTGGAGCCTGCTCCCGAGGTCACACAGGAACATGAACACTTTGGTGTGCCGCGCTAGGTGGTCGGCCGCCTGGTGCAGGGGCGCCACCACGCCCGCGTCGCCCAACAGGTGCAGCAGGAGATTGCGTCGCTCCTCCGGGCTGGGCGTGACGGCCGTCCAGTCCGTGTACTCCTGCAGCGCCGCCGCCAGCACCTCGCGTAGGTGGTGATGGCGCGTGTTCCGCACCCACGTCCTTGCCACCCGCTCGAAGATCACGTTGTCGACGCCCTTTTCGACCAGGCTCTGGCCTAGCCAAGACCACGCCTCCCACGGCGTGTAACCGATGACCACCTCGACGCGCTGCCGCCCCATCGACGAACCCCGCCGAGCCCCAGCGACCACCACGCCGTCCTCGCTTGGCCCCCACGCCGGGATGAACGCCGGGGACTCCACCTTCCGCGCCGCCGACATGAGGGCCTCCAGTGGCGCCGCCCGTAGGCATGCCACAGTTCGAGGGTGGGCGGATGCGGGGTCGTCAGGCACGGGGCACTCGGCGGCCATGGCCAGGCGTAGCGTCATGCTTAACGGGGCTGTCACCCACGACCAAGGGCAGCGCGACCACCCCGACAGCATGACAACGCGGTGGAACAACCCTGGCAGAAAGAATGGTATTTACACAGGTCGTGCTGATAATCATAGATGTCATCATTCACTATCAATATTCTACATTGCTTGATCTCAGACCAACTAATAAATGAATAACACCACATGTAGGATGATCGAAAGTCGAAAACAGGGTCTTTCAACACTCATTTAAGTAAGAGCCTCCTCAGCCGGATCCAGTTTATGACACGGTTGACAGCAAGGTAGAAAAGCTAATATAATATAGAAGAATCTGTCAGCAGATGAGGACAGGAACCTCACCTGGGGGCTTAACAGGTAACTCCAGGTGGCATAGAATAGATAAGATGACACGAAACCCTGAGGACTCACCTGGGGGTACAATGGGGCTCTCCATCAGGAACGAGATGCAAGCCGCCCCTGTGTCCCTCCCGAAGAGCGTCACTCTTGAGGGGTCGCCATTGAACTGGTTGATGTTCTCCGCGACCCAGTTGAGGGCGGCGATCTGGTCGAGCAGTGCGAAGTTACTCACCACGCCCCCCGCCCCGCCACCATACGTGTTCAGGAATCCTGTAGGAGAGGGTAAAGAGATGCCTTGATGGTGAGTGATTCGACTCTTGCCACCTACAACATGGCAAGATATTGTATGAGAGTAAAATTTTATTTCACAAATGTTACAATTACAAAGGCACCTTCTTTATTTGTACCAAATGTCTAAGTGATATCTATGTTCTTTATACTACTACAACAGAAGTGAACAGCACTTGGAACTTCAGTACAATTAAATACATGTACTATCTATACACCAATGTAAATATAATACTGACTGTACTGGTATTGGTACGCCAGTTGCAGGAGTATTCGGCCATCATTCAT
>NC_051410.1:23856005-23856237 GCF_015228065.2 Penaeus monodon
TCTTGAGGAATTACAGCATACTATATAATATCAAGTAATATATGGCTCGCATATCTAGGTTCTCTGGTACATTCATCTTCTTGATTTCCGGGTGAATAACAGAAGGCAAAACAAACAGAATGATTTGCATGAAATGAATTGCTCCTCAGGGATCTTTTATATGCAATGGTATAATTACGTAAAGTGGTGGATGTGCTATATCTATTTTGAAGGAAAAAACAAACGGAGGGAA
>NC_051410.1:23866631-23866788 GCF_015228065.2 Penaeus monodon
TCGCGAATCACCTTTCATCATCAATCACAGAGCCATTTCCAAATACCAATCAGTTTCGTTCGTGAGTTTAACGAATTACCGTTTTGAATCGCTAAATATCAGGCATGATCCATTTTTTGCTCAACACCAATCTATGCCAACCCACAGTCACAACTAA
>NC_051410.1:23871276-23872461 GCF_015228065.2 Penaeus monodon
TGAAAGATAGATGAATAAAGTGCTAAGAAAATATTTATAGAAAGGAAGACTGAGATGCAGGACATGATTTAATAATGAATGCCTGAATGCTTTTGTGATTGAATAAATCATTGGATAATAGACACGGAGATAAAACGAAAGGGGAGAATGGGTGGACTCACCGAGCGGGCCGAGGCGGTAGTTGATGGTGACCACGACAACCCTCCCGTAGGCGGCGAGCACGGAGCCGTCGTAGAGCGAGCCCGCGCCCCAGCTGAAGCTCTCGCCGTGGAAGTAGACCAGCACGGGGTACACCTCCGAGCCGGGGATCACTGGGGGATTAGGAGGGTGCTCGGGGAAAGGGGGGGGGGTGCGACATGATAAAGTGGGGAGAGAAAGAGGACAAGAACAGGTGGAACGAGGAGAGAGAAGGGTGGGAGTGGGGGAAGGAAAATAAGATGGGGAAGATAGGAAAAAGGTGGAAGGAAGGGGAGACGAAGCGTACGAGCATAGGAGAAAAGACGAAGGGGAGAGGATAAGATAAATGAATGTAAATGAAGGAGGGAAAGGGAGAGGAGGGAAGAATAGGAGGAGGAATGAAGAAAATAGAATGAAGAAGGTAAGGAAATATGAGGTGGAATAGGTGCGGGTTTGGAGGAAGAGGAGATGGTAGGATGTGACAGGAAGGATAAGGTATAAAGAAGGAAGGATGGAAGAGAGCCAAATCTATTAGCATAATCATCATGTTGGGAAATACTGAAGTTTCATGAAATAGATAAATACACAGGCAGGTGCAAATGCAAACATGAATCATTTCTTTCCCCCCAGGACGTGACCGTTCTCCTTACCCATGATCGGTGTATAGATGTTGAGCGTGAGGCAGTCCTCGCTCTGGTTAGCCAGGGCAGGCGTCACCTGCCGAATGAACTGGGCTCGGGCACGGGGCATGTACGACTCATCGGGCTCGGGCAGGAGCTGCGGGCATACCTGGGGCTGGGTGGTGGCGTCCAGCACGCCTTCCCAAGGCGTGGGCGTGTTGGTCGGTGTGAAGCGGCCCTCTTCGACGGGTGGGCTGGCGTACGGGACGCCTAAGAACACTTCGACGTCTCCGAGAAGGTGCCCCAGGTGGCGGATGAGCCCTTGGACCTGTCCGTACTTGGTGCTGACGATGCGGGTCTTGGCAGCGGCGACCGTTCCCGGGGGCTG
>NC_051410.1:23872502-23873160 GCF_015228065.2 Penaeus monodon
GGTTCATGCCACCATCACGCCCGTGCCTCCGCCTCCCACCCGCCCTCACCTCCCGGCTCGCATGTGGGAGCGAGAGGCGGCCGGCAGTAATGGGTGGGACAGTCCGTTCAGCCCACGCGGGTGTGGGGCGGCGGGCGCGTCGGGGGCTCGCGCGGTCGCCGGGCCCTCACAGGGGCGTCGTGCAGCTCATATCGACGTGTGTTCAGGCTCAGCATTACCTCACGACGATCCGGTCGCCGCCCGCATAGCGCGAGAGCAGGCGACGGTAGGTAAGAGCAGGTAACTCAGTAATTAATTCCTCGCCACGTCTCGAGCTCTTCAGCCTGAAAGAGAAAAGGCCAATTATTTTCTCAAAAGGTTACGAAATAAACGTCTACTCGTAAAACTTATTCTACTGCATAAAGCTTGCTGTAAGATCTCCATGATGCAGCTAAAGATGAATCTCAAATATCAAAGAGATTACTTTGTGTATTCCTATGTACAAACTCAAGGATTAAGGCCTAGGCTTTAGGGAACAATATTTTTCCCAACTCCAGAAAAGTCTGCGATCAGGTTATGGTACCTATAAATCCACGATGGATTTTTATTTTTTGTCACTGCAAACAGACCTGCCCTTTTAGGTTATTTTGTGTTTCCGCAGACATGTCAGTGGCTGTTG
>NC_051410.1:23873869-23874088 GCF_015228065.2 Penaeus monodon
ATGTCCTTGTCTCCCACTCGATTTTTATGTCGTGTCGCTCTCATGCATCAGCGCGTATTGCCAGCACGTGTCAGTGCGCGCGCGCGCACAAGGGCGGCCGGGCGCGTGGCTCAGTGACTCCGTTCCTTCCCTTGTCTCTCTGCACGGCCTTTCTCGATGTTTCTGGCGGTGTTTTCTTTTTCTTATTCCTTGATTATCTTCTTTAATCCATGGGTTCAG
>NC_051410.1:23875707-23876234 GCF_015228065.2 Penaeus monodon
AAGTTCTTCAGTAAACACAGGTAATATCGTCCCTCAACATTTCCCCGAATATATATGGAATGTAAATATACGTGCTTGTGTCAATGTTAGTTTAGCGATTTCGATATGACCAATATGTGTGATGCTTTCCGCGGGACTAGAATGACCCCAATTTCTCTCAAATTGTCTCTATCCTTTTCTTCGTCCTAAGGAGGAACGGCTAAGGACCTGACGTTTATATTATTCAATCTCGGCCCTGATCCGGCGAAGGCCCCGCTGCAGCACGCCACTCGCCCGCAGCAGTACTGCTTTAGGATCAGGGAAGCCACGATTCTGGGCCTGGCCTGCACGGAGGAACTGCATGGCACTGCCCGAGCCTTTTTAAATGTTCTCGGTGTTTCGGTATCAATCTACTTCGTAGTGGCTGTAGACAGAATTGAAACATGTTATCTTTGCTGTAGCTTTAGCAGAATTCCTAAAGTTCTATGACAACAGTAAAGTTATTTCTTTGGTTTCAAGTCGTATACGACAGGAGGCTACGGTGTTAT
>NC_051410.1:23876258-23876839 GCF_015228065.2 Penaeus monodon
TGTCTGGAACGGAAAGGGAGGCAAACTTTAAAAAAATAATAACCACAATTTCCGCGGGGTAATATTGCCATATTTAAATCTTAGACTCTAATTGGAAGTTAATTGTCAGCGATTTATGCAAAGTAAGGGACGGCTTCTATTACTCACTGTCACACGGAGGATGTTTACACAAGCTCGTCGACTATAATTTAAAGGTTAATGAACACTTCCAGAGGCATTTTTGGTGGTTAGGCCGCCTGGTGTTGATATAGAGGACAGTGTGTAATGATAGATTCTTTGATCATAGTTTCTATAGACTGTGAGACTGAGGCAGACCACCACGGTGATCAAGACCAGCTAGAAAATATAAATCCTATACACTAATGTAAAGGCTAAATTGTGAGATTCTAATGGCTTAACTTTATTATACAAGTAAGCGGGAGGAAAATGAGACAAAAGAAAGAAAAAGACAGGGAAGAGAAATTGAAAGAAATGGGGCCGAAAGGACCTGCGACAGTTCGACACTCGTAGCGAAGATTTTACACAATACAGAGGGTGAAGCAGAAATTAAGGAAACTGGAAAAAATAGAAAGAGGGATGGG
>NC_051410.1:23876921-23877412 GCF_015228065.2 Penaeus monodon
CGCAGAAAGCTCTCCTGCTTCCCCGCCTCTGCACGTGGATGTCAATGTCTTCTCCCCATGCACCTCGTCACGGTCCGCTTGTCCAGATATTCTATCTCATGACTGTGTTGCTGTCTCGCTGCTGCCGTGCCTTTTTTCTGGCGTCGGACCAGCGGGATATATCGGTGTTTGGTCGAAAGCTTTTTCTTCATCGTCGAGAGGATATGCATATTTACCTTGAGCCTGAAGCCTGGAAATATCCATTACTGGGTAAAACATACAAGATTAAAGTTTCTCCCTCTCCCTATCTCACTCGTGATTACGGGATTAAAGTTTGTCTCTGTCTCTAACTCTTTCTCGTGATTGTGTTAACTCCCATTAGTATTTACTGTCTGATGCAGTATGGAATTAAAACAAGGAATTAGACCGAATTCTGTGGCGTCCTCTTTAACGAGTTAACATGAGGGCAATGCATTGAGACTGCTCGGCCACCTCCCTCGGTTTCGCCTTAC
>NC_051410.1:23877566-23877922 GCF_015228065.2 Penaeus monodon
AGATTACATTACGTTAGCACATTACTGGAAAACATGTTGAATACGCATAAACATTTATATGCATGTATCTATAATTAACATATCTTGGTTCGAAATTTTCCGTGACTGTTTGCACAACCTCCCCCCCCCATCAGAGTGACCCATAGCCGGTCACTCTGACGGTGCCATCGGAGAGCGTAAAAGCGGCATAGGGAAACAAATGCGCCATAACGAGGTGCCAGCCAGTGCCGGACGCCTCTGTGGCACTTTGTGATGGCCTCGTTAAAGCGCCAGGCAGAGAGCAAAGTCTGCCGTGCTCCCAAGGCGGGATCCTGTGCTTGCTTTATGGTCTTTCTGACGGATGCAAGTAGAGGAAA
>NC_051410.1:23887445-23887584 GCF_015228065.2 Penaeus monodon
CCAATTTTCGACTGTGAAATGTAAAAACATTACTCAACACCGCTGCATTTGATGTGACTTAATACCATTTTCCTTATCTGTCTGCTTTTGTATTGACTCTTGTGCCACACACACTCCTATTTACCCTCCAACATACATA
>NC_051410.1:23887753-23888599 GCF_015228065.2 Penaeus monodon
TTCACAGTCGAAAAGTAGTAATTATAATCTGGACTAGGAAAGTTGAGGAATAAACTTTGGCAACTAAGATTAACAAAATTTTAACGCGCACTTAATTCCTTATATACCCTGAACCAAACTCTAATATCAACCACCACATCAAGTTCCCGAAATTACTGAAGTGACGATCAAAACAGGGCAACAAACTGCGTATTAGTTTACAACGAGAAGAGCAACCCATTTGGTGCAAGTGAGACAAATCGTCTGGAGTAGTGGCTTATTCACAAGATGAATAAACGCAGAAAACAAGAAAATATGTAATCAAAAAGAGGAGAAAGAGAAAAAAAAACTTCTTCATGCTCCCTGTGTCAGTCGCATCAGTTTCCTGGCGCGAGATGAAAATCATGCAGCCAAGTAATGGTATCGGGAGGTGGTTTCCGGATGAACTGCAAAGCTGTGCCGTCCCTGTCGTGACCCCTTGTCAAAATGCCGTTGCTGATTTGCTGAACATTATCGCGCCGTTGACTGCATCTAAAGCGAGTTCTCCGGCTGTGAAATCGCCGCATAGGGTTTTAATGAATTGGACTTGGGGCCTCGTGCAACATCATGTCCAATTGCAAACAGAAATGACGCCAGATGTGAGAGCTCCGAGTATAAGAAAGTAATGTCCTCTCCGAAGTCATTACTAACCGAGGCCTTCGTACTCGCCGAAATAGGGTGTCTTCCGTAAATGTTCAGAACCAGCGCCATACTCCCGCCTGAACACGCAGAGCCAGAACACACTAAGCTATAGGGACATCAACCAGGTTCATTTGCATTGCATACATTATGTGCGGCGAGAACAATGTTTTACTCTATTTCTCTTTC
>NC_051410.1:23891418-23892115 GCF_015228065.2 Penaeus monodon
GAGGGAGACTCGAGGTCATCCCTCACGCCCTCGCCCCCTCCTGTAAAAGCCTTGAAGTTGCGACAAAGTGGATGAAGGCACCGAGATGAGGACATACGGCGGGCGCGTCCGGCACTCCTGCTGGACAAATTCACCCTCAAGGTCTTCGCAACATTCGGAAAAATGGCTCCTCAAGCCGGATAATCCTCTGAGGGATAGGGCAGGGGGGGGCGAGGGAGCGGAGGGATTGGCGGAAGAAAGGATGTGGGGAGGAGGGAGGGCAGGGGCTAGCGAAAGTAAGAGAAAGGGAAATGAGGAAGCGGAATGAGGGAAGGAAAGGAGCCGGGTGTAGGAAAAGGGAGGGGGCGGGAGGCAGGAGATTGCAGGGAAGTAGACAGGGGGGGGGGGAGAGGACATCTGAAAGGAGAAACAGCGATCGTCGGAGCAACATGGCCGCCCTCGGATGACGTGGCGACCATCATTTTTCTCTTCACGTCTGTCTTGTTATGTCCTGGGGCGACGTCGGCCGCGACTCTCGAGACAATCTCCGTCTATTGGAGCGTCCCCTGGAGGCGGCCGCCCCCAGAGGCCGAGGGAAGGAAGGGCGCTGTTGCGTTGAGCTGGCTGGGGTTGGAGGAGCATTTAAACACAGGTCTTGTGTTATGGCATTTTCCCTGCTGGTTTTACACTTTTGACGAAAGATGAAATGAATGAGTTT
>NC_051410.1:23892456-23892708 GCF_015228065.2 Penaeus monodon
TCGTCACGGCCTTAAAAAAAAAAGAGCGACGGCGAGGCGGGACCTTGCTTCACGAAAGCTTCCTCCTGTGAAGGCGATCAAGAATGCATTCGTCAAACAGTCAGCAGTGCAAGTGATCTCGTTTGTATTAGACACCTAAGAGTTTTCATCTTGAAGCCTTCTTATTTCCTGTGTATACTTCTCCTTCGTAGAGGCGTTTTATGTGTTGCATATGTGGATTTGTTTCTTCCAAAAGACACGTCGTGCATTGGA
>NC_051410.1:23892738-23893312 GCF_015228065.2 Penaeus monodon
TATGGCATTATACGACAGGGGGAAAGTTTCGCTCTATGGTACTAGATCTCTTGAAAAAAAAAATTATAGTTAAACTAGGTGAACTCTTTAAGCAAATTACTGTATATGCTTATTTATTCACAGGCATTCAGTTTAACAAAAAAAATTCAGGAAATGGAAGTTTACTCAGATTTTACTGGAACCGAATCGGATACTATAAGAGGAAAAAATTCGGGAAAAAACATTCAGCTATTTCGACCATCTATACAATTACCATTTTTCACTTCAGAGCCTACGTATCATATCTCAAAGGGACCGTTGTGAGTCTAATAACTTTAAAACTTTTGGAATTTTCTGCAAACGCATGCAGACATTTCCCACGTTGGTAGTAAGCAAATAACTTGCCGGGGCTATGACTATTATTCCATTTATTAAGCAACCGCAGCGACTACAAAAGCCGCGAAAATTCAAATCGAATTTGCGCTGGAAACATTAGGAAACTTTTTGTAACAGTTAATGACTCGATGGGAGCAAGACGAAGAAATTCTTGCCAAGTATAAGTGTCGGCAAGGAAGGAGAGCAGGTGAAACGAAGA
>NC_051410.1:23894425-23894612 GCF_015228065.2 Penaeus monodon
GAGAGTGATTCAGACAACCAGTAAAATAAAATTAGGTGAACCCGGGATGGCACCGAGTGCGGATGCCGTCCCTTCGAACACATTGAAATGCATTAAAGGCGAGGGAGACAGATCTCTGCGGAGCCTTCACCAACAACTTTACAGATGATGAGGCTACGGGAAGCCGTGATGTGTATATTAGTGCGCT
>NC_051410.1:23894698-23894909 GCF_015228065.2 Penaeus monodon
CTTAGGACTGGATATATCTTTATGGTCTTTTTATGGTGTGTATGTATCCGTTGATACACACTTTTTGCGATGTTGTGCCCGTTAATAGTGTGTCTGATTTTGTGTATGAGCGTTGATATTCTTTTTTATGATCCTGTTTACTGTGTGTATGCAGGTGTGGATAATTTATCTACGTACCTTTTGCTTATTAATGATGTCCGTGTTTTCTGTG
>NC_051410.1:23895031-23895532 GCF_015228065.2 Penaeus monodon
GGAAAAATCATTGTAAATGAATACATTTTTTGTTCGTATATTTCATACTAGATTCAATGTGTTTGCTGCTTAAGTGTACGGTCATATATATATCATTACGAACAGGAATTTGAAGAGATGTGTATATAAATGTCTATTCAAAAGGGTTATATTTTTACTTAACTATGGAATTAACGTACGTATGTGTTTTAGATATAAATATACACATTTTCTCAGCGAATAGTTTTTATCACGTCAGGCAATGTGTATCGGCGTGCGTTTTTAGGTGGCCAGTGGCTGGTGATATGAGAAGGAAAAAAAGTGTGTGGTGTGTGTGTGCAGCCAGAGAGTGATTTTTAGTCTGTTCTATTCTGTCTGATGGTGCGTGTATGTTGTAATATTGCACTGTATGCTGCAGCGGATATTTACTTTTGTTTTTATTATTTATCATCAGGAAAGAGTTTGTTGAATTTGTTCTAGTTAATTGGAGCAGTGTAGGCTTATGGATAACTCTTATAGATC
>NC_051410.1:23895738-23896020 GCF_015228065.2 Penaeus monodon
CATATGTGCATGCGTGTGTGTGTGTGCTTAAAAGAGATACAAACTTTTTGATTTACCAGTTCCGAAATATATATTTTTCCTCGTTGAAGTGTATCTCTTAGGCCTTGTCCGCCTTCCGTGTAGGCATTTTTCTTTTGAGAAGTTCAACTGGTAACTGGCTGTATTTCACTAATCATCCCTCTACCTTGTTTCTTTCACCAAGATCAACTTACTGCTATTAAACCCACAGTATGCGACAAAGTGCTCATGGTAGAGGGATAAACAAGTTCGTTCGCAGTATAT
>NC_051410.1:23896097-23896316 GCF_015228065.2 Penaeus monodon
GCAGACGCATTTCCGTCTTCCTTGTTGTATGTCCCGCATCCTTGTAATGTGAAGAGACACGTACAAAGAGCATTAGAATGATGAACTCCATTGTACTTCGGATAAAACAACTTCAGATCTTTGACGTATTGAAGCTTTTGAACTCGATGTATTTGTTTGCATTTTGTCATTGTTCATATTTCGTATTCCAGCGAGCACGTCCTCCTCCGCTGTCGCTGC
>NC_051410.1:23896517-23897144 GCF_015228065.2 Penaeus monodon
ACTTTTTGTTCTCATGGTTTTGTTTCTTATTCTGTATGTTCCTTTTTTGTTCTTCTTCTTTACCTTACTCTAATCTTTGTTCTCCTTATTTCATTCTTGTTCTCCATGTGTCTTTTCATTATTTCCATTTTTGTTCTCAATGTTCGTTTTATTGTTTTCCATGTTCCTTTTCTTGTTTATTTCTCCTTGTTCTCCTAGTTCTTTTTTTTCATATTCTTCGTATTTTTCTGGCTCCTCTTTTGCTATTTTAGCTTATCGCATTTATTCTCTTTGTCCTTTTCTTACCCTTTCATATAACTCTCTTTCTTGTTCTTATAATGACCTTCCTCTTCTCTTTTCCTCTTCGTCTCACTATCACCTCGTTATCCCACTTTCTTCTTTTATTTATCTTTTGTTCTTATTCTCACGTTATTGTTAACATTAATGGAAGGAATTCTTGTGGCTATATTCATTGATATTAAAGCTGATTCTTTGTTATAGTTTTTACAATAAAAAATAACAATAACAAGACACCGGCAGCAAGTGTACAGATTGTTACAATAAAAATATTAGGAAGGTAATGATAACCATTTTGCATAAAATATATAAATGAGTGCTAGAACAGGTTCAATTATATTTTCCTCGGAG
>NC_051410.1:23905366-23905504 GCF_015228065.2 Penaeus monodon
CCAATTTTCGACTGTGAATGTAAAAACATTACTCAACACCGCTGCATTTGATGTGACTTAATACCATTTTCCTTATCTGTTTTGCTTTGTATTGACTCTTGTGCCACCAAAACTCCTATTTACCCTCCAACATACATA
>NC_051410.1:23905638-23906480 GCF_015228065.2 Penaeus monodon
TTCACAGTCGAAAAGTAGTAATTTTAATCTGGACTAGGAAAGTTTAGGAATAAAAATTTGGCAACTAAGATTAACAAAATTTAACGCGCCACTTAATTCCTTATATACCCTGAACCAAACTCTAATATCAACCACCACATCAAGTTCCCGAAATTACTGAGTGACGATCAAAACAGGGCCCAAAAAACTGCGTATTAGTTTACAACGAGAAGGCAACCCCTTTTGGTGCAAGTGAGACAAATCGTCTGGAGTAGTGGCTTATTCACAAGATGAATAAACGCAGAAAACAAGAAATATGTAATCAAAAAGAGGAGAAAGAGAAAAAAAACTTCTTCATGCTCCCTGTGTCAGTCGCATCAGTTTCCTGGCGCGAGATGAAAATCATGCAGCCAAGTAATGGTATCGGGAGGTGGTTTCCGGAGAACTGCAAAGCTGTGCCGTCCCTGTCGTGACCCCTTGTCAAAATGCCGTTGCTGATTTGCTGAACATTATCGCGCCGTTGACTGCATCTAAAGCGAGTTCTCCGGCTGTGAAATCGCCGCATAGGGTTTAATGAATTGGACTTGGGGCCTCGTGCAACATCATGTCCAATTGCAACAGAAATGACGCCAGATGTGAGAGCTCCGAGTATAAGAAAGTAATGTCCTCTCCGAAGTCATTACTAACCGAGGCCTTCGTACTCGCCGAAATAGGGTGTCTTCCGTAAATGTTCAGAACCAGCGCCATACTCCCGCCTGAACACGCAGAGCCAGAAACACTAAGCTATAGGGACATCAACCAGGTTCATTTGCATTGCATACATTATGTGCGGCGAGAACAATGTTTTACTCTATTTCTCTTTC
>NC_051410.1:23909543-23910233 GCF_015228065.2 Penaeus monodon
AGAGGGAGACTCGAGGTCATCCCTCACGCCCTCGCCCCCTCCTGTAAAAGCCTTGAAGTTGCGACAAAGTGGATGAAGGCACGAGATGAGGACATACGGCGGGCGTCCGGCACTCCTGCTGGACAAATTCACCCTCAAGGTCTTCGCAACATTCGGAAAAATGGCTCCTCAAGCCGGATAATCCTCTGAGGGATAGGGCAGGGGGGGGCGAGGGAGCGGAGGGATTGGCGGAAGAAAGGATGTGGGGAGGCGGGAGGGCAGGGGCTAGCGAAAGTAAGAGAAAGGGAAATGAGGACGCGGAATGAGGGAAGGAAAGGAGCCGGGTGTAGGAAAAGGGAGGGGGCGGGAGGCAGGAGATTGCAGGGTAGTAGACAGGGGGGGGGGGAGGGGACATGTGAAAGGAGAAAACAGCGATCGTCGGAGCAACATGGCCGCCCTCGGATGACGTGGCGTCCATCATTTTTCTCTTCACGTCTGTCTGTTATGTCCTGGGGCGACGTCGGCCGCGACTCTCGAGACAATCTCCGTCTATTGGAGCGTCCCTGGAGGCGGCCGCCCCAGAGGCCGAGGGAAGGAAGGGCGCTGTTGCGTTGAGCTGGCTGGGGTTGGAGGAGCATTTAAACACAGTTTGTGTTATGGCATTTTCCCTGCTGGTTTTACACTTTGACCGAAAGATGAATGAATGAGTTT
>NC_051410.1:23910569-23911470 GCF_015228065.2 Penaeus monodon
TCCCGAAAGATGTTCACATTCGTCACGGCCTTAAAAAAAAAAGAGCGACGGCGAGGCGGGACCTTGCTTCACGAAAGCTTCCTCCTGTGAAGGCGATCAAGAATGCATTCGTCAAACAGTCAGCAGTGCAAGTGATCTCGTTTGTATTAGACACCTAAGAGTTTTCATCTTGAAGCCTTCTTATTTCCTGTGTATACTTCTCCTTCGTAGAGGCGTTTTATGTGTTGCATATGTGGATTTGTTTCTTCCAAAAGACACGTCGTGCATTGGAGTTTGTGTGTATGTTAGCGTGTCTGTGTGTTATGGCATTATACGACAGGGGGAAAGTTTCGCTCTATGGTACTAGATCTCTTGAAAAAAAAAAAATTATAGTTAAACTAGGTGAACTCTTTAAGCAAATTACTGTATATGCTTATTTATTCACAGGCATTCAGTTTAACAAAAAAAATTCAGGAAATGGAAGTTTACTCAGATTTTACTGGAACCGATCGGATACTATAAGAGGAAAAAATTCGGGGAAAAAACATTCAGCTATTTCGACCATCTATAGAATTACCATTTTTCACTTCAGAGCCTACGTATCATATCTCAAAGGGACCGTTGTGAGTCTAATAACTTTAAAACTTTTGGAATTTTCTGCAAACACATGCAGACATTTCCCACGTTGGTAGTAAGCAAATAACTTGCCGGGGCTATGACTATTATTCCATTTATTAAGCAACCGCAGCGACTACAAAAGCCGCGAAAATTCAAATCAAATTTGCGCTGGAAACATTAGGAAACTTTTTTAACAGTTAATGACTCGATGGGAGCAAGACGAAGAAATTTTGCCAAGTATAAGTGTCGGCAAGGAAGGAGAGCAGGTGAAACGAAGAAAATATGTGAAAGGGTGTGGGATGTT
>NC_051410.1:23912545-23912714 GCF_015228065.2 Penaeus monodon
GAGAGTGATTCAGACAACCAGTAAAATAAAATTAGGTGAACCCGGGATGGCACCGAGTGCGGATGCCGTCCCTTCGAACACATTGAAATGCATTAAAGGCGAGGGAGACAGATCTCTGCGGAGCCTTCACCAACAACTTTACAGATGATGAGGCTACGGGAAGCCGTGA
>NC_051410.1:23913212-23913462 GCF_015228065.2 Penaeus monodon
CATACTAGATTCATGTGTTTGCTGCTTAAGTGTACGGTCATATAATATCATTACGAACAGGAATTTGAAGAGATGTGTATAAAATGTCTATTCAAAAGGGTTATATTTTACTTAACTATGGAATACGTACGTATGGTGTTTAGATATAAATATACACATTTTCAGCGAATAGTTTTTATCACGTCAGGCAATGTGTATCGGCGTGCGTTTTTAGTGTGGCCAGTGGCTGGTGATATGAGAAGGAAAAAAA
>NC_051410.1:23913481-23913664 GCF_015228065.2 Penaeus monodon
CAGCCAGAGAGTGATTTTTAGTCTGTTCTATTCTGTCTGATGGTGCGTGTATGTTGTAATATTGCACTGTATGCTGCAGCGGATATTTACTTTTGTTTTTATTATTTATCATCAGGAAAGAGTTTGTTGAATTTGTTCTAGTTAATTGGAGCAGTGTAGGCTTATGGATAACTCTTATAGATC
>NC_051410.1:23913889-23914460 GCF_015228065.2 Penaeus monodon
CATATGTGCATGCTGTGTGTGTGTGTGCTTAAAAGAGATACAAACTTTTTGATTTACCAGTTCCGAAATATATATTTTTCCTCGTTGAAGTGTATCTCTTAGGCCTTGTCCGCCTTCCGTGTAGGCATTTTTCTTTTGAGAAGTCAACTGGTAACTGGCTTGTATTTCACTAATCATCCCTCTACCTTGTTTCTTCACCAAGATCAACTACTGCTATTAAACCCACAGTATGCGACAAAGTGCTCATGGTAGAGGGATAAACAAGTTCGTTCGCAGTATATAAGAAAAGAAAAGGAAGAAGAAAAAGAAAAAAAGGAAGAAGAGGAAGACAAAGAAAAGAAAGAAAGAGGATGAAGAGCAGACGCATTTCCGTCTTCCTGTTGTATGTCCCGCATCCTTGTAATGTGAAGAGACACGTACAAAGAGCATTAGAATGATGAACTCCATTGTACTTCGGATAAACAATTCAGATTTTTGACGTATTGAAGCTTTTGAACTCGATGTATTTGTTTGCATTTTGTCATTGTTCATATTTCGTATTCCAGCGAGCACGTCCTCCCCGCTGCGCTGC
>NC_051410.1:23914660-23915267 GCF_015228065.2 Penaeus monodon
ACTTTTTGTTCTCATGGTTTTGTTTCTTATTCTGTATGTTCCTTTTTGTTCTTCTTTTACCTTACTCTAATCTTTGTTCTCCTTATTTCATTCTTGTTCTCCATGTGTCTTTTCATTATTCCATTTTTGTTCTCAATGTTCGTTTATTGTTTTCCATGTCCTTTTCTGTTATTTCTCCTTGTTCTCCTAGTTCTTTTTTTCATATTCTTCGTATTTTTCTGGCTCCTCTTTTGCTATTTTAGCTTATCGCATTATTCTCTTGTCCTTTTCTTACCCTTTCATATAACTCTCTTTCTTGTTCTTATAATGACCTTCCTCTTCTCTTTTCCTCTTCGTCTCACTATACCTCGTTATCCCACTTTCTCTTTTATTTATCTTTGTTCTTATTCTCACGTTATGTTAACATTAATGGAAGGAATTCTTGTGGCTATATTCATTGATATTAAAGCTGATTCTTTGTTATAGTTTTACAATAAAAAATAACAAAACAAGACACCGGCAGCAAGTTACAGATTGTTACAATAAAAATATAGGAAGGTAATGATAACCATTTGCATAAAATATATAAATGAGTGCTAGAACAGGTTCAATTATATTTTCCTCGGAG
>NC_051410.1:23918767-23919155 GCF_015228065.2 Penaeus monodon
TCTACGAAGTTCATGTGCATGTTGCTGTTGATTACTGGGGCTCCTTTTTATGGCTGCTATGAAACAAAGGAGGATTTAAGATTCTCCTCATAATCTTTCAAGTAGATCAGGTGTTATTGTAATCACAAGAAGATCTACAATGAAATAATAAATATTCAATATCAAGGAAGGAAAATCTGGTAGCTGATAGAAGTAAACAAAAATTTAAATAATGATTAAAAATTTATTTGCTATTAGCGACAAAACATTCACTAATGGATTCGGGTTTGTGGAAACAAGGTTTATGTTGGCTTACATATGTATGCATTTATGTCTCCTCCTTGTGCTTATCTTTTTATGCCCTTGTAATTTTAGCTATTTCTGTTTTTTTTTTTTAAAACCTTGTTCG
>NC_051410.1:23922087-23922336 GCF_015228065.2 Penaeus monodon
TTATTTATCTTTTGTTCTTATTCTCACGTTATTGTTAACATTAATGGAAGGAATTCTTGTGGCTATATTCATTGATATTAAAGCTGATTCTTTGTTTTTAGTTTTTTTCAATAAAAAATAACAATAACAAGACACCGGCAGCAAGTATACAGATTGTTACAATAAAAATATTAGGAAGGTAATGATAACCATTTTGCATAAAATATATAAATGAGTGCTAGAACAGGTTCAATTATATTTTCCTCGGAG
>NC_051410.1:23926577-23927002 GCF_015228065.2 Penaeus monodon
TATGTGAACTTGCAAGATATGAACTTCTACGAAGTTCATGTGCATGTTGCTGTTGATTACTGGGGCTCCTTTTTATGGCTGCTATGAAACAAAGGAGGATTTAAGATTCTCCTCATAATCTTTTCAAGTAGTATCAGGTGTTATTGTAATCACAAAAAGATCTACAATGAAATATGATAATATATTCAATATCAAGGAAGGAAAATCTGGTAGCTGATAGAAGTAAACAAAAATTTAAATAATGATTAAAAATTTATTTGCTATTAGCGACAAAACATTCACTAATGGATTCGGGTTTGTGGAAACAAGGTTTATGTTTATGTATGCATTTATGTCTCCTCCTTGTGCTTATCTTTTTATGCCCTTGTAATTTTAGCTATTTCTGTATTTTTTTTTCAAACCTTGTTCGCGATTATACTGTCAAT
>NC_051410.1:23940632-23941033 GCF_015228065.2 Penaeus monodon
ATTGACAGTATAATCGCGAACAAGGTTTGAAAAAAAAAATACAGAAATAGCTAAAATTACAAGGGCATAAAAAGATAAGCACAAGGAGGAGACATAAATGCATACATAAACATAAACCTTGTTTCCACAAACCCGAATCCATTAGTGAATGTTTTGTCGCTAATAGCAAATAAATTTTTAATCATTATTTAAATTTTTGTTTACTTCTATCAGCTACCAGATTTTCCTTCCTTGATATTGAATATATTATCATATTTCATTGTAGATCTTTTTGTGATTACAATAACACCTGATACTACTTGAAAAGATTATGAGGAGAATCTTAAATCCTCCTTTGTTTCATAGCAGCCATAAAAAGGAGCCCCAGTAATCAACAGCAACATGCACATGAACTTCGTAGA
>NC_051410.1:23949440-23949786 GCF_015228065.2 Penaeus monodon
CTTTACTTTAACTGAGACATATGATACAGGTTTGTGTACCACTTATGAATGGAGGTGCCTATGCTTATGCACTAGTACATAATTATTTGCTTTTGTGTGCTTATGGTACATGTGCAAAGTCTGGGAGATCGATGAAAGGGACTCCCATCATAAAAAACGAACGACCCACGACCAGTTTACTTATAGTATTGCGTGACAATGATCACCTAATAATGGCACAACCATCCGGAAATGCATTTCAACACCCTATAAAAAGGGTCAATTTGTTCTTAATTAGTAGTGCGAGTGCAGTGCGGGGGAACGAATTAGAGAGAGCGAGGTTGAGAAGGGTATTGGGGTGTCGTGT
>NC_051410.1:23949821-23950047 GCF_015228065.2 Penaeus monodon
TAGGTGCGTGCGCTCTCTGACATGTGTTTGGAGTGTGCGTGCGGAGGCTCTCGGCTTGAACACACCACCGCTGCTAGTTCGTCAGCGAGCGCTCGCTAGTCTAGCTGAGACCTCCTTGGCAGCAGGACCTTCACGCACGCCCTTTCGCGAACCGAACCGGCCTCGAAGACCGTGCGTCCCTCTCGGCTCGCTAGGTCTCCGCGGGAGGTTTTTCGGTTTTTTGGTT
>NC_051410.1:23955677-23955826 GCF_015228065.2 Penaeus monodon
TTTATAAAATAAAAACCCCCCCATATAAACCCCAATTATATTTAATATATAATAAAATATAAAATTTTTAAATATTATTTTTAAAATTATATAGGGGTTTATTTTTATATTCATAAATATAAAATTATATTTTTTATTTTTTAATTAAA
>NC_051410.1:23964072-23964181 GCF_015228065.2 Penaeus monodon
GGTTTAAAAATTAAATATATACATAGCCACCCTATAAACACATATTCATATATAAAAAATAAAATTACAAGACACCCATTTTAAACACATTTTTTTATATATATTTTAT
>NC_051410.1:23976959-23977293 GCF_015228065.2 Penaeus monodon
CTTTACTTTAACTGAGACATATGATACAGGTTTGTGTACCACTTATGAATGGAGGTGCCTATGCTTATGCACTAGTACATAATTATTTGCTTTTGTGTGCTTATGGTACATGTGCAAAGTCTGGGAGATCGATGAAAGGGACTCCCATCATAAAAAACGAACGACCCACGACCAGTTTACTTATAGTATTGCGTGACAATGATCACCTAATAATGCACAACCATCCGGAACTGCATTTCAACACCCTATAAAGAGGGTCAATTTGTTCTTAATTAGTAGTGCGAGTGCAGTGCGGGGGGAACGAATTAGAGAGAGCTGAGGTTGAGAAGGGTAT
>NC_051410.1:23977338-23978297 GCF_015228065.2 Penaeus monodon
AAGCGGGTAGGTGCGTGCGCTCTCTGACATGTGTTTGGAGTGTGCGTGCGGAGGCTCTCGGCTTGAACACACCACCGCTGCTAGTTCGTCAGCGAGCGCTCGCTAGTCTAGCTGAGACCTCCTTGGCAGCAGGACCCTTCACGCACGCCCTTTCGCGAACCGAACCGGCCTCGAAGACCGTGGCGTCCTCTCGGCTCGCTAGGTGCTCCGCGGAGAGTGATTTACGTGGTCGAGTTTTGGTGATTGAGTTCCCTCTCAGGCTGGAGCGATGTAACACCAGCTGAAGGGAAAAGTGAACAACACAGGCCGTTGAATCAATTGTGACATTCCTGGCACTTTAGTGGTTCGGTTTAGTGCCGGTCAAGTGATCCATGTGCTTCGAGCGCATGCGATGATAAGCATATATGCATGTGAGAAAATAGCAAAATATTTAACATTCCGATGAATACATATGTGTTCAAGGGTGTGTCTGTAGTGACCTATATTAATATCGGGTACACACGTCTTCCAAAAGAAGAGAGAAAAGAAAAAGAAGATAAACAGTAATACACCTGAAAGAAGGAGAAAATAAAAACTTTTGGTGAGTCATTATTGATTTGTTTTCTCTTGATAGATGAAATGTTAATAAACTTCAGCAAACATTACACTAGGAATAAGAATTTAACAGCATCTCTTTACACACTGTGCATTCATTTCCACCCGTAAATAATTACATATATGACTAGATTTCCACATTTTCTAAAACTGGATGAAAATCTTACCCAAAGAGATAAAAAGGGCAAGGGAAAGATACTGACCTTGTGTTGAAAGAGAAGACGTCATGTCTTTCTACAAACTCGCCTTGTCGCTTGTTCTGTCTGAGACTGTGAGTGCGTGTCTGTCTCGGCATTTGTTCCTGTGTTTGTTTCCGGGAGGGATGGAATATCTTCAATGAGCAGAGGAAAAGAGAGGACAAGGAG
>NC_051410.1:23978872-23978938 GCF_015228065.2 Penaeus monodon
TCTTCGCGCATCTATATTATAAAAGAAATACCAATAATATAGATAAATATTCTCGTGGATCTCCTG
>NC_051410.1:23981221-23981815 GCF_015228065.2 Penaeus monodon
ACTAACTCCGACCTATCCATTGTAAAAATAAGCTTTGCGTATGCATAGACATCAACAGCGTTTGTAGTGTAGTGAAAAATAGTGCAGAAATGCATAATTAATATACTGAGAAAGTTCTGGAACGAGTACAAATAAATGCATCAATTTACACATAAAAAATGTATGTGAGATTTCTTTATTATACATTAAGTAATTTCAAAATACAAAACAGTGAGAGTCTTTGAGTTCAAAGTCCTCTAGTTCGAAAATATACTCCTCTCCTTTTGTCACGTTTTTGTTATCTTGTTGGCCGCTTGACTAGCTTTTGAGCTTCTCCTACATGTCCGGAAAGTCAATGGAATGATATACCGTCGGGCGAGGTGTAACGTCACGAAGTATACAGAGGGAAATAAAAAGGCTACGAGGCAGGAAGCTTTTAATAAATGTGCTAGGCGTTTTTTCCTCTTTTCTTTCTTCTCTTGGCTTTCCTTCGAACCTTGCCTTTTTTGCAAGGAAGAGCGAAAAGGGCCGCCTAATATGAAAGGGAAGGAGATGGAGACAAGAAAAACATTCCGGCGAGATTGACAGAAATTTAGTCCTGTTACTTTCACGAGG
>NC_051410.1:23982127-23982368 GCF_015228065.2 Penaeus monodon
AATCCAATGAAGTCTACCAAGAAAGTCAATGATATTATCACTGACCCGAACCGACTAAGCCCCTGAATATTCACAATGCCCTTCCCGCGAGCAAGGGCCGCGTCCCCGGGGCGCAGGAAGAGGCTGGTAAATACATTCTGGACCAGGAAAAATCTTCGCAGATGGAGGGGAGCGCGAGGATTACATACTAGCAAAATACTTCCGGAAGATCGGGGATATGAATTCCTTTTGGTGGGAAGTT
>NC_051410.1:23982505-23982858 GCF_015228065.2 Penaeus monodon
ATATAAGAAAGGTAGGAAGTGGGAAAAAGTAAGAGAGACTGAAAGGCGGGAAAAGAAACGAGGTGGAAGAAGGACAGAAAAAGGGAAGCTGAGGGGGACTGAAAAGAGGAAAATAAGAGGAGGAAAAATAGCACGTATGAGGTAAAAAACAGAGGTGGAAGAAGGAGACAGCGATCGACGTAAAGGAGAGGGAGGAGGCAGGAAAGGAACGGGGCCGGGGTTAAATAGATGAGAGAAAGAGAGAGCCGTTCCATATATACATAAAGAGAGAAAATAAGAGAAGGCAGATAGAAGAGAAAGTAGAAGTAGGAGAAAGAAAGTGGGATTTATAGAAGGAAAATGGGGCATGATAT
>NC_051410.1:23982944-23983034 GCF_015228065.2 Penaeus monodon
GGCGGGTAGAGTAGGGAGAACTAGGAAGATGAGAAAGTTGCAGGTAGATAGGGATATAAATAAAAAAAAGAGAAAGGATGGAGAACCGAC
>NC_051410.1:23983088-23984072 GCF_015228065.2 Penaeus monodon
CATTTAGAACAGATAAACAAATACTCAAGTATAGGTAGATACCTCAATATCAAACGGAAGCTTAGAAATTCGAATAGTTTATGTTGCCTATAATCATGCATCCTGAAAGTCTCCATATCTTTTGTGATAGTTTAACCCACTCTCTGGTTTGATAGAGTTTAAGTTATAACAGTAAAGACAAAAGGTTCATCGTAATTTTTTCTGTTTGGGTTTGAGTCGGACCAACTGTAGAATATGTTCATATTGCATTGGAAGGGACTCGACATCGACTAAAGGGAAAGCGGGGGGAGGGAAGACGACGCCTTAATAATCCGCATTTTCTCTGGGCAAGAAATGTTCAGTCCAACTCCGAAAATTCTTACGACTCCGAACCACATACCTAAATCTCGAGCGGTTCAGGTTATGGGATCCGCTGCCACCAACACACACTGTAAAGAGCTGACATAATTTTCGAAAATAGACGCTCACTTTTGAAAACGAAGCTGCGCCAAGCAACAATTCATATGCAAAGTTGCTCCCTGGCTGCAAAGCTTAGTCGGACGGGCGTCTCTCTACTTACACCATGCCCTGGATCTGCTTTCAACCTCAAAATGGTCCTAGAGTAGCGATGGGGTAGCAGGGATGATGTCCCACCGCTATAGAAACTCCTCATATTATGTTTCCTATGGTAAAAAAGAGGTTTGGCCGGACGATTTCTACAATATATTGCGCCTCCGCTTAAAGCACCAGGGAACGATTGTAGCACTCTATGAGGCTTAATAAAATCCACAGGTGGAGGAAAGCTGACTGTGTATTCCGCTCATTTGACCGCACAGGATAACACCTCCTCCGCTTTATAGCGCAATCTCAGGACCGCAAGCTCGGTGAGGTAGGATTCACATTGTATTTTTTTTTACCCCTTTTATTTCTTAAAATAAGAAAGGAGCTGAGGAGGCAGAAAGTCACTTCGAGATGAAAGCTCCTTTTCATGTCTGAAAAACTCGC
>NC_051410.1:23984602-23984869 GCF_015228065.2 Penaeus monodon
GTACCTATTTCCTATTTCTTCAGTATATTTTTAACAGTATTGTAATTACCAACACCATCATTGCTACGATCATTTCAAGCCTTATACTCTTTCCATTTTCCCCTGATACAACCCCGAGCTCGTGTGAATGCCTAGAAGCGAAACGAGAAGCGCCAAGGCAGAAAGACTCCCAAAGAGGGTCCATTATGCCTCACTTTTTCCACCTGTTCATGTGCTCTGTTGCATAAAGTCGTGGCGAAGGGTTTCCCTTCCCTTCCCTTCGCCTGA
>NC_051410.1:23984915-23985360 GCF_015228065.2 Penaeus monodon
CCCTTATGAATATTGGTGGATGTTACGTTCGTTTATCTGGGGGACATATATGACTTTGGCTTCATGTATGTCTGCGTATATTTGCATTTGTATTTGCGTATGTAAGTGGAATTTTGCATATCCCATTACCCATGCATTCGCACATAACACTCGAGTTACCTATACTTTCCTCCTCCCCATCTTCCCCAAGTAGCCTCCCTCTCCCCAACTTGAGGGTGGATCAGAAGCCCCGAGAAGCCCTCGAGTTGCTCCTCATTGTCTGCCTTAAGCCCCCGTGAGACAGGGCTAGTCCCAAGGTCTCATGGGAAGGGGCTGGTAAACACTTTACGGCTGGAAAAAGTCTAAGCATCTGAGCTGGTCTTCGCTGGGGAGAATCTTTCAGGAGGATATCTACTCAGCATTAGAACACCCGACGAATTATAAAAGGAAAGAGTTAAAAGGTGAA
>NC_051410.1:23985832-23986159 GCF_015228065.2 Penaeus monodon
CATCACAAATGCCGAACTGGGAAGTATAAATGCCATAATGCAACCCGCCTATGAGACCCTGGAATTGCCTAACTCGTTAAGGACGGTACAGTGCCATACATTGCCAGTAGCGACGAGCAAGAGTCTCTCTGACAAGGCAGGATCAGAGGATGTAACTAACTTTGGAAGGATAATTGGATCATAACTGACGAGGATTAATAATGTTTAGTTGGTCTAAAACTTTTGCATTATCCTCTTTTTATGCTGAATTTCTTGACATGTTCTTTAACTGAAGCAAGAGAAAGGAAGAGGACTGAGTCCCTAGGCGCACTCTTTTTGCTCGTGGAT
>NC_051410.1:23986212-23986494 GCF_015228065.2 Penaeus monodon
ATAAGAAAAGGCTTATTTTTTATAGAGTTTAAATTTTGTAAGTCTAACTTATGATTCGAAAAGCACATTAATTATCTTTTTCATTTATTTAGTGTTTTATTTTCATATATTATTTAATTGTGAGGAGAGGGTGTAAAATAGCTTAATGATTTTTATGGTGCAAGTCTTTTGATACGATAAACGCAGACTATGCATGAAAAAGCTTTCTTTGAATGACACATTTTGTTAATGCTAGATAAAAGGCATGTGGAAATATATAATATTAAATATAATGAAGGTCAC
>NC_051410.1:23986531-23986736 GCF_015228065.2 Penaeus monodon
TTGCGTACCGTTGTATGTATGTTGAACTTTTACTCAGTGGGCCTTGTAAGTTGTTTACATTATTATTTCCGAAATTAATCGTATGTTGTTGTCAGTATATTGCATGATGAAGTTAAAACTGACAATGAAATAATCCGTGAAAAAAGAGAAATAGAAGAGAGATCAGAGGTGGGTAAAGAAGAGGGAAAGGTAAAACAGTGAATAG
>NC_051410.1:23986815-23987484 GCF_015228065.2 Penaeus monodon
AACAAGGCAGGGAAATTAAAAGAATATCGAAAGCTCCGCCGAGGTGTTATTTGTGGATAATGAGGAGAAAAATATTCTTCTCTAGTTTACACTAATTAACGCCCATGCATTTCAGAGATACTATAAATATTTTTCTCTTGCCTTTTACGCAAGCTTTAATGAAAGGTCGTACTGTCGACATAAATGAAACTGGTACCTCTGGATTCTGATTCTTCTGAGGTTCACTACAATAGAATCACAATCATTCCCACAGTTAAAGAGGAAATTGCAGGATAAAAGCAGGGAAAAAACACCTATTTTTGAGCATATTGCTAAAGGGCGATGTAAGGCAATTCGCCTCCTGCAGTCTCTCTCAAGTCTACCATAATCCACTCGGTATGTTCTGGCAAGATAGAGCTCATACGAGGCGCAGGACTAGCCAACCATTGCTCATATGAGCAGGTGCCCGATTATATTTATTTGTGTCGATTTAGCTTTCTGTTTCACAAGCTTTTTTTCTCGTTTTTGCTACCCACCCTCCTCAGCTACGTCCACCAGGATCAGCGCCATAGAAGGTCTGCTCTCAAGAACTATCATAAATGCAAAGTAAAATTTAATAGAATTAACCTTTTACGAATAAAATTAGGCTAAAGGTCGGAGCAGCTCCTTGAGTAGTTTTCATTTTGCCTT
>NC_051410.1:23987767-23988111 GCF_015228065.2 Penaeus monodon
GTAAAATCGACTCGGATCAAACCCTTCCTCTTTCCACCTACGAAAAATGGGAGAGAAAAAATCATCTTTTTTGCTCTTATTCTCGCTCTTTAGCAAGCCCGGTGCGAGCCTTGCCAAAGACATTTTTCAGACAACAATGAACTCTCTAAAGCTCTTAACACTTGTTTTTTTTCAGTCTCGATTCCGTGCGGGACAATGCAACCGCTCGCAAATGCAACAAAATAAAAAAAGTGGGCTGTAAATCCTTACTTATTGTTTCTGTAATTGTCGCATTATTAGCGGTAGGGATTTATGAAGCCGTGCGACCGCCGGCCCTGATGCTGCTGCTCTCAGAACGCTGGGAT
>NC_051410.1:23989040-23989203 GCF_015228065.2 Penaeus monodon
TTATTACTTAACACTTTCAAAACTCTCTCGTCCTCTCCCACTATTCCTCTTTTTCCTCTCCTTTCATTTTTCCCACTATCTTCCTCCTCTACCCCCCCCCCCCTCTTCCAAACCACGCCACGAGGGCATCCAATCCTTTTAGCGATAGTAGTAGTTATCTCCA
>NC_051410.1:23989950-23990388 GCF_015228065.2 Penaeus monodon
TGTATGTGTGTGTGCAACCACGTCACTTTACAAAAGCACTGATGAACCTGAAATACATCCAAATACTCATCGCTACTTTCGGTGAACTACGACTGATCGGGGTTAACAACTAAAAGAACGGGTGGGGTAGCAAACTGACAATCCGTTCACAATTTCATTCAAAAAACTCCCATAGCAAACAACCGAATCACATTTATGACTGTTGCACGGTTATTCCCCGTGCAACAGTCAGCCACTCGAATTGCAATCTGATCAACAAGGGTTGCTTTCCCCCCTTTTTGCAAAGAGATCATAACCTTTCTTATGGGACTTTTGACCGAAATTTGCTTGCATGTGTCGGGGAAGGGGTGTGGCGGATGGTCAAGAAACGTTGCATAAATATGGTTAATTCGTAGTTTTCTCAAAAACGGCAACGGTCTATTAAACAAAAAATTTAAC
>NC_051410.1:23990686-23990857 GCF_015228065.2 Penaeus monodon
TTTTTTTCGTAAATAATTTTGTCAGAGAATTAACAGAAGCAGCCACAAGAGAAAAAAATGAATGGTGTTTTGTAAAACAAAAAAAAATAACCTTTCCCCCCGAAGCGGAGAGAGAAGCGAACTGTTTTCCCGGGGTTTCCGTGGCGCTGCCGTGAGCCAAGGACAAACCCC
>NC_051410.1:23990948-23991178 GCF_015228065.2 Penaeus monodon
TTTAAAGGGAGGGGATTGGGAGAAGGGATAGACGCGTCAGCAAACCTAGTGGGGCTTAAACAATAAACTCTTCACCCCGCAATTTCCGTGGGCGCGGCTCTTCCAAGATTTTTAAACAATACATCAAAGTAAAGAATTTAATTAAGAGTTGAGTGTTCAGACCTTGGCGTTTATCTGATTTCATTCTATATAATCTTTCCCTCTTCACTTATCCCCTCCCCCCACCGCAT
>NC_051410.1:23991258-23991474 GCF_015228065.2 Penaeus monodon
AAAACCCTACAACCTCACCTCCCATTGTGCAAATACAGTTTGTCATCATATCGACCTGCAAGGTACTATACCAATACAATTTTGATGTCTCTGAAGTGCGTACGCATGCGGATATATACAGTATGTGTGCTGATAAATAGAAAGCCCGAGGTTTGTGTGTATTTTTCACATCGTCGAAGACAAAACTGCGTCTTACACAAACGCAAATCGCCGCGC
>NC_051410.1:23992467-23992589 GCF_015228065.2 Penaeus monodon
AATTTTTTATAATATATAATATACACTTTTCACTTATTATTGTTGCTATCTTTTATCTTTTTTCTTCTATCTATTTTTATCTATCTATCTTCTATTATATATATTGTGTATGGTTGTTTATG
>NC_051410.1:23992621-23992781 GCF_015228065.2 Penaeus monodon
AAAACCACACCCAAAAACCCCAACAACACACAACACAAAACCCAAACACAACCAAACAACACAACCCACACACACAAACAAACCCACCAAAACAACAACCACAAACACACACAACACAACACCACCACCACACACAAACACGCCGCCCCCCCCCACACCT
>NC_051410.1:23994263-23994905 GCF_015228065.2 Penaeus monodon
TCGAAAAACTTTAAATCTCGAGCGGTTCAGGTTATGGGATCCGCTGCCACCAACACACACTGTAAAGAGCTGACATAATTTTCGAAAATAGACGCCACTTTGAAAACGAAGCTGCGCCAAGCAACAATTATATGCAAAGTTGCTCCCGGCTGCAAAGCTTAGTCGGACGGGCGTCTCTCTACTTACACCATGCCCTGGATCTGCTTTCAACCTCAAAATGGTCCCTAGAGTAGCGATGGGTTAGCAGGGATGATGTCCCACCGCTATAGAAACTCCTCATATTATGTTTCCTATGGTAAAAAAGAGGTTTGGCCGGACGATTTCTACAATATATTGCGCCTCCGCTTAAAGCACCAGGGAACGATTGTAGCACTCTATGAGGCTTAATAAAATCCACAGGTGGAGGAAAGCTGACTGTGTATTCCGCTCATTTGACCGCACAGGATAACACCTCCTCCGCTTTATAGCGCAATCTCAGGACCGCAAGCTCGGTGAGGTAGGATTCACATTGTATTTTTTTTTACCCCTTTTATTTCTTAAAATAAGAAAGGAGCTGGGAGGCAGAAAGTCACTTCGAGATGGAAAGCTCCTTTTCATGTCTGAAAAACTCGCTAAAACTAAAGCCCCAGCACACACATCCGC
>NC_051410.1:23995485-23995752 GCF_015228065.2 Penaeus monodon
GTACCTATTTCCTATTTCTTCAGTATATTTTTAACAGTATTGTAATTACCAACACCATCATTGCTACGATCATTTCAAGCCTTATACTCTTTCCATTTTCCCCTGATACAACCCCGAGCTCGTGTGAATGCCTAGAAGCGAAACGAGAAGCGCCAAGGCAGAAAGACTCCCAAAGAGGGTCCATTATGCCTCACTTTTTCCACCTGTTCATGTGCTCTGTTGCATAAAGTCGTGGCGAAGGGTTTCCCTTCCCTTCCCTTCGCCTGA
>NC_051410.1:23995789-23996249 GCF_015228065.2 Penaeus monodon
CGTGTTTCCCCTTATGAATATTGGTGGATGTTACGTTCGTTTATCTGGGGGACATATATGACTTTGGCTTCATGTATGTCTGCGTATATTTGCATTTGTATTTGCGTATGTAAGTGGAATTTTGCATATCCCATTACCCATGCATTCGCACATAACACTCGATTTACCTATACTTTCCTCCTCCCCATCTTCCCCAAGTAGCCTCCCTCTCCCCAACTTGAGGGTGGATCAGAAGCCCCGAGAAGCCCTCGAGTTGCTCCTCATTGTCTGCCTTAAGCCCCCGTGAGACAGGGCTAGTCCCAAGGTCTCATGGGAAGGGGCTGGTAAACACTTTACGGCTGGAAAAAGTCTAAGCATCTGAGCTGGTCTTCGCTGGGGAGAATCTTTCAGGAGGATATCTACTCAGCATTAGAACACCCGACGAATTATAAAAGGAAAGAGTTAAAAGGTGAATAAAGTA
>NC_051410.1:23996604-23997009 GCF_015228065.2 Penaeus monodon
TTGTTTACTGTCTACTGCCTGTTTATCTATCTATCAATACATTACATTAATAGACTATATATGGATAAAATCATCACAAATGCCGAACTGGGAAGTATAAATGCCATAATGCAACCCGCCTATGAGACCCTGGAATTGCCAAAACTCTTAAGGACGGTACCGTGCCATACATTGCCAGTAGCGACAAAGCAAGAGTCTCTCTGACAAGGCAGGATCAGAGGATGTAACTAACTTTGGAAGGATAATTGGATCATAACTGACAAAGGATTAATAATGTTTAGTTGGTCTAAAACTTTTGAAATTATCCCTCTTTTTTATGCTGAATTTCTTGACATTTCTTTAACTGAAGCAAGAGAAAGGAAGAGGACTGACCCCCTAGGCGCACCCCTTTTTGCTCGGGGAAAT
>NC_051410.1:23997064-23998367 GCF_015228065.2 Penaeus monodon
ATAAGAAAAGGCTTATTTTTATAGAGTTTAAATTTTTTAAGTCTAACTATGATTCGAAAAGCACATTAATTATCTTTTTCATATATTTAGTGTTTTATTTTCATATATTATTTAATTGTGAGGAGAGGTGTAAAATAGTTAATGATTTTTATGTGCTAGTCTTTTTGATTTCGATAAACGCAGACTATGCATGAAAAGCTTCTTTGAATGACACATTTTGTTAATGCTAGATAAAAGGCATGTGGAAATATAAATATTAAATATAATGAAGGTCACTGTGATTTAGATTACTTAATTTAGTTCTGAATTTTGCGTACCGTTTTATGTTATGTTGAACTTTTATCAGTGGGCCTTGTAAGTTGTTTACATTTTATTTCCGAAAATTAATCGTATGTTGTTTTTCAGTATATTGCATGATGAAGTTAAAACTGACAATGAAAAAATCCGTGAAAAAAGAGAAATAGAAGAGAATCAGAGGTGGGTTTAAAGAAGAGGGGAAAGGTAAAACAAGTGAATAGAAAAATAATTAGAAAAAAAACAAAATGATAAATAAAAAGGGGAGGAGTATAAGGAGAATAAAACAATAATTAAAAAAACAAGGCAGGGAAATTAAAAGAATATCGAAAGCTCCGCCGAGGTGTTATTTTTGATAATGAGGAGAAAAATATTCTTCTCTAGTTTACCTAATTAACGCCCATGCCCTTTCGAGATACTATAAATATTTTTCTCTTTGCCTTTACGGCAAGCTTTAATGAAAGGTCGTACTGTCGACATAAATGAAAACTGGTACCTCTGGATTCTGATTCTTCTGAGGTTCACTACAATAGATCACAATCATTCCCACGTTAAAGAGGAATTGCAGGATAAAAGCAGGGAAAAAACACCTATTTTTGAGCATATTGCTAAAGGGCAAATGAAAGGCAATTCGCCCCCTGCGTCTCTCTAAAGTCTACCATAATCCACTCGGTATGTTCTGGGCAAGATGAGTCATACGGGGCGCGGGGACTACCAACCTTGTTTCTAAGCAGGTGCCCGATTTATTTATTTGTGTCGTTTTGCTTTTGTTTCAAAAGTTTTTTTTCTCGTTTTTGCTACCCACCCTCCTCAGCTACGTCCACCGGGATGGCCATAAAAAGTCGTCAAAAGAACTATCATAAAGCAAATAAAATTTAATAGAATTAACCTTTTAGAATAAAAATTAGGCTAAAGGGTCGGGGCAGCTCCTTGAGTATTTTTCTTTTTGTTTTTGCGTATCATTACGAAAAAATTACATACAAACAATCACACGCACATTTTTTAATAA
>NC_051410.1:23998571-23999138 GCF_015228065.2 Penaeus monodon
GGGGTGTATGTGTGGTACAACACGGGAATTTTGTTTAAAAAGAAAATCGACTGGGTAAAACCCCTTTTCCCTTTCCACCTACGAAAAAGGGGATAAAAAAAAACATCTTTTTTTGCTTTTATTTCGCCTTTAGCAAGCCCGGGCGACCCTTGCCAAAAGAATTTTTTTTAACAACAAAAAACTTCTAAAGCTTTTAACACTTGTTTTTTTTCAGTCCGATTCCGGGGGGAAAAAAGCAACCGCTCGAAAAGGCAAAAATGAAAAAAAGTGGGCTGAAAAATCCTTACTTATTTTTTCTGAAATTGTCGCATTATTAGCGTGGGGGTTTTATAAGCCGTGCAAAACCGCCGGGCCCGATCTGCTGCTCTCAAAAAACCGGGAGGAAAAAGGGGAAAAAGGGGGGGGGAGGGGGGGGGGGAGGGGGAGGATCGAGAGAGGGGGCGGAGGGAAGGGGGGGGAGGATCGAGAGGGGGGGGACGGAGAGGAAGGGACGGGGGGGACTCGGGGAAGGGGGACGGGGGAAGGGGGGAAAAAAAAAGAAGACGAGAAAATGACACGACGATAAAA
>NC_051410.1:23999528-23999628 GCF_015228065.2 Penaeus monodon
AGGGGGGGGAAAAAAGGAAAAAGGGAAAAGGAAAGGGGGGGGAAAAAAAGGGGGTGGGGAAAAGGAAAAAAGGGGGGGGAAAAAAGGGGGAAAAAAAAAA
>NC_051410.1:24000002-24000141 GCF_015228065.2 Penaeus monodon
CTCCCTTTAAATTTTTTTTCCAAATCTCCCAAAATTTTTTTCCCACAACCCTTTTTTTTTTTTTTTAATATACCTACTTATAAATATTGGCCCCCCCAAAAAAAAATTATTTTTAAAATTTTTAAAATTTGTCCTCCCC
>NC_051410.1:24000225-24000377 GCF_015228065.2 Penaeus monodon
AAACCCCTTTTAATAATTTCCCCCCCCCCTTAAACCCCCTCCTTTCCCTTTTAATTTTAACCCCCCCCTTTTTACAGGACAGGGGGCCCCCCTTTTTTCCCCAAAAAAAACAACCCCCCCCACCAAAACCCCAAACCCCAAAAAACCCCCCC
>NC_051410.1:24000935-24001007 GCF_015228065.2 Penaeus monodon
TGACGCCGCGATGGTCCAGTGTTTACATGAACCTAACCGTAAAAAAAAAAAAAATGTATAACATTATATAGT
>NC_051410.1:24001050-24001540 GCF_015228065.2 Penaeus monodon
TACATTTGTTATATGTTAAACATAATGTGTGTTGTATGTGTGTGTGCACCACGTGCAACTTTAGCAAAAGCACTGAATGAACCTGAAATACATCCAAATACTCATCGCTACTTTCGGTGAACTACGACTGATCGGGGTTAACAACTAAAAGAACGGGTGGGGTAGCAAACTGACAATCCGTTCACAATTTCATTCAAAAAACTCCCATAGCAAACAACCGAATCACATTTATGACTGTTGCACGGTTATTCCCCGTGCAACAGTCAGCCACTCGAATTGCAATCTGATCAACAAGGGTTGCATCTACCCTTTGCAAAGCAGATCATAACCTTATCTTTATAGGCACTTTCTTGACCGTAATTAGCTTGCATGTGTCGGGGAAGTCGGTGTGTTGCAGGATGGATGCAAGTAACGTTGCATAAATATGGTTAATTCGTAGTTTTCTACAAAAACAGGCAACAGGCTCTATGATAAACTAAAAAGGTCTAAC
>NC_051410.1:24001930-24002415 GCF_015228065.2 Penaeus monodon
ACTTTGTCTAGTCAGCAATTATACAGAAGCAGCCACAAGAGAAAAAATGAATGGTGATTTGTAAAACAAGAAAAAATAACCTTTCACCCCGAAGCTGGAGAGAGAAGCGAACTGATCCCGAGGTTCCGTGGCGCTGCCGTGAGCCAAGGACAAACCCCTGGTGGTGGTGGTGGGGGGCGGGGGGTCAGGGACGGGGGAACGGAGAAAGGGGGCGCAGGAAAAGGAGGGAGGGAGAGAGGGGGAAAGGGAGTTGAAAGGGGAGGGGATGTGGGAGAAGGGGATAGACGCTGTCAGCAATCCTAGTGGGTCTTAATCAATAATCTCTTCACTCCTGCAATTTCCGTGGGCGCGGCTCTTCCAAGATTTTTAAACAATACATCAAAGTAAAGAATTTAATTAAGAGTTGAGTGTTCAGACCTTGGCGTTTATCTGATTTCATTCTATATAATCTTTCCCTCTTCACTTATCCCCTCCCCCCACCCGCA
>NC_051410.1:24002504-24002717 GCF_015228065.2 Penaeus monodon
GTACAACCTCACCTCCCATTGTGCAAATACAGTTTTTTTATCATAAAACCGCAAGGGACTATACCAATACAAAAATTTTATTGTCTTGAAGTGCGTAAACCATGCGGAATTAACAGTTGGGTGCTAAAAGAAAGCCCGAGGTTTTGGTATTTTTTTCTCGATCGAATGACAAAAAAATGCGTCTTTTCACAAACGCAAATACGCACCCCGCAA
>NC_051410.1:24009833-24010705 GCF_015228065.2 Penaeus monodon
CATTATCTATCTATCTATATAGTACAACACATAAAAAATATTAGATAATTTCGCAACTTTGCCATGAAGAAGTTAGTAGTTGACCCCCGTACTCTTTGTCTATTTGTAATGTTATCCACGTATCCCATCCCTCCAGCGGTAATTGGAAAAAGGCACAGAATAACAATCAGTTGTGTTTATTCATAATTTTTTCGGCATAACTCATAGCCGTTATCTTTACCGAGAAGCCTTTTAGCCTAGAGCTAAGTACTGCAATCGTAGTAGTAATAGTAGTAATGAAATACAGTTATACTGCTCATTTCTAACCCTTTTCCATACATAGAGAATACTGTTTGAATGTACGAATGCAACTTTTATCAGTGGTCTTATTCATATCATCTACAAAAGAGTGACAAGGCCTACAGTTTACAAACAGTGATATCGTTTACAACGTCGTATAGCTTACTAATATGTAAAATTTGGCAACACAGGGTTAATCAAGTGCAGTGACAACGTTCTTTAGTTTTTTTTCCAAGGGTTACCTGACACCACGAGATGCTTTTGGATGATGGACCTCAGGCCCCATTCATCCTGCCCCTCAAGCTAGGTCTTCATTCCCCGCCCTGTAGCCCTCAAGCCCCCTCCCGCCAACCATAACCCGCCAAAGGGCATTCGACTCGGCCCACCGCGTTTAGGGTTCAGTCGTTCACACAGTTGTTCAGCGTCGAAGAGGGCCTGAACTCCAACCGCGGTGCTCTGCGAGTCTGAATGCCACGTCCCTGTATGCGTTTTTCGTGTGTATGTAAATATCGTGAGGAATTTTATTGGTTGTCCGGGTCTTTGTAGCATTTGCAAAAGAAATGTATGGCATGTCATATTTTCTTGCTCCACCA
>NC_051410.1:24010748-24010973 GCF_015228065.2 Penaeus monodon
TAAAACCTCAGGATACCATTAAAATGCGAGGGAAAAAATGAATTTCGTTGAAAAAAATCGAGAATTCGTTTCGGTTGATGTGTGTCTGTAATTACGCGTCCGGCAGATGATATATCGTGAGGCTGACAATGATGGAATTCTGTATTTCCGATATTCGTGCCGCTAACTGATTCACGAGAGTCACGGAAATGCTGAGAAACCATCATGTGGCACGGGGTCGCTTTA
>NC_051410.1:24011010-24011387 GCF_015228065.2 Penaeus monodon
AAGGCATGTTGAAAGGAATTGAAACTTCAGTCGAAAAACTGAGAAGTTTGTCGGAATTAGAGAGGATTACATTCTATTAAGCCAATGGAAACGGATTTCCGGTGAAAAGTGATGGATTAAGAAATCATCTCGCTCTGACAGCCGAGTCCTGGAACAACTTTTATAATGTCCGCTGCGGGTCCAAGGATATGCAATATACAACCGTATCGTATTTAGAGCGATATTTTCCTCTTAGGGCCTCCCATCGCGCGTCCTCATATGGAGGATTCGTAATCTGCTTGTGAAATTAACCGTAGGCGGAAAGAAATTTCACTAAATATGCAAATATTCTTCTTAAAACGGAGGTACGGGTCAAGGCTGAAGATAGCAGGATATTG
>NC_051410.1:24011428-24011697 GCF_015228065.2 Penaeus monodon
AGGGTTATTCAATTTAGAAAATGTCTTTTCTTTTGTCCGAATATCTTTCCTTTAACGGATCTTTCTCAGCCGTTTCTCATCTCCTCACAGCCTATTCTCGGCAATGTTCATCTACAGAAACATTCTGCTTGAGAGTGCACTGTCGGGCGAGGCTTCTCTTTCAGCCGCATGCAACAATGCCACGCTGAAAAATCTCTTCTATTACGAAAGTGCCATCACACCTGGGGGGCGTCACGGGAAAGGCGTCTTCGGAGAGAGCCTTCCGCCGG
>NC_051410.1:24011965-24012035 GCF_015228065.2 Penaeus monodon
TAATCTCTTCCTATTTCTTACCCTCCCAGCATTATTCTTTTTTATCCTTTACATTCCCTAATCAACATTC
>NC_051410.1:24012093-24012343 GCF_015228065.2 Penaeus monodon
GGGGGGGGGGATGTCACTGCGAGCGGTATCGTCATGCTTGGCACTTTCAGAACTCCCTCGGCTGGAGGCTCTCATTTAGCACTCCTCCCTCCTGCTCTCTCCAGGGAGCCGTGAGCGGTTATGGCACAAAACGTCGGCCTTGCCTTGATAGGCTTAAATCCGTGCGGGATATGATGGACAGGGGAGCTCTAAGTGTAGGAGACAGAAGGAGTGTATGGTAATATAGATAGATAAATAGAGGTTGATGGAG
>NC_051410.1:24013703-24014027 GCF_015228065.2 Penaeus monodon
CTCTCCCTTTGTAGCAAGGCTATAATCAGTGGCTCTCCCCTCATCAACAATGGCATCTCCAACAATAGCTTTGGAAGAGGAATGGAAAGAGAAGGCTGGGATGGTGATGAAAGAGGCGAACGAGAAAGGGTCGGGGCTGAAGGGGGAGAGCAGACAGAGGGGAGAGAAGAGATAAGTGGTATACGGTTAAAAACAAACAAACAAACATTTACTGACCTGGGCTACTTACTGCTCTGTTGTTCTCCTATGTTGCTAAAATTAGCTGTTCCCATCCCTGGCGAAATACTTTCCGCATTATGGACCTTGAGAATTTTTCTTTTACTA
>NC_051410.1:24014717-24015472 GCF_015228065.2 Penaeus monodon
TATACTGATGGCAGTGTTGTTATACTATGAAGTCACTTTCATAAATTGCAATTTTGGTTCAGTGTTTTCATCTAACGTCACCGTAGTTTTCACCTTCAAAAAGAGTTTTCCTCCTGTTACCAACATGACATTACCTTATGAATGCCATAAAATGATTCCTTATTAGTCAACTATTCCTATTTGCTAGCCCTTCCCTCACACTGAGAATCAACGCCAATTATATAATTGCATATGCACTAATCGCCACAGATCAACAATTTCATTATGAGAACTATCACTCAAACCACAAAATGAAAACCGTTTTCTCATCCGTTCTTGTGACTTCCTCCATCAGCGCCTCCTTACCACTTGAACTCCTCCTGCAGCTCCTCCCTACTCCGCCTCCAGCCCCAACCAGGCTTCCATTTCTGTCTCACCCTCGCCCAGTACCCCATGCCACCTCCCTTACCACCTCTCCCCCTTACTCTTACAGCCAGGTTGTGGGACAACCAATTACCGCTATGTCACAACTAGGCTCAGCTTCCGAAAACAGCATAATTATTCTGTCACAAAACATCCGCAAACGAACTAGATTCGGGTCGCGGGAAAGCCTTTTGAGAATTACGAGGTGAGCGCGAGAAATCAGCTTGTGTTTTTTCCGAAATGCTTTATATATCAAAATGACAGCAAGGATACTGATAATCTGAAACATATTATCAGAATGATGTTGATGTTGAAGATTTTAGGGAGACACTTAATTTACTGCCATATCTTTA
>NC_051410.1:24015852-24016300 GCF_015228065.2 Penaeus monodon
CAAAAAACTGAACCAGGGCTCAATTTACATTATCACACTATTCCTCCTTAACCATATATTAGAACTTTGGACTTTATGTAGTTGTCTTGGAAGCATAGGAATAGAAAGTTCGCGTTTCTAGTTCATGAATTCTTATTTTAATGAACTAGAAACTATTTTTAGACATACAAATTGACTGACTAACCGTGAGAGAAATAGTTCATAGACTGTGAGTGTGTCCAAGCAGATTTTTTCTAAAGTTTCTTCGTTTAAAGCAGCCAAAGGGTCTCGATCGAAACGAGTGTTGAGTAATATAAACATTTAGCATCCTGTGATGAGCATCTAATGCATATCAAGACCAAAAGAATATTACGAAAGAAGCAAAAAACAAAAGGCGACGCAATCTAGGACCGCAACTCCCATAATGGCAGAAGTTTCTCAGATTATTACAAGATTTTTTCTTAGTAAT
>NC_051410.1:24019643-24020766 GCF_015228065.2 Penaeus monodon
CACACACATATATGGTGAAATATTTTCATACAAGAGGTGCAGCGTACAGATGCACATAAACACACCCGCACAAAAAATCCGTCTGAAGATGCCTTTTATATTGAAATATTTTCCTCCTTTTAGTAGTTGTGGAAATATTTCATTACCTCACATTATAGTAATACAACTGGTATACATACACATTTTTTGAATAACTACAGAATTAAGAAATCACCATAAGCAATCGAATAAAACCTTTGATTTATAGAGAAGAAATTTGAACCTTATTCTGTAGATAATTAATTCATACCATGAATGAAATATTTTGCCTTATTGTCAATAGCCATTTATTACATTCCTGCTCTCCAGTTAACGAGTACAATAAACCTTTATCGCAGGTGAGAGCAGTATCGACTCTTCTCCGAGGTTTCTTTGCGGCCACAACTTTAATATGCGAGGCTCGGCGAGGCTTCGGATACACACACTAATTATTAATGACAAACTCATTAAGAGAGAGGCGTTTCACTCCCAAGTAATTATATAGGATGCTTCTGATAATTACTTACAGGTAGAGTTCAACTAACTTATCTGGTTAATTTTGAAGTACTAATTATTACAAAGACCACTTTGTAGTTAGGGTTTTCACTAAGCAATTCTTAAGATTGATTAAAAAAAAATCTGGGATTCGCTTACGGAAAAGAAGCATCAATCATGCAGTGAAGTTCCATGATTTCATCTGATGAATGTTGCATAAGGTTGTCCATTGTAAAGAAATACAATATTCAATTGTTTATCCATCTATTAATACTATTATTTTGTGTGTATAAAATTTTGAGGGTATTTGTAGATTAGTATTTTTATCGACTAAAAAGAAGACAAATAATGAATAAAAATCCCTCGTTAGAATAAAAGTAAATAAGAAAGAAAAGATCCGGTACCAAGCCATATCATTTAGAGATGACTGTAAGCAAGGGACAAATGACGCAAATGTCAATAACTGCTCAATAACTTCAACGCCTGACAGCAGTTGCATAGGACGAGTTTGACACGTGAAATTCATGTAAATGGAGGCGATTCACGGCAGCTGTTTCCCTTACTCTCGGTAATGCATAGCAAGATGCCTCATCAGGTTTCACGGTGGGAA
>NC_051410.1:24021057-24021814 GCF_015228065.2 Penaeus monodon
CTAAAACACAAAGTAACCCACTGGGTCCTCTCAACAGCAACGCCACCGCCTTCTACATACACCATTCTTTCACCGACAATGACATCCCCTTATATAGGAACAACCTTTAGCAGGAACGACCCCCCTCAACAGCAACAATGATCATACCCTTATAGACACCTCTCTTCAGCATCAACGACACCCTCTACCATCCTCTCCAGTAGCAACGACCTCCTGCGCTAACATTATGCACACATCATCAACCATGAACCTCACCCACAGCCCCTTTTCAGCAGCAACAAGTCCACATACCCATGTTCAGCATCAACGACCCTCCCGTACAACCCTGCAACAGCAATGACCCAACCCCTTGAACCGCGCGCACGACCTAGCCCAGCGCCACGAAATGTGTTTCTTGCCTTCGGTAAATATCCTTTATGACATGAGTTTACGTCCAAAGGCTTTCTAGGCCCGACATGTAACACATTAGACAGAATAACTCGGCTGTCAAGGCGGCGAATGGGGATGGAAGCAATCAATAAACAAGTAGGAAGGCGGAGATAACGCGGAGACTGGAAAGGCGATGAAACAGAGATGAGTGTGACATGTCCTTGTCTCCGGAGGCGACGAAGTGAATATCAAAGTGAAAAGTGTATGTAGCGAATGTTCGTAAAAATGGGAAAAAATATAGTTTACTTTAGATACTGGTTCATTGCCTCGAAAATCAGGTCAAAATTCAGCAGGTGGATTTTAGAGAAAAGAGAATTCTAATATCTAT
>NC_051410.1:24021839-24022059 GCF_015228065.2 Penaeus monodon
GAAAAGACGTGACGCGTGAAGAGAGGAAGTGTGCCAGTCACCAAAGGAGAAAGAGGACGCCCAAAGAGCGATCATTAGCCCAGAGTTACAGGCGAAGAGGCAACCTGCGAGCCCTAATGAAGTGCTTAATCACTTGAACGGGAACTTATTGTGTTCAATAAGGGGCGCCATTGTGCTATGTTGCCATTATAGGAAGGCTTCGCCTTCACTTTGGTCGTTT
>NC_051410.1:24022773-24023678 GCF_015228065.2 Penaeus monodon
TTTTTTTTTTTCAACAGCCATTTCTCAATTCACCAACCTTCATATCTCGTTGTCCTACCCATCTGCATCAAATTTGCCATCATATACCATTTTATATTTTTTCGATCTAGTATTCCTCTATTAAAGTTTTTTCCATTCACTCCCGTAAATATTGGTTACAGTCAGAATTCACACTCTTGTAACAGCTGGTCAACCCAAGAACCTTACGATCTGCGCTAACTCCGCCGATTACTTCGAAAATGAAATTTTCGCCAAGGACTGTCCATCAAACATTGTTATTAGAAGAAAACGGTTTCCTTGAAGGCATTTCCGCCGAGCGCTGAAAGTGCGATCGTATATTCGCTGGAAACCATTGCGGGCGGTCTCGTCAGTCGTGGAGTAGGCGTTGCTGCAGAGGGGCGTTGGAAGACACTCATCCTGGCCCCTTTTTCTTAATGTGAGAAAAAGTTTAAAGAATTTGTTTTTATTTGCCTCACAATAGAGCGAATTCAAAATCTGACAACAAAGAAAGCGCAATACTGACCGACTATTTGCAAGGACAAAGGATACTCTTATATTTTATTCCCATTCTCCAATTTCTAATCTTCTCCCTCTTCACCCTCTTCTTTTCTCATGTTTCAAGAGATCAGACAAGCTAATCTTGCGTGACGACGTCCCCGGTGAGCACTTGTCCGTTTTCAGCTGTGTCCCATTTCTCTCGCTGGACCCTTTTCCCCACGAGTATTTAGAACACTTTGGAAACGAAAAGAGAAAAAAGTGGTTATATTACCTCTTGTAAACGCACTGTTTTGGAAAGACAATGTGGATACAGGAGAGAATGGAAGGCACGAAAGGTAGATTGGCGGACATACAGAGAGAAAGAAATAGATAACGGATGGAGATAATAAGGAAGGGGAAAAGAAGTG
>NC_051410.1:24023827-24024180 GCF_015228065.2 Penaeus monodon
AGGCATCATAAAAACACTTTATTTTCTTGACGCTTACGAATTATTCGGAATCCACCTTCGCTCCTCCTTGAGGGAGAGAGATGTGTCGGGGAAAAGGGAAAACGGGAAGCGGGGTGGGAAGGAGGGGGAGAGGACGAGGCGTCACATACGGCGATGATGTGAAAGCTGAGCTGTAAATCGGTCTCCTGAGTGGAACTACAAATGCATTTTTTACCTTTATTTATAGAGGCGTCGCTCCAAGTTTGCTCTCCTCAACAAAAAAGGAGAAAGGCAAAAAATGATAACAGGATCGGAAATGCTCGTCTCCACAAGCTTCACTGGGTCATTAGCCACTGAATATTCAGGCGGAACTT
>NC_051410.1:24025829-24026037 GCF_015228065.2 Penaeus monodon
TCACTCCTGTCTTAATAAGCCCCTGTGTGGGCTGACATTTCACATGACAAGTCCCCTCCTGGGTTTACGAAATCACATACGGAGCATACACTTCATAATATGTGCACAATAGATAATTATATAACATAACGACGACTGTCATCCTCAAGTTAGTGGAAAGCTACTCAAGACATTATAGTCTCATCACAAGGAATAACAGACTACGTAC
>NC_051410.1:24026089-24027731 GCF_015228065.2 Penaeus monodon
TCTTTAAAATCTCAGAAACCTGACCATTCCTAATCATCCATGCAGATTGTTCAGCTAAACCTGTTATATCTTCATTTCTATATGTCTGAAAAATAAGACACTGTATTATAAAGTGTATCAAGGTATCGATTTAGGGGAGTTACACACCCTGCATTATTTTTTCTGCTCGACTGTTTCAACGCCTAACTCCTAGTAATGTTTATACCCAAGCCTGATCCTCATGTACACACTGTCTTTCCATTTACTCTTTCCCTCCCATAAGTGAAGTCTGTCTTCATCGCTAGATGCATGTAGTATTTCAGTGTCACTCGAATTAATCGCCCCGCCCTTCATGGCCTTGTCATAGTCTACGAGTAACTGTATCCTCTTCATATTGCTCCTTGCCTGTTTAAAAGTCCACATACACTTAATTTCCGCTGCATGCTTCCTGGTCGTCCCCTTCGCAGCCTCATCAACAGCTTCATTAAAGGTGACGCCGACTTGAGAAGGGATCCAGGCAAATGTAATCACTCGCCCCAGATCCCGCAACCTATGAGCTATCAAACGAGACTCGTCAACTATGTTTGATGATGAATCGACACCCAGCCCTGCCATCCTCCAGTAATGACCCGTCACAGTAAACATGAGCTGTATCAAGTTAGACTACTTATTTTATGATTGTACGTTGCTATAAGTTGGATTTACATGGATTTATTCATAGAAAGAGGGTCTAAATTTATATCAATATCCATATCCCCATCAAGGCGGCACTTTAGGAGATATCAGATGAGAATGACAATAATCCTTCAATCCATAACACTGAATACTATTTCTATGTTCCACCATATATCCTCACTTACCATGCCTATAATAGGCATGAAGGGTGTTTGGCCATATCTCTCACTAATTTCTTTCCACTGACCCCTCTCATTAACCTGATGGCCGCCGTTGCATTGATCTCGCTCAAACTCTGCACAGTGTTTCGCATAGTTTCATCCTGTATGGCTTCAAGTTTTCGATCTTCCTTGACAGGCTATGGAAAGTGCTGGTGGTCTGTAACCAACCAGAGTTCTTTCTGTGCCAATGTAGACGTCTCAGTAAGAGTGCCCCAGCTCCTACTCCGAGACGAGCGGCCTTGCATCTCAGCATATTTACTTGAGTCAGTAAAGCCACAGATAATTATATGTCACTACCTTCTCCACCTGTTTCTCATTTAACTCAAGTCTCACGCTACGCTTTTGTTTGCACTAAATGTTGCATTTTCATCACTGATACCATCCCTAATGTTTGAGCAAGTTGTTCAGCGCCGTCTGTAAACAACACTGTAGTCCTTTGTATGAATATGTCATCTGCGTCTATTATTGGCTGGACGCCCTGAGGATATATCTCTGAAGCTATTCTGTTTACTAGTGCATTAAATGGCGTTGGCCTCAGAATACTTCCCTGTGGAGTTCCTAGCTCAAGATTTATTTTCTCTGACAAACAACCTTGAAACCATACACAAGCTCTTCTCTCAGACAAATAGTCACCAATTCACTTCAGTAACTTTCCCGTGACACATAACCTGATCAACTCATACATAATGACTTCTTCGTTGGCTTTATCAAAGCCTCCTTGTAAATCATCATCGTTTGATAAACATTGAATCAGGAAAGCCGATATT
>NC_051410.1:24027844-24028853 GCF_015228065.2 Penaeus monodon
TGCAGATCTGTATACCTCAGATAATTTCAGAATAGGTTATTATTGGAATATTGGTTGTTGTTGTTGTTTTTATTCCAGGTCTTCGGCAAACTACCTTACAAATATCTCATGTTGAATAAATCTAATAAAGAACTGTTCTCCATGCTGATTAATGAATTTAGAATGTATGATACGCCATTTTATCCTGGTGATGTGCATTTCCCTCTTTTGATTGTAGTTAGGAGTTTGTAGTTATACTGCAGTAATATTTATGGATGACTTTATTTGCTCCTTTCTCTCTGATTCCCACGTATCTAAGACATCATGAGTGATCTCGGATAATGAAAATTGAAGATTCCATCGCCCATTCCTGAATATGTTTGTTTGCCTCCTTTGTGTGTGGAGAACGATGGGTTTATATATTTTACCCTTCACCTTATTTATTTACGGTTTCTACAATGCTCTATATATTTTGATATATTTGATATATCAATGAATATATCTTTATCCTCTTCCAGTTTACCTTTTTGGACCCACTCACCGTGTGCCATCCTTAACATGCATGTCCATTCCTTAAGTGTCTTATCACTGCCTCATGACCATTTTCCTCTGTTTGTGTTTTGGGTGATGTGGGTAAACATCTTTATATCGCGCTCAACAAACCCACGTTAAACTTGTCTAAGCATATGGTTGTATAGCGTTTATACCAGCTATATATGTTGTAAACAAACTGTTCTATGTCATTTGAAATGCATTTTTTTTCTTACAGCTAACTTAACATACAACGCAAAATGGTTGTTGAGAAGTTCACGTACCAATTTACATTCTTCTTGAATTGCCTGTCTGCCAAACAGAAAGGCGTAATCAAGTCGTCCAGCCTTGATATGTGTTGCCTCTTTACAACCTAGCAAGCATGTATCGGGCTTATCCTTTAAAAATCTGTTACCGGTATCACTGATATTACCCCTCTCCTCTAATTGCGGGTGTCTAGCATTCAAATACCCACTATCAGATCAGTCAGAGTACGTAC
>NC_051410.1:24029113-24029226 GCF_015228065.2 Penaeus monodon
TCGTTTTCGCGTGGTGGCGTGTGGCGTGCGTGGAATAGATGATTACCTTTTTGTGTGCGTGCTTTTTTGTTTCCCTTTCCCTCCCTTCCCTCGGTTTCTGTTTTACTCCTCGG
>NC_051410.1:24030419-24030877 GCF_015228065.2 Penaeus monodon
AAAGGGGAAAAAAAAAACAAATAACCTGATGTAACTGCAAACACTACTAGCTACTTTTGTCATTATTTGTTTTTCCCAACCCCTGCGCCACGTTGATAAATGCCACCCATCATCTTTAAGATAAAACTCCCAAACATTTTTACCAACATGCCCCCTATTCACCCCCACCTCCCTTGCATCAAATAACCAAGAGGAAAAAGAGTATAAATAAAGTTCGAAAAAAAAGTTTGTTGCGCCCTCGCCCGAGCCCCCGTGGACACCTGTAATAAAGTCACATGAACTACGTTTGCCGCGGCCAGTCGTGGCTGATGGGCCGGGACGGTAAGGAGCTCAGAAGGTATTTCATGGTCTTTACTAGCTCGCGGAAGGAAGTCTGTACAGTAGGGGCTTTTCTCTTTGTTGTTGGTTGTTGTTTTTCTTTTCTCTTACGTCTCTACTCTGCCCGTCTGTTTACCTGC
>NC_051410.1:24031129-24031590 GCF_015228065.2 Penaeus monodon
TTTATTGTCTCTCCCATTTCTGCGCCCTTCAGTCAGAGAAGCTCCTATCCTATGCTGTCCAACTTTTAGAAGAAAGACCTACTTTATGCTGCATCTTTGTCTCCATGGGTACACATAGTACGCTTGTTTTTTCAAGGAATAAGATTTTCATCTCAGTAAATACTGCAGACCAATATTTTTTCACACAGAACTGTGGAATACTGCGTTGAAATAGGGTACATATATTACATAAATATGAAAAAGGTGTCTACAGAGTTTTACGCAATGAAATGGTGTGCGGTTGCGAGTTTGTGTTTTTGGGCGGAAGTTACTTGGTTCGTGTGTTGTCCTCCTGTTCCGGCATTCGCAGTACTGCATCTATTAAGATATAGCATATATTGCTGGGATTCAGACAAACATATAAAGGCATGTGTAACCCTCTGCCAAACTAAACAAGTCGGGAGGACTGGTATCCCCCTCCC
>NC_051410.1:24031721-24032420 GCF_015228065.2 Penaeus monodon
TTCTGTTTTATCTTCCATGGGATCTTCAGAAAACAGGTCGCCATCCGAACAAACCTCTTTTTTTATAAATATAATAAAGAATGTGAATGAAAAACACAAATCAACTTTGCCTTATTTCCCAGAAAGATGAAATAGGAAATACTAAAAACGTAATAACACAAAGAGAAGTTACTATCTTATTACATTCGTCTCAAACCATTAGCACGGGCCAGGTAAGGTCCCAGCTCGTCCAGGGCTCCGAGCCATCTAAGAGATGCATCCCCCATGTTATTCCAGCCAGCTTCCATTACTCTGATGAGGAATAATATCCTAAAAGCACGTGAGAATATCGGAATCCTCGACTGTCGGGTCAACTGCTGTTTGAACCTTATTCTTACCGACTCTGTCAGCGCCGGCCAAGAGGCTTCTGCGTGTCCTTGGAGGATCCAGTGTCTTCGCGAGCAAAAGAAGGCTAATGATTTTTTTCTCTCTTTCTTCTGGATGCGGTCGGCAGATTATCGTAATGTAGCTTTATATTTGTCTGCTTTTCTATCTGGAAGGAGAATGAGACTCGGTCTTATCCTTGTGCTTCTTTTTTATCCCAGGTCTATATTAATCCTCTCTTCTCTCCCTCTCTTACTGTGTAATCGTGAGTGCGTAGTATACGCAAAGGGAAAAAAATTATCAGGGACATAGAGTAAAGAAGTGAGGCTATGATCT
>NC_051410.1:24033211-24033477 GCF_015228065.2 Penaeus monodon
TAACTGACTTTTGACTTTTTACAGTCAAGCCATATGGTATGAAAGAAAACGAGAAAGAAAGAGCATATATCCTCATAAGTATCTGAGTCATCCTTTCGTCTCCCCTTCTTAAGGATTCAGAGAGAGTTAAGATAATGGACCAAAGAATTTTCTCATTTTTATCGCGGCCAAACCAAGAATGCCTTTATCTACCCGCCCAACCACGAGCCACCCAACGTATGGGCGCGACAGAGAAAAAACAAGGATTAAGTCACACGCACACATCC
>NC_051410.1:24034372-24034460 GCF_015228065.2 Penaeus monodon
TAATGGTAAAATTAATTCAGTGGGGGAAATGGAGTAAGCAGATATTCATAACCGTTTTTGCTTTCATCTCGCATGCAGAGAGGGAAAA
>NC_051410.1:24034700-24034825 GCF_015228065.2 Penaeus monodon
CGGGAATATATGAAAGTTAGAAGGGAAATGATTGATTAATTATTCGTCCAAGTAAGTAACAGAAAAAAACAGGGATTGAAAGGGTGATTGATCCCATCTCTTGTTTGTTTTTGTTATATATATCG
>NC_051410.1:24035062-24035141 GCF_015228065.2 Penaeus monodon
TCAAATTCAAGCCAACCCATGAGCCTTATGGCTGTTAAGTGATGCTACACACATTAACATTAGATAAGTCAAAATTGTT
>NC_051410.1:24035204-24035316 GCF_015228065.2 Penaeus monodon
TTCATTATTTATATTATATGATCTGGAAATGAGCATTTTTTACTCGAGATTGTGGTGGATGTTTTGTATGTTAGTGTGTTATGATAGGTAATTTTAAGAAAATCATGTAATG
>NC_051410.1:24037140-24037454 GCF_015228065.2 Penaeus monodon
GTAAAAACAGGCTAATGTCCTTTTTACCCTTTATTTGAGAGTTTGTAATATTATTATAGTGTGTCAGGAGTCCCCTGCATTTAAAAAGTGAGCAAAACCCATCGCCGTCACTCTGGTTTGTCCAAAAGTGGGGATTTATTTACGCGAATGTTGGGCGATAGTTTATTTTTGTTTTCATATGAGTTTTATGTATACGCTTTTTGCATTTAGTTTTATCAATGATCTATTTTTAAGACACTAACGTTATCAGGATTATAAGGTTACCTATCTTGCAATTGTCTATTTACTCGTCTGTCAGTAGTTGAGAATGTTCG
>NC_051410.1:24039638-24040259 GCF_015228065.2 Penaeus monodon
TCTCGCAAAACTTACAGGGAAAATGAAGCCAAAACAAGTAGATCACCAATGCTAGGATGTCCATAAGTGATCCAAAAAATACACGCCCTAATTCTGTGGACCAGCAGGCACCACCATGAAACAAGAAGAAAGTTAAACATTGCGAATTGGGAAAACTTTAAAAAATTTGGGACCATGACAGAAGAGGCGGCTCTGCAGATAGTATAAAAAACTAGAAAACGGACGGCTATGTGTGCAAAACAAGATGGAGGGGAACAAGGCGAAAGAATAAGGCGAAAGGTACAAATAGATATATGGAGGAGCAAACGGAGAAGGAAGAAATGAATTGAAATTATTTTATCGCGTGACATGAAAGATTTAGTGACGGAAGTGAACAGAAAGTGTGACAGAATCATGTGGATACGATGGCCCCTTTGAAGTTTTCCCTCGATGAATATATTTACCACAAGCAGGAGGCACAGATGAAGAAAAAGAACACTTTTGGGCGGCACTACAAGAAGAACTGGAAAAGGTTGATGAAAGTGAAAGATGCATAATTGGTGGAGATATAAATGGCCATATTTGGTAGCGGCAAGAATGCCATCAGTCGCATACACGAAGGAATTGCTTATGGAAATGGAG
>NC_051410.1:24040452-24040971 GCF_015228065.2 Penaeus monodon
TGTGACTGCGCAGCACCGCTTGGTTGTCATTGATCTCACCATAGTTGTCTCGCAGAAGCAAAAAGGAAAACTACAAATCAGAAAAGGATAAAATGGTTTTAAAAATGAAGGAAAATTATTTCCAACAAGAGTTCAGAGACCGAATTCTAAGAGAACTGGAGCCACGATATGGAAGATGTGAACACCTGGTGGAATGATGCGAGCAGTATTATAATAAGAGCTGGAAAGGACATACTGGGCGAGAGTAGTGGAAAGGTATGGGGAAATTAGGGAAATTGTGGGTTTAATGAAGTACAAGAGAAAGTGAGTTCTAAGACGAAAGTTAAGAAAAAATGGGAAGAAGGTAAACTAAATGAAGACAGAGCAGCATATAAACAATGTTGCGAGGAAGCTAAGAATGCAGTTGCCATTGCAAAATCAGAAGCATACGACCATCTGTAGGGAAATATTAGAAAATAAAGAAGGACAGGCGAAGATATTCAAGTTGGCTAAGAGTACGAAAGATTTAACACACTATGG
>NC_051410.1:24044035-24044248 GCF_015228065.2 Penaeus monodon
GTATTAATACTATTAATTAGCATATCATGTTAGATTTGAATATAGAAATACGAATCGCTTTATTTAATTTGTTAGGGTCTTTGAACATTTATATTATTGCTTTTTAATTTGGGGTTCCTATTAAACAATTTATAATTAAAAAATTTTTGGGGCTTTCTATGTATTTAATATATTACATGTTTGTATTAATTTCAGGGAAGTGTTTTACGAATT